>NC_061809.1:14187769-14504644 GCF_021462225.1 Girardinichthys multiradiatus
GAATTCCTTGCTTCGCAGCTACAGCTCAGTCATGCTTGTTTAGTAGCCAGTGTAAAAATCTGCTCGCCTCACATCTACATACAGCCTCCAGCGAGCTCATAGAGAAATCAACTGTTTTGATGCGTTTGGACGCTAACAACTATTTAGCCCTTTTAGTGTCCCCTTTTAGGAGCACAACCGCATCAGTGGTAAAGGTATTTCTGCAGAGCTTTGGCAACAGATTATCTTGGATCTGTGTTTAAGCTTTTTCAGTTCTTTAGCTGAGCTAAAATTGGTACTTAATGCCAAAAAGACTAAAGACGAATTTGGAATAGGGCGTTGGACCCACTAGTAAAGATCTACAAAAATTTTATTTTATTGCAGGATCATAAATCAAACTTACATTGCAGTAAAACCCAACAATGTATTTAGTGGAGAAACAGTCCCAAATTAGGAAACAATTGTTATGAAAATCACTCATGCAACACATATTGGTACCCCTAACAACCCACTTAAAACAAGCATGACCCTTTTTCATTTATATTTTAATTTTTTGGGTCTGAAAGTTGGGGGTTTTTTTTTTACATTAGACAAGAGCTTTTCAATTCTATTTTCTAAATATGCCGCTTTAGCATTCATGGTTTAGATGGCAATTCTCATCTGTGTCGTTGTCAACTTCCTTAAAAAAAAAATGAAGAAGGGCAAGACAAAGGATGTCTGGTGTCATGAGAATCTAGACAAGTTCTTGGCTGCGCTGAAAGCAACTTGGATGAGTCGATGAAGTGTCCTCTACACAGTCACAGCAGCATGTCATTGCTCCAACCAATTTCAACAATGGTGCACTTCGGATTTTTTGCCTGTGTGTGTGTGTGTGTGTGTACACGTGCACATTACCCAACAAATATGCATGCAGTCATGTTAAAAAATTTGCATGATGGGCGCATCTGGGCTCAAGTGTGTGCATGTGTGGGTCCCTCCGACAGCAGGCTGATTAAGCTGTTGCATAGTAATGAGCTATAGCTGTCTGTCTGGCAGCTGCTCTTTTTACAACAAAGACTCCCACTCACACGCACAAAGAAATAAACAGAATCATTAAACACACAGAAGAAGAAAAATGACCACAAAGGCCATCAAAAATCCATTTTTTTAGATAGCGTAATCACTGAGAAAGTTGTGCAAATGCAGAGGAAAATAATTAGTAATTCACTCAAGAGGGAGATCATGGAACAACACACAATGTGTGCCACAGCAGGAGTGGAAAGCATTTCCTGTCCTTTATTCCTTTGTATTGTTTTTCCTTCTCAAAGCTTAGGAATAACTTCAATTTCCTGCTTCCAATGTCATATGTCATGGAAGATATCAGCATCTTAATTGTGCACTTTAATGCTGTTAATGTGTGGGTATCTATCTATCTATCTATCTATCTATCTATCTATCTATCTATCTATCTATCTATCTATCTATCTATCTATCTATCTATCTATCTATCTATCTATCTATCTATCTATCTATCTATCTATCTATCTATCTATCTATCTATCTATCTATCTATCTATCTATCTAGTGCGGAAAAAAGTCAAGGTACATCAATGTCTCAAAAGCGAACATATTTTCATACCTTTCCTAAGGTTTCAAATCATTTTAATGAGATGACAGAGAAAAAGAAAGTCATGGAATAACCTACCCCTGCACATTAGAGAGGCTCCTTCACTGTCTACTTTTAAAAGTTGCCTTAAAACCCAAATGTATTATTTACATTAGCAAGGCTTGAGTTTCACCTTGTTTGTTTTAGTTGGTTTGTGCTTAACCCTTATAATTCTCATGTCATATTTATATGTTTTTGTTTTTTTCCATTTTAAGGTATGTTTATAGTTTGCTGTTATATGCAGCACTTTGTTTCAGCTGTGCTTAAATAATAAACTTGCTATGGTAAAGAGTTGAAGCTGGAGTTGAGGTAACACCATTGGGAAGCTACTTGCAGACAGATGATTGCAGGCTGGACTATCCAGGCAGTGTCTTACTGACTTACCAGCTAATATCCAGTTGTTACACGCGTGTCACAGTTTTTACACTAAAAATGCATAAAATGATTTAACTTGATTTAAAAACATTTTTCAAATGATGCCAACATAACATATTAAAGTTATAACAATGTTATTTATAGTTATTGATCCTTGCTTAGATCCTAATATATTGACTTAAGAAACAATACAAAAAAGGCACAATGTTTCATAATTTTCCAAGTCTCTGCAAAAAATATTAGACCTTTTGCTGATTTTTAGAAAGTAAAGCAAATAAACCAACCTGTTTGAGAAGAAACTGCAGTTGACTGTTATACTAATATGCCACTCTTACTTTTCCAAATGTACAAATTTGGATGTATTATATTCTAATACATCCAAATTTGTTTTCCTTTTACGCAAGTATTAAGTGTAGAAGTCTTTTTTCAGACAGCTGACCACCAGTGCAGAGCCACAGGTGGGGGAATGGCAGCAATGCAGTACTCTATGCAGGTCACTACAATACGTTTTCTAGCATCTCATTAAAACTGTAAGAATGGAGTAATAATGGCTAATAATCTTAACTATCCCATCTTTACACAGCTAAAATTAGAGTTACGTCTTCATCAAATAGCTTTTATTGGCAGTTCTTTCCGCAAAACTAACAATGATGCATACAACACCTTGAATTACATTAGGAACATAAGCTGTTTTATTTGAATTTCACAAGCGTATGACAAATGAAAAAGAAAAGCAGGTTATTAAAGGAGGATTTTCCCACTTTCTTTATTTTATAGACCCGACTGCAAAGCAACCAAACCCGTCACAAATACAAACGAAAAACTTTAAAAATAAACACGTGGCCTACAACTATGAACAACTATCCTAAACCATATTTGTATTTGGAATAGCAGGAATAAGGCTTTAATGTGTCACTAATGCACAATATATTATTTTCACATATATGCAAAGAAAACCAGAAAGAGGTAATCGTGACAAACTGTCTATTTGCTGTAGGGGGGGGGGGGGACACAGTACATCCATCCCTGGGGATCCACTATTACCCGAACACATAAAACGTAATGTCATATCCAACGCCTTACCTTGTTGACGTCCCCTTCCTCACATCACACATCATGCACTTAAAAGCCTCTGCCGTGTTCTTGTAGGTGCACACGCTGCAGTCCCAAAACCCCTCGTCGGAGGAGGGCTTCGGTTGACGCTTCGGCCTTTAAAGACAATAAATGTGGAAATGAAGCGAAGAAAAAAAAAAAAAAGAGTGCATTTATAAGCAATTGGGAAGGGGGAAGTGGGGGGCGGAGGGGCGGGGGGGGGGGAGAAGAGTGACTTCGGCTTTCGAAAGCAAACCTCTGGTCAAAGCCTTAAGGATTCAGGAAACCATCGTCTGCACGCGCCCCGTGATCTGACACTGTAATTGCCGATGAGGTTTTTTAACACCCGCGCGCGGGTACATGGCACGCGCTCACACACGAAAAGGAGAGGGAGAGACCGAAAGAGAAAAGCCCATTTTCCCTCCCCCCCCTCCCCGTGCTCCGTGGGCTCGCCTCTGTGTCCGCTCCCCTCCCCTGGTTAAAATATTTAGGACGTGCTGCTTACCTTGTGGGGCTCCGCTTGTCGCCCATGCCAGACCAGGGTTTATCTGGAGGAGCTGGGACGAGCAGAAGTCGTGTAATTTTTCAGATTATTTCAGGAAAGAAGCGATGCGCCTTTTACCCGCTCGGCTTCCAGCTGTCGTGGAAACTCCGCTTGGGAAATCGCCACGTGATTTGAGGTGGCCAATCAGAGCCCGGGTTATTTCCCGAGGCTGACATTCCTCTTGATGAAAAATGCTGCATTCACGGACACTTTAGAAACTCCTATTTTGGTGTATCGTGGTTACATTTCACCGAAAACAAATTACAGGTGCATCTACATAGATAAGAATTCATTTACGTACAAAAAGTTGAGATCATATTTATAATAGAATCACTATATCACAAATTGATACATGTCAAGAGTTAATTTGTTTTTTGTGATGGTTATGGCTTACAGCACATGAAAACCCAACATTTGAAATGTCTGCATTCTGAAACGTGGTTGTATGTTGTTGTATGTTTGCCATGTGATCTCAATGCTTGTTTTGGGCTCCTTTTGCATGAATTACTGCATCAGTGAGGTGTGGCATGAAAGGGACTTGCTTTTGACATTTCTAAGCCTCTTGGACCTTTCCAAATGATGATGCAAAATGTACCTTCATCTGAAAAGATAACACTGGACTACTAAACAACAATTCAGTCCTTTTGGTCCTTAGCCTAGACACCATGCTTCTGGTGTTGTCTCTGGTTTAGAGGTGGCTTAAAACAAGAAATACAACCTTTACAGCTTGAATAGGCTTTGCTATTTCGCTTTAATCGCTGTTTGTGTTCCAAGTTTTGCCTTCCACTAAACTTTCCATTATTTTTTATGGATCCAGCACTCTGAGTGCTTTATGGCAAAGTCTTTCAGTGTTTAATCCTTCTAGTGGAAAATTTCAGTTCAGCCATCTTCCACATGATTGGGAAGGCCATGACATATGATGTCTGCATCCTTTTTCATTGTTCTTACGCAATACACATTATATGATAAAACTGAATTCTGGCTTTATAGACGTAAGCCATAATTATCAGTTAACAAAACAACATTTATAATATATCCCTCTGTATCTATAGCTGTATTCAATAAAATAAAATATGCTGATGCTTGTTTGTCAAATTAAAAGTACCGTTTAAAAATAACCTTTAAACCGGTACTAAACACACTTTTCATTAAGCCCACATTTCTGTATTTCAAATATATATATATTTGGTCTGATGTAATAATCTAATCTTAAATGTCTTGGGTTTTTTTTAGCTGCATGGTGGCACAGTTGGTAGCTCTGTTGCCTTGCAGCAAAAGTGTCCTCGGTTTCTCCATTTCTGCGTGGAGTTTGCAGGTTCCCCCCGTGCACACGTGCGTTTTCTCTGGGTACTGCGGCTTCCTCCCACAGTCCAAAAACATGACTCTTAGGTTAATTGGTCTTTCTAAAATTGTCCTTAGGCGTGAATGGTGTGTGTATGGGTTGTTGGCCCTGTGTGTTGCTGTGATGGACTGTCGACCTGTCCAGGGTGCAACCCGCCTCTCTCCCTGCTGGAGATAGGCACCAGTTCCCCTGTAGCCCTGTATGGAAGAAGCAGGTAGAGAATGGATGAATGGAAAAACCTCATAATTAGGAGGAATGCTTTAAAAACATCAGTTTGTGTATAATTAATGTGTTACTGAAATACACTTTTCAATAATATTCTAGTTTATTGAATATGACAATATTTTATGATTTAGTACCAAATTACTGAAGACATGATTTTAATTATATTCTAATTGCATTCCTATTTACTGAGATGCACCTGTATGAGAAATATTAACTCATAACATTTTAGTGACCCAACTGAATCAGTTTCTTTCAATCACATACAAAAAATAAAAAAAATTTAACTGTATAACCATGTAATATGAGAAAAGTTATGAGGCTCTAAGCAGAATTTTACTTGGGTGCTTCACCTCTAGTCCCTTTTATATTATGTATTTAATCAGCTTGTTTTTGCAGAAAACTAGTGAACTAACAATGAAACAGTTTGCTTGACAATTATACAGCCACTTTACATTATTTAATGAATAAATAGCACTTAGGATAAAGTGTTGATTTGAGCCTTTTTAAATCATTCTAAGAGGTGCATTAATTACCATTTACAGTGTGCATTTAGGTTATCATGAAACTCCCGGGCCACCAGAGGGCCCAAACATTTAAAACAAGAAGCACAGCACAAAATAGGTTACTCTGCACTCAGCTATCAATATTTGTTTTTGTTCTAACATTAACATACATATCGTGTTTGGTAATTATGCAGCATCACGACTTTTCATATATACAATTCCTGTTAAAAAACACATAAGGTAGAATGGGATTCCCAAACCTTTTCATGTCAAGGACAACAATCAAAATAGTATCATGATTCTCAGACTTTGGAACAACAACCAACTTGTGCTCCCTCTAAATGTACTTAAGAGAAATGTTTGTATTAACTGTTCCCAAGATAAAATGAACAAATAACTCTGTGATGTAGTGGATGACAGCCAACTACAATTACTTGTAAAATGTTCAATTTACGGTACTTCTGAATTTGGAGCTGGCATTAGCTTGCAAATTGGCTATCTGCAATGCAAGCTAATTTAGTTCCTTGAGTTTTCTCAAGAACACTGTGGCCACAAGTTTCCTAAATAAGGATGTATTGTATTGTGTCAGAATGATTTAATAAGAAAAAAACTCAGAAATTAAAATGATCTGTTTTTAGCTTGTTTTGCTTTTTTTCATCACCAAGATATTCAAGGCAGCCATATTGGATTTTGAGGTCGAGGATAAGAACTACCCAACTTTTCTATTCAGAACTCCCATTCCATGGGACCTTTTTTGGTCATTTTTCTAACTTGAAACTTCAATTCTGAGTAAATCTGAAAAACAAACAATATCCTTCAAACAATAAAAAGTGTCAATGGATTTCATGTTTTTCTTTTATCAATATGGCAAAACAAAGTGAAAAAGTACAAATCATGTCACAATACCATTTTAAATGCCTGTCAGGATGGTGGCACTTAGAAAGCTTGGTATTTTATAATGTAGCACAGCTGGTTTAGCCAAAGTAGTAAGAAATATATTTTTCTTGCATCCCCCATATGATTTTGAACTAAACTTTTAATAGCCACCGTCCCCAACCCACCAGATATGTACACACACATAAGCAAAGCCAGTTTATTAAGAAAATAAAAACAATATTTGAGGAACACAAAATGTGACTTTCGTAGTAAATATTTTGATAAATACGTATGCAAAAAAAGTCTGTGTGTATTAGTCACTGAGCTCCTCCTCGTCACTGAAGTATGCGCTCTTTTTGATCCTCGGTTTCTTAGAGTCTGAAGATGTCGAGGCGTGGGCAATGTCCTCTTCTGCTTGCCTTTTCTTTTTTGTCTCCTCTTCCTCAATGCGGGCTTGCTGGAGGGAACCCCCAGAGAAGTTTGTTAGCCGTTTTTCTTTGGGACATTTCTCTTTTTAAGTCATTCTGTTTGATTTAAACTAAGCTACTAGAAATACTAGAAAACAAAATCTGCTGAAGAGCCAAGTCACTTAGACTCTGAACAAAACAACTACAAGAGAGTAAACAGCTTGTTTTTATTTGTTCTGCTGTATCTGGTCACGAACCTTACAAGATGCCTGGAGGACACTACAGTTTTTGTAGTTCTGCTTGGGATAGGTTATGTTATGTTATGCTGTACCACAGAATGAAAAGAAGCCAAGAGTTGAGACTTGCATTTTATGACCAAGGTGGACCCCCAGACCCCCTCCCCCCTAGGAAGCAAGGGTCACCATTGATGCTTGAACAAATTGGGTTTCGAGAAGTTGTAAAAATGTGTATTCATCAAAACATTTGTACTTTTTGCAGCATATAGGTGCATGTATAGCATGCTCAAATGATTGATAGGTGACTTTCACATTGTATTGTCACATGATCCTTGGTATTTAAGGTTTTTGCAGTCCCTAAAAAGTTTCCTTCCAAGGTTGACCTGCATTTAGCTCCATCCATCTTTCCATCAACTCTGACCAACATCCCTCCCCCTAGGGGTGGTGCTTTGAGTTTTAGTTTTCCTGCATCATTTGTTTTTGCCAAAAAGTTAGATTTTGATCTAACTAGAGCACCTTCTTCCACATGTCTGCATGTGGCAAACTGCAAATGCAATGGCTTTCTTCTTGCTATTCTTCCATAAGGGCCAGATTTGAACTTAAGCTGAACTAGCACTCTGGTTGTACACATGATAAATATAAATTTGTTACCCACATGGCAATGCTGTAAATTACCTGAAAGGCTATGGCTTGGCTTAAGCTATCCAAGGCCGGGTCTTCTCCATCCTCTTCACTTTCTTCATCTTCTTCACTAAAAGAAAAATAAACCTAGTGAGATATACCAAGTTATACAAAAAAAAAGAGAGTCCCTTTATCACTGCAACACATTTCTTACACATGCTCTGGTTGTTGAGCCCTTTTCTTCTTCTTCTTTTCTTTTTTCTTTGGAGGTTCCCTCTCTCCAAGGAGGTTTTTGGGGCATGCATAGCTTAGATGTCCCGTTTCCTGTGGCATATAAGAATGCATTAACAAACAGCATTCCTACAACCCTGCCTTTCCCAAAGTTAAGCATGCTCTCACCCCACATTCATAACATTTGGACTTGTCCGTGTAGTTCCGTCTTCTTATAAATTCAGTTGCTCGCCCGTTGTCTATAGCAATGCTGGCTTTAACTGTTCTGCCAAATAGCTGTGTGGATAAAGACATATTTTCCCTGGACAGTCAACACTCATTAAAGAAACTATGAAATAAGTCCGCCAAGAGTCACTCAGAATTGCTCACCTGTTTGTTGTTCACCGCTCTTGCACAATTATGAGCAGATTCTCTGTCCAGGAAGAGAACAAACGCCACTCCTTTACTCTGTCGGGTGAATTTATCCTTAACTATTGTAACCCTGGGATAAACAAGACAGAAATTACAAAACCAAACTCATTTCAGATTTGTTTGCTATTGTTCCAAAGTTTGCCAACTTTAGAACATGTCATGGTCAGTTTTTTGTTTTGTTTTGCTATACTGATGTAAATTGTTGTTTGTTTCAAGCTAAAAGCCTACTCTTAAATGCCTCTGGTGACATCACAGCAGGCAACTGTGTTTTTGTGGGCATATCAATTTCCTCTCTACTGCTCGACTCATGAACCGGGGCAACAAGATGCTTTATTTGCTCCACTGCACCATCAAGTGGACATTAAATGTAAGACTGTAAGACAGGGAATAATGATGGATTTCTTGTGTAAAGCTTTAAATTTAATAAACTAATGAATGATGTTTGTGATGAATATGGTCTCAATATGATCTATATCTGTATTTATGATACAATGGCCGGATCAAAAGGAAAAGTGGAAACAAACATCTATATTTAACCAGGTAAAGCCTCCTTGAGATTATAACTTTATTTTCCAAGATAGGCTTATAAAGCTATATTCCCTAACTTGGAATCGAACCTGGGCAACTGAAGTGAGAGCGGCAAATCCTAACCTCCAGACCACCAGGGAACACTAGCTCAAAAGTATTTCGCCTGCTTTAGGAAATATCCATTCACAGGTCACAGATGAAGCTTGTGACCAATAAAAGCAACAGCAAGTTTATACAAATTGTGCAAAAAACTGTTTCTATCTGTTCCAATAGTCCCCTCTTTCCTGCTGATTCCAAAGCAAACAACGAGACTCAAATAGATTTCTAACGCACACCCAAGACATCTAATGTGGGTTATCAACACAAGCCCTAATACGCGTTTCACAACAAAACTGCCTGGATTACTTGACACACGCTTCAAAGCATCGACACACTGGACACATCACTATCTCCCATCCCATTCACGAAGCAGTTGCAGAACTGGAGAGCACCTAAAGTGAAAGACTGCTGCATCCTAGGCGCACAAAGGAGTGTTATCGCACATCCTTCCTCCCAGCTACTGTTTGAATCTCTCAACAAACTCATTAAGCCTTTTCATCTCTGCTGTTATGTGCATTTTTTTTTTCAATTTTTAGTAAATAGTATGTTGTTTTTTATGCATAGGTACACATGCGTAATTTGTACATTTTCTAAATCACCCTACTCAGTTGCACATTTCATTTAACCTGAGTGTGCTGTCCACTGTCCAGTGTTTTGTTTCTTGTGTTGTACATTTTTCCCTTACTGTACAGACAATTATTACTTTTTGTTTTTTATATTTTATACCTTTGTGTGTATCTGTATGCTTCAGTTTGCCTTGTACTTTGCAGAAGATGCACCTGAATTTACCCACTGTGGAACAATAAAGGATATTTCTATTCCATTATATTCACTCACTACTCCCCCCAAAAGCAATCACCAGATAAATAGACCTATAATGATCCCAATCCTGCCATTTAACCTAACCATGCACGTACCTTCAGAACAGCGTATGCACTGAAGAAGTAAAACAAAATATAATTTAAATCCCACCAGTGGCAGTCAAAAAGAGAAACTTTTCACAGCTGATACTGATTTCTGGTTTCTTAGAGGTGCTCTGTGTTGCCATGTATCTTGACAAATCTGATTTTGACTGATTCACACTTTATTTAAGTATATCAAAGACAAAATGTGCTGGGGATTATTTGACGGAGGTTGTGGTTTTGAATCCGACAGAAAAAGAAGGAATTACAACATTATCCCTGTTTATGCAGAAAAGCATGTACCAAACCTTTATTTTTTTTTACAAATTTCAAAAGGTACATGAAAGTAACTGCTGATATATTATAGACAACAAAAATTGGATTTTGAGGCATTTAAAGAACGTGAAAAATAAAATTCCAGTTCAGTTCAGTATTTGACCTGCTTTTTGTGGAAAAATTGGCATATTCTGATCTCAGGAAGTGTTTTGGTGCATTTTGTCACAGCACTGGAATATCACAAAACTATTTCAAATGTTACCAACATAATACCACCGTACTCATTTTACAAGTGGAGAATATGCATAGGAAACAATCAAATGAAAAAAAAAAAATCTAACAGGAATACAAACAGAAAAACAACCATTTCTATCATTTGCTTTAGCTTTCCCATCCAGAGCAATAGCCATCATTGTTTGGGGGTCATCCATGGAAATCCATGTAAACTGGTTTACTAATGCCAGCTGCTTAGCTCCATTTTTGTGTCTTTTGTAATATCATTGATTCAAAAGCAAACAAGGAACAATGATCAGCTTTTCCTTCTTCAGTAAGCTTTTTAAAAACATTGCAGCACTGTGAGGATCATGTTCTTTGATTTCTCCAGTGCATTTAATACAATCCAACCTGATTTACTTCGTCAGAAACTCCAGAAGACTCAGGTGGAGGCCTCAACAATCTCCTGGATCAAAGACTACCTGGCAAATAGACCACAGTTTGTGAGACTGAAGGGTTGTGAGTCTAACCAGGTAGTAAGCAGCACAGGAGCACCACAGGGGACTGTACTCTCACCATTCCTTTTCACTCTGTTCACCTCAGACTTCCAGTACAAGACAGACTCCTGTCATCTGCAGAAATACTCGGATGATTCTGCAGTCGTGGGGTGGATCAGAGATGGTCAAGAAGCTGAGTACAGGAAGGTGGTGGACCGCTTTGTGGCATGGTGTGGAAACAATCATCTCATTTTGAACGTGACTAAAACAAAGGAGATGATTGTAGATTTTAAGAGAAACAGGAATAAGTCAAAAACTATTTCCATCATGGGAGAAGAAGTGGAGGTGGTGGAGGAGTATAAATACCTCGGTGTTCACCTGGACAACAGACTAGAGTGGAGATGCAACTGTGAAGCCATCTACAAGAAGGGACAGAGCAGACTGTACTTCTTGAGGAAGCTTAGGTCCTTTGGTGTTTGCAGCAAGATGCTGCATATCTTCTATAAGTCTGTTGTGGAGAGTATCATCTCTTCTGCCATCATCTGCTGGGGAAGCAGCATCAGAACCAGGGACTTAAAAAAGTTCAACAAGCTGATAAAGAAGGCTGGCTCTGTTCTGAGGACTCATCTAGAACCTCTGGAGATCATCGTGGAAAGATGGATTCTTCATAAAATGAAGAACATTATGGAGAACCCTGAGCATCCTCTTCATGAGACTGTCCTACAACAACAGAGTGTCTTCAGTCAGAGGCTTCATCAGATCTGCTGTAAGACGGAGCTACAGGAGATCCTTCCTGCCCACAGCCATCAGCATCTACAACGGCTCTTTGAGGAAACCTTCATAATATGAGCTATAACAACATTTAATTTCCCTTTGGGATTAATAAAGTATTTTTGAATTGAATTGAATTGCATGTTATTAATTCATGCGGTGCAAATCCACACTTAATTACCCAGCTGTGTTGTTGTCAGTTTACACTTGGTGAAAATAAAATCACCACTGAATAGGATTTTCAATACATGTGACGAGTGGTTTTAACAGAAAATACGAAAAATGTATTACTTACTTTACAACTTTTCCATACTTCGTGAACAACTGCAATGACACAGATGTGTGCGTTAGTGTACACAAAACGGACATAGTCAATGATTAAAGTATGTACATTTTCACTGCATAGACTGATTTGCAAAAGTCAGATTACCTTGTGTAGGTCGCTGTTAGTCAGAGAGAAAGGCAGATTCGATACATACACTGTGCTTTTGCTTGGTGCTAAACCCCCACTCATAGTGGACAGACTGTATGCAAAAAACAAAATTAAAAATAACCCATATATGTCAGTTTCAATTAAACGTTATCGTGTGATTTCATGTACATTAATGCGTTCAATGCAAGACTTACCAACGTAGGTATCACTGATAAATCGCAGTTTAGCTATGTCAAAACGGAAAAATTGTGTTCCTAAATAACGAAGCTAACTGAAACAAAAACGCCGCTTGCGCGTCGCAGCTTGATGACGCATTTGCTTTGATAAATGGGTCTTGTGTAGCTATTGGGAAAGGCTAGGCTAGCTAAAGGGTAATAAAAGGTGAGACTGTTTTCATATTTTCCACTGAAAGAAATAATTTTTTTTACTGTCTGTTTAAACTTGGTTTGTTTGTACAAGGCCATAAGTTGTCGGAAATATTTGTTTTGGATAATTTGTGCGGTAATGGGTGAAAGCTAACCTGCACTTACGTCAAATAAAACGTGCGAATGTTTGCTGCACAGAAGGGTTAGCCGAGTTAGCACTTCTTGATTTCTATTCTGGATTGAGCTGCTGTCATGAATTCATTTATACCGAGAGTGTGGTAATGATACATCGCTGAAGCGGCTATCATGGCAAAGATGAGGTGCTCATTGGGATGTTTCTAGTCAACGAACTCAAACGAAATCGGTCAAATTGAGTAGAAACTATGTTTTAGTGGCATACTAATATCTTAAAACCTTCATATTGAATGATCTTGCGTACGTACCTTTTGTGGTATTAGTCGTTTTATTAATGTTTCTATAAGATTCCGTGTCTTTAGAAATAATACCTGTCCATTCTATTAACTCCAATGAAAATCTCTTCACAGATTTAATTAGAAGATCGCTTCTCCCGAAAAGTGCTAAACTTGAAAAGTAAGTAACCAACCAAGCCTTTATAGTCCAGGTACTTTTAAAGATATAAGTAAACCAACCTGGATTGTATTTCGCAATCTCTGCCTGCTCAAGACAAATATTAAGAAAATCATGAATGTGATTTTACTATGCGTTACATTGTATTTGCACTCGAACCTTTTCACTTTTTATCACTTCTCTACTCCAAACTTTTAACGCATTTAAATTGAGTTGTATGTGATAGACACAAAGAATTGCATATTTGTAGAGATGATTATGGGATCTGATGACGGTACAACTACATGTAGATCTCATAAAATTAAAATATTGTTAAAAAGCTAAAAAGAAATGGCTTGTTAGAGGCTCCAAAAGACTTGAGCCTGGGGCAGAGGTTCACCTTCTAGCAGGACACCAACCTTGAACATACAGTCACAGCAAGACCTTGGTTTAATCAAAACATTTGCGTCATGTGTTAAACTTAAATCTCTTGTTCTCTACTTGCGCAAAGCTGGCAGAGATGTACCCTAAAAGACTTGCAGCTGTAATTGCAGCAAAAGGTGGTTCTTCCACGATCTGACTGAGAAAGGTTGAAAAGAAATGCACCCCACAGTTTTAAGATTTAAATTTCAAACAATGTACAAAAATGCTTTGAAATTTGTAGTTTTTTTTAAAAACTTTTTTTGTTTTTGTTTTTTTTACTGACAAAAAGGTGAAAAAGTAAAAGGTGTATGAAAACCTTTTCCAGGTACTTTATGTGACACCCAGAAACTAAGGAAGGCTGTGATTTAGCATTATTTTCTTTATGAGACAGTGAGCCCTGCCTGTAGGATACAATGTCTTTTTTTGTTTCTTTCCCTTTCACAGTGACATACAGAAGAGACAGAAGTATAAGAGAAGTGTATGAAGAGCGCCTCATGCAGGACAGACCGGTAAGTGTGTTCATGTTTTGTTTGTCTGTTTTCCTTGACATTTTGGAGCACAAAAAAACAAGCCATTGTTTATCACAACAAAATCATTTTTTTTGACAATAACAAGAACAAAAACAAGTTGGGAATTTTTCAATCTAAAAAAAAAAAAATGTATGCTTTACGCTGTTCTGTGCAGGGTCCGTATCCTCGGGTGGCTGGAGGTGTTGAGAGGAGAGGCCCCTTTGGCAGGCCGGAGGAAGAGTATGGGCGTGGCGGTTATGAATATGAAGGAGGTCCCCGTTTTTACCCGAATGGAGGCGGCCCGCGAGGTTACCATGAAGACCAACGAGGCTACCAAGTGGAGGGCCATCACTTTCCTGAACGCAGAGCAATACCACCAGCAAGGAGGGTAAAAATGAAATGATCTCTTTATTCATCTTTTCACTTTAATATTATATCACAGTGTTTGCTTTGAAGAAAGGTTACATCATTGAGGTTGGAATTAGTGTGTGCGTATGCAAACTTTCTACCTGAAGTATTGATGATATGAAATTCCATACAAAGATGTATTACTCAAACCATTTTTATGTCTTTTATTGCTTTTGTTGTTGCGTAGGAAGACTTTCCCTACAGAGTACCGAGAGAAGATCCTCATGCTGGACGACCTTTGGAGTTTGGGTAAAACAAAAATGTTCTTCTTGTCTTTTTTGCCATAATCCAACTTAGTTTACAGATTACATTTAAATGATGCTTAGAGATGCCCTAATCAAGCTTTCTTTATTACCTACCTGAATCATTTAAGCTTTATTTACTACTACAGAGTTAAGCGACTCTTGCACATGAGATTCAATAAGTGCTGTAAAGTCATTTAAATCAAGCTAGCTATCTTCCTCTCAGTGATTTCTGTGATGTGAGGATTCCTTCATGCACAACCAGCTGATGCATCCATGTGATCTTTGGCTTGCTTGCAATCTCTATACATTCATCACCTTGTTTTGTATTTCTTGTAGTATTGCATAAAATGACCCCTAACCCTACACCACAATGACCCTAACTGATTAGCACTAATTCCACAGATTGGCTCACAACACCTACAATTGTCACATAATCTAGTGAAATTTAGTTTGGAGTTGAAACATCCATCCATTGCCCTCTGGGCATCCAGGCCTTCTCTATAAATAAACTCATTGTTGATATTCTATTTGCAAGGCAACGTTTCTTTGAATCCGCTAATAAACTGAATTGCTTTTTGGCCTGGTAAGCAAAGATCGCCCCCATTAAATCTTTTATTGCAGCTACAGTATAGTCGACACAAATAATGAAAGACAAACAGAAAATCGCACAATAAATACGAGTTTTAGAGTGTTATATACTACTTTATATAGCTCGGAGGTGAATGTGACAAGACTGATCTCAGGGTTTCTTTTGAATGATTCAAAATTTCCCCAGTTACTGTATCTCAGGAGCAGATCAACCAGCTGGAATACCCCTTAGCACAGCTGGAAATGGATACAGCTATGTCTGCACTTCATTCAGGGAAAAGTCAGGGGGCAGATGGTTTCCCAGTGGAATTGTTTTTAAGACCATGAAGGGAAAATTAAGTAGTCTGCTTCTGAGAGTATTTAACAAATCATTTAAAGAGTCAAAACTTCCAGAATCCATGTACAGGGCGAATATAACTCTGATTGCAAAAAATATAAACAAATCCTGAATTATGTTCATTGAATAGGGCTATCAGCCTTTTAGGCGTGAACTATAAGATGCTTTCAAAAGTTTTAGCTCTTAGACTAGAAAAGGTCATATGCTCAATTGTATATGCTGACCAAACTGGTTTTATTAAGTGGAGAAACTCTTATCACAATACTAGACGCCTGTTCAACATTATCCATTATGTTAACTTTAATCAAATTTCTGGCTCAGTTGTTTTTATGGACGCCGAAAAGGTGTTTTATAGAATTGAGTGGCAATATATGTTCGACATTCTGAGAAGATTTGGGTTCTGCTTCAAAATATAGGTTCAAATTTCAGGGGATGGCATGAGCAGGTATAATTATTACAGTTTATGACTTGTTTGAAGGGCTGCACGGTGGCACAGTTGGTAGCACTGTTGCAGCAAGAAGGTCCTGGGTTCGAATCCCGGCCTGGGGTCTTTCTCCATGGAGTTTGCATGTTCTCCCCCTGCATGCGTGGGTTCTCTCCGGGTACTCCGGCTTCCTCCCACAGTCCAAACACATGACTGTTAAGTTAATTGGTCTCTCTAAATTGCCCTTAGGCAATATCACCAAAGTTTCTAAAATATAAAGCTCATGTAGGTACAAAGTTTCATTGTTTATGGGACTGTGATATAATTCAAACGTTTTGGAAGGAGATATGTGCTAACATCAGGTCAGCTACTAGCCAAGAGGTGTCAGAAAATCCACTGATGTGTGGGATATATTCCTCAGACACTTCAGATGTTAGCAAGGAAGGCCATTATGGTGAGATGGGTGGGTACTGAGCCTCCCTCTATCTGTTTGTGGAAATTATTGATATATAATGACTCTGATTAGACTTGGACACTATATGTGGAAAGTCTTCAATATTTTAGAGGAAAATGGAAGAAGCCACTTGGGAAAAACTAGGAGTGAAAAGCAAAACGGACTCTTATGGACAGTCATTATAGACATAATACTTTCCAACCCAGACTATCATTGAGTATTACGAGTATGTGTGCGAAGTGCCATTATGTAATAGGACCAGTCGTGTTGTCAAATGTATTGTTTATTTTGATAAAAGGAAAAATAGGTCTAAAAATTAAAACGAATAAACTTATTGTATTCCTTTTTGTTTCTTAGCACAACAGCTTCTATAATGTTTTCAATAAAAAGAATATTAATTTGTACTTTGTAGTAACAAAGATAGAAGATTAGAAAATACAAATAAATAAAACGACACTAGATTTGTCTGCTGAATTTTAGCCTGTTGACTGACTTTGACTACAAAGAAAATAATGCAAATATTTTTTTTTCTTTGCCATATTATCTGCCACAAATTGTCTAATATTCAGTAAAATTCTTATTTGAAGGTCTTCTGGTCAGTCTTGTGATGATTTTTGGAGCCAAAACTGTTAGTTACCTAAGTTTTTCCTGTGTATGTGACAAAGAACTTAAACAATGGAAGTTATTCTTATTGATTTGTAGCTGTAAAGACATTTATGGTCTCGGAGTGTTTAGAAAGGTTCAGATTAAAGACTTTTTTTAAATTTTTTTTTTCCATTTGCTGATGATGTGGTATCAGACATTTAAGGGTTTATTATAAGCTTTTAATTACTCTGATCCTCTATACAATATACCCCCAGATAGACTTATTGTTTTATTTGGAAATTAAAATTCAGAAGAAATGCTTTACGTTTTGTCAAGTTTAAGAATAGCGTTCACTCAGCATAGGTAATTAAAAAAACAAAAAAAAACAAACATTAGGCTCCTTGGGTGATTTTGCATATTGTAAATACAGTCCTTTTTTTTTTTGCTTTTTTTTTTTTTTTTATTACCACTAATCAGTATTTGTAGTAATTTATGTAAAACATTTTTTTATCCCCTCAGGGGTCGTGTACCTCCACCTCACAGTGTGCGAAGCCAAGGCGTCTATCCAGCACCCAGATCACTCCCAGAAAGCGGAGAAGACACATTAGTGCAGGCCATCCGCAACCTGGACAGAGGGTATGGGAAAAGGATTCGCTGTTCAGCGCTCTGGTGATATGTTTCTTAGTACTGTCTCTGGCAAATGTTTCTTGGAGACAGAAAATGTAATAGATATGATGAATAATACAATTAAGTAAAAATTGTTGGGCTCCTTAGCTGAACTAAAAACCAAGCAGTGTTTGCCTCCAAAATGAAGTTCAGTACATTCTGGTAAATGCTAGATGGCAGCATTGCACTGCATCTAAGAATAAATAGAACAGTGAACAGAGGCAAATCACTGGACACAAGGTAATCGAATGAGAAGGATTTGTCTTCCGTGCTTGCAACACTTAAAATGTTTAAATACAGCAAATATGAGACTCTTATATGTCCCTCGCTTTTCCAGGGAAGACAGAGATCCTTACAGGAGAAAGGCAGCCCTGTTTCCTCCCTTAAGAGAGCGCTCCCCTGTCCGCCGCGAGGTGGCGCGTTCCCCCCACAGTCGCTCTGGCTCCAGTGTGAGCAGCAGGGGCTACTCGCCAGACAGAGCCAAGAGCCTGCCTTTTCCGACACAACAAGGCAAGAGTATGTACCGCGCATGTTTTTACTTTTTCTTAGTTTTCAAGCCTTTTGAAGCTTCGGGAAATGGCAGTTATGGGTTTTTAAATAGCTCAAGGAGCTATTTTCAATGCATGGCAGAGTATTAATACAGCTTGAACTTTTTCATATTTTACAACATTTCAACCACAAACTTCCGTATTTATTTTTATTTTTTGTAATGGACCAATGCAAAGTAGTGTCTTACTGTAAAATGGAAGCAAAATGA
The DNA here is from genome assembly GCF_021462225.1 of Girardinichthys multiradiatus. Lineage (NCBI taxonomy): Eukaryota > Metazoa > Chordata > Actinopteri > Cyprinodontiformes > Goodeidae > Girardinichthys > Girardinichthys multiradiatus. The sequence goes on from NC_061809.1 coordinate 14,206,304, forward strand.
TACACAGTATAACCCACACCCCTTCACTCTTATGCCCCTAAATGAAATCCAGTGCAATAAATTGTCTTCACCTACCAAAACATGGCCATCCACCTGAACTGACGGGCCAGGAAAGGAGAGCATTCATCAGAGAATCAGTCGAGATGCCCATGTTGACTCTGGAAGAGCTGCAGAGATTCACAGCTCAAGTGGGGAAACCTGGCTTTTACTTGTGCAGTACACAAATCAGGCCTTTACAGAAGAATGTGAAAGTCTAAGAAGTCCTGTTTGCAGGAACTGCTCCAGTCAGATGAGACCAAAATGTAGCAGTTTGACCCTACGTGCAAAACACTGTGACAGAAAACGTAACATGAAACATGGTGGTAGCATCATCCTGTTGTGAGGATGCTTTTCCTCAGCAAGGACAGGGAAGTTGATGCAGGACATTTCTGGAAGAAAACCTGGTTTAGATCACAAAAGACCTGAGATTAGGACGGAGGTTCATGTTTCAGCAGAATGATCCGAATTGATGTTGATCTGTTACAAAAAGAGTCCCAATAAAATATATTGAAGTTTTGCAAAAGAAAACTTGAAAAAGTTCAAGGGGTGTTAATACAAATGAGTAATTATTAAAAACTTGAATGAATTCTATAATTCAAGCTACTTAATATTTAGTTAATGGGCTCAGTCCTTCAAAAACATCCATCCAGCATGTTAAGTGTTTTCATTAGAGATCATTACAACAGACAAAAACCATGTAAATGATCCAAATCAGAGTAAATTACAACTTTAGAAGGAGTACATGTAAGTATTATTCAGAAAACAAATAATAGTTTAAAAACGTTTTGCCATTAAACAAAAATGTGTATTCATTTTTTCCCATTTCTTTTGTTTGTATTATTTCATTCTGTGTCCTTGACTGACAATCTGGCTGATTGGCTTTTCCAGACTTGGACGGTCCAGAGAGTCACACAGGTGTTTCTGAGCACCTCTGGGGGGCGCTCTTTCCTCAGAGCGGACATGACACTTTGGGTCTGTACACCAACTCACGTGAACAAGCTTGGACTTGGGTGATGTCCTCACTTGCATCCTTGTCATGCCCAAAACATGACAAGGAATAAAGAAAAGTGAAACGAATTAAAGGACGAAAGAAAACACAAGATGGGAACAACATTTTACTGCTAATAAAATAACGTCCCAGTAACTTCAGCTGGTAATATTGACACTAGTATATTTTTCACCCAGGTCTTAAGTAAGTTGTCTCATGAGTTTTAAATCTAATGTAGAACCTAGTGGGGACTTTCATGCATTACAATGAGGAAGTCATATTAACGTCTTGTGGGGAGATACTTTAGTACTTTTCATTGCTCCTACACTGATCCATCCACTATAGTTTGTTTCAATAGTTTAAATTTAAATGGGAGTATAATTTTTATACATTTTCTATTTTGCAAACATACCGGTTTTAGCCGCACGACGGATCTTAAGGTAGTGAAACACAGGAAAGTGCTAAGGTACCTCTTTACATGCTGCATGACGAAACATTGAACGTTTCATTTTCCGTTGAGATCCACTGCTTATCGTGTGCTTTCCATTTCATCTTGAGCTTTTCCCCTGTGAAATAAGTACCTGATTTACACCTAATAATATAGTTGCTTTGTTTCCTCTGCAAAACAATGTGGCGTGTGTTGGTAATGATTTAATGCTTAGAGGTGCATGATAATTGTCCTAAAGCTGATAAACAAGAGTAAACCCTTCTTTAAGGGGACAGGGTAGTAGATGTGTGTATTTCATGTTGGACGCCCTAGTTGTGGTACTTGGCTAAGTGACCTTACGGTTTGGTCTTCCTGCAGGATATGAAGAGACGTATTCTCAGTCCAAGATAATTGGTAAGTAAAGTTTAGCCTAGTTGTTGACGACCGAAATGTGGCCTCTGCTTTTTATTAGATAGGATTACTGATGTAAAATGTGAAAATAAGACCCAATGCACCAAGAAATCCTAGTTGGACTTTTAAAGTGACATTCTCAACTCATTATTGTTGGAGGTTTGAAGAACATTGCTTCCCAGTAGAAACGAGGGGTTTAGCTAGATCTTTCCAGCTACGTGTCTGGAAATGAAAGTCCGTCTCCAGTGCTTTGCTAAAGTATTTGTACTCCTTGAACTTTTCCAAACCCCAGTTTATCTCAGACACAAAGTAGAGCCCATTTGTGAAGTGGAAGGAAAAGGATAAATGTTTTTTACAAATATATAAAACAACGATGTTGCACGGATCACGAATACAGGAAAGTAAGAAATGTAGAAATGTATAATTTTCTAAGTGCGTATGGGGCCAAAAAGAAAACTACTGAAAATTGTTTTCTACACGATTGTGTTGTATAAAAAGGTGGAAAAAATCAGTTTTGCAAACAAAGTGGTTATTGAATGGATTTATATCATATTTACATATTTTGTCTTTTAAATGGTTCCATGTGAAGTCTATTTTATTTCATTTTTATTTATCAAAGGCCACAGTCCTGAAGACATCATAATGCTGCCACCTCCATTTTTCAACTACAGATTTTTCATGAAGCCTTTACTCTTATTTGTCGAGGCGAAAAAAAAGTTTTCACATCTGCTTTTATGTTCGTTTACTAAATTTGTCAGAAGTCAGTTTTATAAAATATCTAGTGCTTTGCACCGAAAAGCATGGAAATATTTCGTATTACTAATCTAATTAATCTTTCCCACTTGGGAAGGTAAGAGATGCATTTTCTGGTACAAATGAGTGGAAAATGAAACTTAAATTTGGTGTAACTTGAGTAGACAGAAAGCGTTTCTAATGTGTCCTGCAGGAAGCCTCTGTCCTTCTCTTTGTCAGAGCTCGTAAAGATGCCGCCAGCTCGTGCTCAGGGAAGTAGAGGGAAGTGGGTATAGTGTGTCTGATGGATATTCCTGAAGCCAGCGCTTTCCACTTCGGAATATTTTTATGTTCCTTTTTCTGGGCCCCTAGGGTTCATATTTGTTTTTAAGTTGACCCACAAGACTTAAATGGGCTTCTAGGTAACAGAAAGAAAATTCAAGTGATTGGATGGTGTCCATAAATAACACATTGTAGTGTTTGAGCTACAAAACATAAGCCCAGTTTCTTGAACTAGTCTTATAGTTTTTCTGCAGTCATTTCTAGACTCCTATCTTATTACTTTCCAACCTCTTTTTTTAAATCTCTTTTTTTTGTTGGGGGGATGGTATTTCATGTTTGCCCATATTTTAAATCTGAATGCATCAGTTCTTTGTTCTCTTTCTCCTTTGGCTTTTTAAAATTCTAGACAAAATTCCTGGCTTGTCACGAGAAGGCTCCCCACAAAGTGCAACATCAAACAAGGTGAGTAACAAAGAAAAGCATGCTTGAATTTAGAGACATTTGAGGGGGGTAGAGCACAAGAATCCTTAGTGTTTTTAACAAATAAACAAGCTTTGTTTAAAGTTGCTTGTACAGCGACTTTAAACAACTGTACATTAATTGGTCGCCCTGCTCTGTGCCTCTGTCGCTTTACAGCAGGGTGCATCTGGAACTTCTTAAATCCCATCCTTGCTATAAGCGTTCAGTCCTGTCGAAGCATGCTACTGGCTTTTAAAGCAGTGTTCACACACAACATAGAGGCCATCAGGCCTGCGCTGTGTTTACCTGCGGTGTAAGCAAACTTCAGTCAGATGGGCTGATAATGGTCAAGGAAAGTGGCTCAAGTGTTGACTAAGTTTTTAAAAAACTGCTTTTAGTGTTGAATGTGTACATCTCCTGCCTGGATTGTAAACAGTAGTTTGTTTTGCCCATGCCATCCATCTTCAGCTACACCGAGGAGAGTAAATAAAATCAAATGTGATGGTGATTAGGGGCAGTGTGAGTGGCGGAGGCCACCCAGAAGCGAGGGGGTTAAGTCAGTAGCCCGAGTCATAACTTTATCGCATGATCTTGACCGCAAAGACAGCAGAGTCCCAGCAGAGCTCATTAAGATGTGTTTATGCTGTTTACAATGAACAATCGTTTCCTTATTCAGGTGAAGAGTGTCTCTGTACATGCGTGAGTGTCTGCCGGACGGAGGAGTTATCCTTGTGATTTTATTTATATTTGTTTGAAACCTTTTTTTTTTTTTTTTTCTCACCAAGTTTAGACTTGTCTTTGAGAGGCTTCTGTATTTTACGCCTCATTCATATCTTGACCAAAGAATTAAAAGGGTCTGAAAGAGTTGCCTGTTAATCTCTTGACTAATCATGTGCTGCTATCGTTTTGGTTGGAGAGCATTATATTTAAACCTTAAAGATGCTGCATATTTTGATATAATACTTTATAAAGTAATGAAGTAATAAAGTAATGAAACATTTTGAATGCTTAAATGGCAGGATTGACAGATTTTCTGCGTTAGACCAACACAAAGTAACATTAAAATCAAAGTGTGACATGCATTTGTATTAATCCCCTTTTAGTCTAATATCCATAAAATTCAGTGCAGCTAACTGCCTTCAGAAGTCACCTATGGTGAAGGCCTCAGTTGCTTGTTAGAGAACATAAGTGAACAAACGGCATCATTAAGATTAAAGAACACAGCAGATAGGCCAGGCAATGAGGGTATTAATCAGAGAGGCAGCCAACAAGACCATGGTAACCCTAGAGGAACTCCAGAGAGGAACGGCTGAAGTGGGAGAATTCATTGAGTGATAACAATATATGAAAGAATATTATACTCAAACAGCCTCTGAACTATTCCCTTTCCCATTTGCATGCACTGTTTATGGAGCTTGGTGCACTTTCAGCAGTTTTCACGTAACGTTTGGCCCGTGGTAGAGTTCCACTGTTATTATTGGTCTGTCAATACATCAGACGATATTTGCCTTTTTCTTTATTCCAAGTATCTACTGTTGTTCTTGACGCCGATTTCTAAACGGGCATATCTTTTGACAACATACTGTTATTGCCGCTGTGTCATGGCTCTCACACCTGATTTACACATGCCGTTTCTGTCATGGAGTCTTGCGACAGAAGCATACACTGGTTGTGGGGGGCGTGAGCTGTCATTTCTGCCAGTCTTGCACATCCCCATTTTTGTTTAAACTTATATTTCGTTTTTTTTTGTTGTTTTTTTTTTTTTTTGCATTGTCCTGGGTACATAAATGATCTTGCCTGGTTGCATGTCTGGTAGAACGGTTACTCCAGCTGCTAACCCCAACATTGGCAGAGAAACTTGATGTTAAACGCTGGATTGAAGCTGAATCTCCTCTGTGATGTTCTCCTTGTGGCTTTTGTACTGTAAATATTAGCTAAAAACTATCAAAGAATACTTTTCTAACAGGAAGAGCTACTATCCAGAGGGAAAAATGATATATAAAAATATGCATCGACTTAAAAAGAAGTTCATTTCTTATGGGTGCTCAGCTTTTCGGACTGTGGCAGGGTATCTTTTAAAGATACGCTCTGGACAATATGTAGACAACTTCCAACAGCGCATTTTTTCTTTTTGCAGTTAAAAAATGTGACAAAAAAATCATATAGGTGAAATAAAATGAACAGCATTGGCCACAACTATAGGCAATTAGCTGCCCTTAATTTTAAAAGTCGGTACCTCAGACCAACAGTCAAACATATTGGTTTACTGTTGGTCTGTGGTGTCACTTTATTTGAGGTACCGAAAACGTTGAAGAAAACTGCTTTTGTAGCTGCTGCTTCATATCTCCAATGTGAAACTGAAAAACAGTAACATCTAACATTTTACAAGTCATGGGTGAGTTCACTGTAATCAGAAAGCCAATGAAACAGCTCTGTTATGGTCAGAGCAGCTTTGCGGTTTTGTTGGGGTTTCTCTGATCCAGTTTAGAGAAAGTGTGGTTGACCACAGCCAAAATCAAAAGCTTATTTGAGGTGGTTGAATGGTAACACTTGTGGGTATTATTTCCTTTTATAAAAAAACTAGAATGACTGTGTGCTTTCTACAAGAAAGTGTTTACTTGTAAACAGCTGGGTAACAACCATGAGTAATTACAAGATACATGTCTCTGTCTGACATGTGTCGCATTCAATCAATGCTGGGATCAAAGTTTGTTACTGTGCCACCTCTCCACAAGCACACATACACACATGTGCTTCTGCTGGGTTTTATCTGTGCTGCGGTGCATTGTTGTTCTCCGTTCCCAGGGCACATGCCCATAACCTTGGCCGAGATGAAAGCCTTTTGCTGTGCCCTCAGTAAAGCTTGTTCTAACAGTCTGGGTCACTGCCTGCTGTGGCCATTCAACACACAAACACTCTCATGCATGCAGTCAGGCTTTCTGGAGCCATCACTAACTGAAGAGACCAAAGAGGAAGGTAACTATAGAGCAGCTCCACCTCTGGCTGTGAGCCAGGGTGGTCTATTGGTGGAGAGCTGGATTTGGAACAAAGGAAAGGTCACCAGGAGGTTCTTCTCTGATAAAAACCTTACAAAATTTTTCAGATCCCTTGAATTTTGTAACTTTCCAACCACAAATTGTATTATTTATTGGGGTAGCCCAACAGAAAATTATGCATAAAGGTGAATTTAAAAGATGCATTGTTTTCAGCTCTAAAAACTGCATTGCGCATTTCCATTCAGCCACCTTCAGTCATATAGCTGCAAGCCTTAAGGGTGTCTCTATCAGTTTTGCCCCGTTGTGAAATCTTCGCTCATTCTTTGTTGCAAAATGGCTCTTGCCCAGTCCAACTGGGCTTGGAGTGTCTGAACCCGTGTTCAAGTCTTTTCAAAGATTCTCAGTTTCGTTTAAATGAATAAAAACATCCCACAGCATGATGCTGCCATCGTATTTCATGGTGGGGAAGCTGCGTTCAGGGTGAATGTTTGTGTTCTAATATGATCAGTGCAACTGTTTTTCCTGTCCCCTACATGGCTTATGGCAAACTCTACACAGGATTTCTTATAGCTATCCTTCATCAATGGTTTCTGTGATTGCATATTAATTTTGTACCATTGACAAATATTCCCCCTTAAGCTGTGGATCTGTGCAGTTCCTCCAGAGTTACCCCAAGTCTCTTTGTTGCTGCTATATGAATTAATACTAATAACAACTGTACATTATGCAAGTATTGCTACAATGTAAGCTGCTTTTCCAGCTAGTAGAAGTGCTTGGAAAGACCCTTGTTTCATGTTTGGAAAGGCTTGCTTGGCAGTGGCAACAAGACTGCTCCAGAGAATGCAAGCTATTTATAACATGGGAAACAGACATCTTAACCTAATTTTAGGCCATACATTCATTTTGGTTGTCAAGAAAAGTAAGATAGAAATATCTTGGTGTAAAAACATGTTTATTGATTTTTCTCTTTTTTTTGTACAAGTAGTTACATATTCCCTTTTTAAAATCCACATGATTCCCTGTTTTATGGGGAAATATTATCTTGAAAGCAAACCTAGTTAGGCTTTTTCCAGCCAGTTAAAAATAAGGCTTCAGTATGGTTGCTTCTCTTTTCTTTTTTAACTCAAGCAAAGGATTCTGAGCTCTGACAAATGTGATCTTTCATACGTGCACAAGTGGGTATGCAGGACTTTTCTCGGGAGCTACGCTTGGGACTGAATAGGGAGGAATAATTGGATGATTCCTTATGAGTTGCGCTTTTCATTTTTAGACTGCAGTCAGCCTTGATGCTCCATCCGCTGTAAAGTCTTTACTCGTTCATCTAGGAATGAAGGATGACTCGCTCCACGGCCCGTTTCCTCCTAATGTATGAGAGAACTTCAGTCTTGGTTAGGCAGTTGTGCTGCTTCGACGTCAGACTCTCGTAGAATCAGGAAATGAGCAAAAATAATATGTCCCTATTTATTCTCGGTTTCAGGTAACATGGCTGCTACAGTTTCCAGTCTTCTCATTAGAAGGCTAAATTGAGTTGTTTTGTGATTCCAGTGTATAACGATTTTGTCCAGTTAGGTAGAAACTACTTTATTTGATGTGCTTTGATAAATAATTAAAAGATTGACAGAGGTTTTACTCACTGCTTTTTATTTTATTTTTAAATGTAGTTTACAGTTCAGGTTATTCATTTTCCATAAATGACTCTGGCTGTTCCTGTTTAAAAACAGCTGTAGATCTAAGCTTGACTCTTTTACCTTGCTTCATCAACTTAGACTTCTTATAAAAAAGAAGCAGTACAGGTCCTTCTCAAAATATTAGCATATTGTGATAAAGTTCATTATTTTCCATAATGTCATGATGAAAATTTAACATTCATATATTTTAGATTCATTGCACACTAACTGAAATATTTCAGGTCTTTTATTGTCTTAATATGGATGATTTTGGCATACAGCTCATGAAAACCCAAAATTCCTATCTCACAAAATTAGCATATCATTAAAAGGGTCTCTAAACGAGCTATGAACCTAATCATCTGAATCAACGAGTTAACTCTAAACACCTGCAAAAGATTCCTGAGGCCTTTAAAACTCCCAGCCTGGTTCATCACTCAAAACCCCAATCATGGGTAAGACTGCCGACCTGACTGCTGTCCAGAAGGCCACTATTGACACCCTCAAGCAAGAGGGTAAGACACAGAAAGAAATTTCTGAACAAATAGGCTGTTCCCAGAGTGCTGTATCAATGCACCTCAGTGGGAAGTCTGTGGGAAGGAAAAAGTGTGGCAGAAAACGCTGCACAACGAGAAGAGGTGACCGGACCCTGAGGAAGATTGTGGAGAAGGGCCGATTCCAGACCTTGGGGGACCTGCGGAAGCAGTGGACTGAGTCTGGAGTAGAAACATCCAGAGCCACCGTGCACAGGCGTGTGCAGGAAATGGGCTACAGGTGCCGCATTCCCCAGGTCAAGCCACTTTTAAACCAGAAACAGAGGCAGAAGCGCCTGACCTGGGCTACAGAGAAGCAGCACTGGACTGTTGCTCAGTGGTCTAAAGTACTTTTTTCGGATGAAAGCAAATTCTGCATGTCATTCGGAAATCAAGGTGCCAGAGTCTGGAGGAAGACTGGAGAGAAGGAAATGCCAAAATGCCAGAAGTCCAGTGTCAAGTACCCACAGTCAGTGATGGTCTGGGGTGCCGTGTCAGCTGCTGGTGTTCGTCCACTGTGTTTTATCAAGGGCAGGGTCAATGCAGCTAGCTATCAGGAGATTTTGGAGCACTTCATGCTTCCATCTGCTGAAAGGCTTTATGGAGATGAAGATTTCATTTTTCAGCACGACCTGGCACCTGCTCACAGTGCCAAAACCACTGGTAAATGGTTTACTGACCATGGTATCACTGTGCTCAATTGGCCTGCCAACTCTCCTGACCTGAACCCCATAGAGAATCTGTGGGATATTGTGAAGAGAACGTTGAGAGACTCAAGACCCAACACTCTGGATGAGCTAAAGGCCGCTATCGAAGCATCCTGGGCCTCCATAAGACCTCAGCAGTGCCACAGGCCGATTGCCTCCATGCCACGCCACATTGAAGCAGTAATTTCTGCAAAAGGATTCCCGACCAAGTATTGAGCGCATAACTGTACATGATTATTTGAAGGTTGACGTTTTTTGTATTAAAAACACTTTTCTTTTATTGGTCGGATGAAATATGCTAATTTTTTGAGATAGGAATTTTGGGTTTTCATGAGCTGTATGCCAAAATCATTCGTATTAAGACAATAAAAGACCTGAAATATTTCAGTTAGTGTGCAATGAATCTAAAATATATGAATGTTAAATTTTCATCATGACATTATGGAAAATAATGAACTTTATCACAATATGCTAATATTTTGAGAAGGACCTGTAGGTCAGGTCACGGTGATCCACTCATGCTGGGCTTCAGGTTACTGACCCAGATTCCTACACATCCTTTTGTTCTCTTTTTCTCATTAGATTGCCTGTATTATGTTGTATTATTTCAGGAGTAATTTATCTGCAGTGTAGTTCTTATTGTGTACTGTATAGTCCGGAATATAAGTAGCATTTTCAAAAAAAAAAAAAAAAAAAGGTTTGGCTGCGACTTATTGAGGTCCGACTTTTATATCAAAATATATATAATTTCACATGTTTTTAAATGTTATTTTATGCTGACTGACATGAACCAAGGAGCAAACATTACGGTCTATAGCCTCCAGAGGGCGCTTGTGACAACTATATGCTGCTCCTGTACCACTGAAAGAATTAATTGAAACATTAACCTAAAAGACAACTGACAAAGACTGAACACAAATTGTTTTTGTGCTGTTTTTTCAGTTTTCCTTACAGCCATGATTCACATCATCTTCTCTCTGCAGGAGGAGAGCTATCCTCCAGACGCAGAAAAGGAGGAGCCAGTTGTAGCTCCCGTCATTGAAGAGGGCAAAAAGTCCACCGAGAACTTTGAAGAGAGGCGAACCATGGCCATCGCAGCCAAAGCCAAGGAAATAGAAAAGGTACTTGTACTTCACTGAATCAACTTGGAACCAGTGATTTGCCTATCTGCCTATCTAGAGTCCAGATCAGCGCATTTTTTGAATGATCACTGTCTTGTTTATCTATTGCACTACATTTGAAAGGTGCTGAGCTTAAACCATACACATCACACTGATGCTAACTTTAATGAAGAATCTTGTTGGGACTCTGTATTGGCTAACCTTAATTGATTCTGATCTGCATTCCAAACCCTAAAAGAAACGGAAATATGTGATGTTGATAAAATGCTACATCTAATGAAGCTCATGGATTCTGCTAATACTGTCTAGAGACTCAAGATCACATTTTGAGTTTGCGTGCTTTGGTTTTCTGACAAACCCATCTATGACGTTCTGAAGAAGGTCAGAGATGAATGCGTCGCTTTTTACTTAGGTCTCTTAAGTTGTTATTCAGGCTTCTTTAACTCCTTCTATTCAGCAACGCCAGTTCTGTCATGTCAAGGGTACAAATGAACAAAGCTCACAATTAAGTAAAGTTTGGATTTAGCTTTATACACACAATAAATGTAGAGGATGTATGTTTAACGGAGCTTGGAGCACCCCAGGCTAAACGTTCCAGATCTGTTCACTTGTCTGATGAAGGCCATTCCCAGACCAGTGAAAGCCACTTATGGTTTACTTGAAACCAATAAAACCTGAGCCAACTCTGCCCTGGGGCACACATTTGGCTCTCACATTGAGCTGCCCCAGTGAACCTGCAGCTTTGGTGTAATGTTGCTGACGCTGCGCCTTCCCTCCTGCTTCACAGTCCAACTGTTTTGTCCTTGTGGTTCTGTTCGTACACGTTCTCTAGAGCGAACTCTCCCTCACAGTGCAGGCTACATTAGTTTGCACCCCTGGTAAGTAGCATAATCCCACATTGAAAAATGAGTAAAAATGTGCCATTTTAATTTGAGTAGTTTTCTTCGTTTGGGGGAAAAATATTCACTATAACTTAAGCATGTCAACCAATAGCAAGGGAGAAAACTAGCTTTTGAAGCCAAGACAAAACAGAATAAATGGATGGGAGGAAAACAAAAAGTATTTTCTGTCCTACCATCACAAATTTAGCATGTGCCTGACATGTTTACATTTGTGATGTTAAGTACGGTGGAAGATCAGTAATGCTGTGGGCTTGTTTCTCTTCTAAAAGTCCTGGGAACCTGGTATGAAATGCCAGAAGTTTGAAACTTCTGCCACATGAACCAGCCTGAATAGATGTACTCAAAAGGATGCCTTTTCAGACACTTTTCAGTGTGTTATGCTACCTTTTTAATAAAACATTTATTTTATTTTATTTATATATAAATAAATATCTTTACCAGTTGTGCTGATAAATGTGTGTGCAGGTCAAGTTTTCATTTTAATGCAACATCTTGTTTTGTTTCATTCCTGTCAGAGTTCTTTGGCAAATTACATTAAAGTCAGGAAAGAAAATAACATTTTAAAAATAAAATAAAGGAATATTTAATTTATATTTCAGGCTATTTTTTTTTCTTCTTTTGCTGTTCCAGCTTTCTGCTTTGCCGTTGCTTTCTGTGGCGTTTCTGATTTCAAGATTTCCAGATTATGTAGATTGTTCGTCATTTGTTTTTCATGAGAGGCTGGGTTCTTTGGACATAATCCTACCAGACAGAAGTAATTTAATCATCAGTTGGTTACAAAGTATAGAACCCTACTGCTTTTTTTCCCTTTTGTTTTAGTTGGTGAATTATTTCACCGTTGAGGCTTCAGTGCACTAATTGAACCCTAAAACACATTAACTTTGCACCAGCAGCTATAAAATGTCTAAGAGCACTTGTCAGTTTCACTGGCCATAATTTCCCATCATCCCCATCACGCTCAGGTAAACTCACTAAGGTTAACAGCTTATTTTTACTCTGTAATCCCAAAGTTACTTTCGCTTTTGAACTCCTGAGTCAAAGCAACATGGGCCAGGCGTGTGGCTTTCTGCTCTCGGCTTTCATTTAGTGCCTTCACACAGACACACATACACAGAACCAACCAGCTCCTAAAACATTCACCCACCATCTCGCTTCGAAACCTAAACGCTCCGTCTCATTCTTGAAGCCAGCTTGATCTGAAACTCCGTCAAACTGGTTGGAGTGAGTGACGAGGCATGCAAGCTAAAAAGGGGTTAGTTTTACTGGGCTTCGGAACAAAAGGACTTTTATATCTTTGGGTGATTAGTATAAATAGATTTGGCCGTAGAACTGTTGAGAGCATTGTCTGTTTTTGTGAAAAAGATTGCAGCTTTGGATGGTGGCCCTGCATTTTTTATTTTTTATTTTTTAAAGAGTATTTTTTTTATTCGTATCATCCTTGCTTTTTTTCTATCATTTTTGAAGCCGGGCAGTATCTTAATCTTAATCTACAACCTGGGGTGCACAAAAAAATATCCAGCCTCATTCTATAGTGGACTATAAAAAGTTTATACACCCTGTCAAACTGGCGGACGTAGGTATAAACATGCTCTGAGAAGTGTGCACACCCTTAAACTAATACTTGGTTTTGAGCAGGTCCTCCTTGAGTTCAGACCCCAACATCAATTATAGAGAATCTGAATGACCTGAAATAAATTTAAACTGATTTGCTAATTTGCATCATTTAGCTAACGCCATGGTTTGTAGAGACGCTATAAAGGATCAGCGGCATCCTAAAGGTATTATTAAAGAGAAAGATGCAAAAATATTCCTCAGCATTAGTGAAAATGGTCATGAGTTCTTTTAGAAAATGTACGCCAATATATCACAGTGTAGGGGTGAGCGATATGACAATTTTTGTTTGTGAAAGATTAGAAAATGTTGACGAGCTCCCAAAGTAGGGCAATCGTGACATTTTCTATGCAGAACACTCTATGCAACGCAGTTCTATGCTCTCGACCAGATGCATAAGTTTTGCTTTCCTACTTTTCCTTCAGTTTCAAAAAAAGCTGTAGCTGAGATGAAATGCTGACTGTTTTTATTGATTACCCTGGTAATGCTGCAGTATTAGTATGGTTCTTCAGAGTTGGTACTTAGTGACCACACTTAAAATCAACCTAAACCACCAAAGAGCATTAAGTGTTAACTGTAGCTGAATGTTGGACTTTACAACTGTGCACGGAAGGCATTGTTTTCCCCTCAAAACATGCAGTGAATCCCCCTCCTCCAGCTGCTACTAGCTGCCGAGCAGCTGATGGTAAATAGGTAAACAGGAAGCTGGATGTTTGTCCTCTTCGAAATGGTTCAGCGGTCTAACTGGTCACCAGCTCATCAGATTTATTGAACTACCAGTATTCTATCTGAGAGTCTGATTTACACTTTGCAGAGCTGCCAAAACAATGACCTTAAGGCTACTGGCATCTATTTATAGCATCAGTGTGGCAAACCTTCACAATAAGAGCCTCATCCAGGTGTAAAGCACTCTGAACTTCAGATAGCATAGTTATTACCAGTACTAGTGGTTACATTAATACTAAAGGCTAACTGATGAATTTACACACAATACATTTTTACGGTATTACAAAATCTGTTTGGAAACGTTTTTAAAAAACGGGTTATATTTGTCATATCATCCACTGCTACAACAGTGACATTACCAAAACTGTCCAGAATTGATGAAAACTCAAAACAGAGTTCAGAGAAGCCATCAGGAGGTCACCAGTAAAACAGTGGAGGAGCTGCAGAATTTCTCTCTATTACTAGTTTACTACATTACTAAAGAGTAGGGATAAAAGCATTTATTTAAGAGAAAACTCCTAGGCCTGGCTAAAATGCTGTAAAACCCTGTGGGAGAATGTGTCATGGTCTAATTCAGTTCAGTTTATTTGTATAGTGCCAGTTCATTACAAATGTCATCTCAATGCAAAAAAGTCAATTCTGATGAAACCAAACTTCTTCCAAAACTCCACAAGTTTGTTGGCACAAAAACAATCCTGTGCATCACTTAAAAAACAAACAAAAAAAAACAGCATAGTCCATAACATTTAGGTTGGAGCCAAAATATTCAGGTGTCGCAATTCTTCTATCAGATGTTTTTTTACAACAGTTTTTTTTGTCATATTTTTGTCACATGATCTCATTCTTGAGGGCTTGAAGAACTTGAATAAACGCACAAGAACCCTTGAGACAGAAGCGCTCATTCTGTCAAACTACTTCATTCCTTCCTGGTTGGATAACCGGATTGATTTTAGGAAGTTTGATTGAATGCAAGGAGCTCCTTTTCAGCACATTGTTTTGTAGGAACAGCTATTTCCTGTATTCATAGGAGCTGTTCTCCACACACTGATTGGATACATCCTGAGAGAATAGTATTACGTAATTAGCTGCTAAATGAGACTATCCGACATTGTTTAAAAACACTAAAGGGGAGTTTGTTTCTTGTTTTTTTTTTTTTTGGTGCATGTAGGACACTAGGGAGTGATTTAAACATATTTTGTATGAACAAAATCCCACCTAATTATATTCTACACACACAAGGTCTATATGGTAACACACTCAGTTTAAAGGACAGGGTGTGTGTGATTTGCGTCAGCACCTGGTTTAGAAACTGTATCCTGATGATCACCACACGTTTCCTCTGTAGTGATTAATGTGACAGCTTCTTCCTTTTAAGTAAATCATTTAAAAACTAACACCACCTATTTTTTCCCTTCCCTCTGCAAGTGTTTGTTTAAGGTTGGGACTTGGGTAATAGTGTCTAGCTTACATCAAACAAGTGGCTTGTATGGAATAACTAAACCTTAGACTCTTTTCTTGTGAAGGTATTCGTTTTTAAACTTTAGTTTTACAATATACAGTTTCAGCAAGATTTTTAAGAAACAAAAATTCCTTTCAACTGTTTATGGAAAATCCACCACAGATTTAATCCATACAGGTTCTAAATTGTACTTGTTTACTGAAGTGTCCCTTCACAAGCTACAGAGAGACCACACACGTCTACTTTATCTGTACTGGTATCTTTTTTTTTTTTTAACAAAACAGCCACTTAGCATGATGCCGCCATCACCATGCCTTACAATTGAGACCGTGTCCTTTGGCTTAGAGGCCTCGCTATAACTCCTCTAGACTTTGTGTAATTGTGGTTAAACAAGTAAATGTTTGTCTCATCTGGTCATAAACACTTTCTATATAAGCTATTCTGGTTGCCTATGTGGGCAGCTGCTGATTTCAGTCACACAGGGCTAATGTTTTGTTCGGCATCCAATGGTTATTTTTACTGGTGTTGCTGCTTTATCCATATCACTACAGGCTTGTGCCTTAATGTGTCCTCGGTTGTTCTTGAACATCCTAACCAATTTCTTTTATCTGAGGGGTGACTGTTCAGGTCGGAGGGCTAAATCTTTGTTAGAATTGGGTGTTTCAATAGCACCGTGATTCCAAACACACGTCAAAATATTTATCGACTGTGGCTTAGGTGGTGGGGGTTTGTCTTGTAAACGGTGGGTTGCCGATTCGAACCCCCGCTCTGTCCATCTGTCGTTGTGTCCTTCACCCGCCCTTGCCTACTGATTGTAAGGCAGCCCCGCTTCTGTCAGTCTACCCCAGGGCAGCTGTGGCTACAATGTAGCCTACCACTGTTAGTGTGTGAATGGGTAGATGACTGATTGTAGTGTAAAGTGCTTTGGAGTCCTCAGACTTGATAAAAGCGCTATGCAGGTGCAGGCCATTTACCAGTTTACATTTTCTTTTGGAAAGTATGATATTTTGAAATGGAAATTATGTGCTCTGATGAAACTGTTCTGGAGGAAACCCAAAATGTCAAATGCATCCCAGAAGTCGGTGTTTTTAAACCATAACTGTGTTTTGTATGTGAAGGGTTATTATACACCTGTAAGAAGTGATGTATAAATCTTAACCCATAAGCTTTTAGGTTTTATCCTACTCTTGCTAAATTCCACCCATTACAGAACATATTTTAGTTAAAAACCGGTTCTTCTGAGATGTTTTACTTTTCTGTTGTCCTACTTTGTTGCTGTTTGACAGCAGATCTTTGTTCTAGAACCATCTTCCCTTGATAGCATGTGCTGGGCTCTAATGTGAAAATCTATAAATAAGTTGGTGAGTCAGAGCGCCCTGCAGCGCAAAAGCCACTGTTGGTGAACGACTGAAAGTTGCTCTAGCCTGGCCTAATTTACAGCAAAGAGGCTGATGGGCACATGCATGTTTGTCTGTATGCACTTTTCCATGGGTTGTGTCTGCGAATCAGCCTCCAGCGCATGAACTTATGTAACATCAGTGTTAATTCAGTTCAATTCAATTTATTTATATAGCGCCAATTCACAACACATGTCGTCTCAAGGCACTTCACAAAGTCAGGTTCATACATTCCAATTAATCCTAACCATTGAACAGTGCAGTCAGATTCAGTTATTTATTCAAATTGGATACAAAGTTTTTCTATCTAAGGAAACCCAGCAGATTGCATCCAGTCAGTGACTTGCAGCATTCACTCCTCCCGGATGAGCATGTAGAGACAGTGGAGAGGAAAAACTCCCTTTTAACAGGAAGAAACCTCCAGCAGAACCAGGCTCAGTGTGGGCGGCCATCTGCCATGACCGACTGGGGGTTTGAGAGAACAGACCAGTTAGTGGATTCATTTAGTAGTTCTGACTCAAGAAATAGAGAACTTGGGGATGAAGGGGACTGACTAGATAATTATATAGGCTGTACTAAATCGATTGTGTTGTAAAATGGAACAATTTAGGTCCAATCTAAAGGGCAGCTTATGCTAAACTGTTTGAGTGGGGCTTTGTATTTATCTTACAAAACAGCAAACTGGCAGAAATCCAATCATTATTTCATCTGGATAAACTGTTAGCACAACTAAAATGGGAAGCTTGCAAAAATATTTATACCCATTCTATTTTCACATTTTGTCAGTTTTTGCCAATGTATCTAATGGACCTCTATGGAGCGCTATTTTGATAATTTTTTTTTATCTTTCATTTTTAAATCTTTCAATAGATTTTCACATGGTTACTATGCAGTCTTGATGTACAGTATTGGACACACTTTCTCATTCAAAGAGTTGTCTTTATTTTCATGACTATGAATATTGTAGCTTCACACTGAAGGCATCAAAACTCACTCTTGGCATTCTGTTGATGAGCTTCAAGAGGTAGTCACCTGAAATGGTTTTCCAACAGTCTTGAAGGAGTTCCCAGAGATGCTTAGCACTTGCTGGCCCTTTTGCCTTCACTCTGCGGTCCAGCTCACCCCAAACCATCTCGATTGGGTTCAGGTCCGGTGACTGTGGAGGCCAGGTCATCTGGCACAGCAACCCATCACTCTCCTTCTTGGTCAAATAGCCCTTACACAGCCTGGAGGTGTGTTTGGGGTCATTGTCCTGTTGAAAAATAAATGATGGTCCAACTAAACGCAAACCTGATGGAATAGTATGCCGCTGCAAGATGCTGTGGTAGCCATGCTGGTTCAAGTATGCCTTCAATTTTGAATAAATCCCCAACAGTGTCACCAGCAAAGCAGCCTCACACCATCACACCTCTTCCTCCATGCTTCATGGTGGGAACCAGGCATGTAGAGTCCTTCTGTTCACCGCTTCTGCGCCGCACAAAGACACGGTGGTTGGAACCAAAGATCTCAAACTTGGACTCATCAGACCAAAGCACAGATTTCGACTGGTCTAATGTCCATTCCTTGTGTTCTTTAGCCCAAACAAGTCTCTTCTGCTTGTTGCCTGTCCTCAGCAGTGGTTTCCTAGCAGCTATTTTACCATGAAGGCCTGATTCACACAGTCTCCTCTTAACAGTTGTTCTAGAGATGCGTCTGCTGCTAGAACTATGTGTGGCATTGACCTGTTCTCTAATCTGAGCTGCTGTTAACCTGCGATTTCTGAGGCTGGTGACTCGGATGAACTTATCGTCCGTAGCAGAGGTGACTCTTGGTCTTCCTTTCCTGGGGCGGTCCTCATGTGAGCCAGTTTCTTTGTAGCGCTTGATGGTTTTTGCGACTGCACTTGGGGACACTTTCAAAGTTTTCCCAATTGTTCGGACTGACTGACCTTCATTTCTTAAAGTAATGATGGCCACTCATTTTGTTTTACTTAGCTTCTTTTTTCTTGCCATAATACAAATTCTAACAGTCTATTCAGTAGGACTATCAGCTGTGTACTGTACCCACCTCCTGCACAACACAACTGATGGTCCCAACCCCATTTATAAGGCTTGAAATCCCACTTATTAAACCTGACAGGGCACACCTGTGAAGTGAAAACCATTTCAGATGACTACCTCTTGAAGCTCATCAACAGAATACCAAGAGTGTGCGGAGCAGTAATCAAAGCAAAAGGTGGCTACTTTGAAGAACCTAGAATATAAGACATATTTTCAGTTGTTTCACACTGTTTTGTTCAGTATATAATTCCACATGTGTTAATTCATAGTTTTGATGCCTTCAGTGTGAAGCTACAATATTCATAGTCATGAAAATAAAGACAACTATTTGAATGAGAAGGTGTGTTCAAACTTTTGGTCTGTACTGTATGTCATTTCTTTTTATCATTTTGGATTAGTTTGGAAAGAAACAATTGAAGGAAAGAAAAAGTCCCCTATATACAGTTTTTGTAAAGGCAAAATAATAATTGCATGTCTTCACATTGATTGATATTAATTTGATATCACCAAACCATGCCCTGATTTTGAACATATTAGTCATCAGTGTTTTTCACTTTCTCAAAAAACATTCATTTAAAAATCTGCATTATTGGTCTCTTGACAACTTTAAATTTAGGTTAAACTGGATTTGGGGTTCTTAAAGTTACGGTAAAATGCCAAAAAAGCAATAAACCACCATTTTCTATAGAGGTTTTACAAAATAAATGACATTAAATTCACAATGCTCACTGTGCTTTAGAATATCAGCATTTAATTTAGGTTCCTGTCCATTCCTGATTTGGCTTAGTCCAGAGGTTTTGAAGTAAAGCTGTTCTAAGTCCAGATGCCACAAAAGCATTGAAATGGCCCTACTCCACACTCAGAACATTGGAAGCTGGTTTTAGCATTCTGTTGTTTGGTTTTTGGAATCTATAGATAATAAGACCTGACCAATATTCAAGGAGGTTTGAGGTTTATACTTTCTACTCAGATGCCCAGAATGACTTTAAAATGCAAAAAATATAGAAATTTGAGTTTATAAAAATTTTGAATTTAGGTCTGTGCTTTAACTAGACCATTCTTCTTGAATCTAATCTATCTGAATAATTCTGCAGTAGTTTTGCCCTATCCAGCTGGACGATAAACCTCAGCCACAGTCTCAAGTTATTTGAAGCATCTAAAATAACGGCTTTCAGGATTGCCACGTCTTTAACGCCATCCATCTTCCCATCAACTCTGGCCAGCTTCCTACTATAGAAAGGCATCCCCGCAGTATGATACCGCCACCACAGTTCATTGTGGGGTAATGAGCCCTTCACAGAACAGCTGGATTTGTAAATTAAGGATTTTGTCATTAAATTACACTTGAAATGTGTTCATATGTAAAAGAAAACACAAAACTTATTAAATGCAAGAGACGCAGTGTTTATACTCTGACACTACTCTACATATGTTCCCACCAGAGTAGTCGGCGCAAAAAAATAACACATTTGTTTAATCAAACCTCCCTGTTCTCGTCTAGGTCTACAGGCAGGATTGTGAGACGTTTGGAATGGTGGTCAAAATGCTCGTGGCTAAGGATCCCACCTTGGAAAAACAGTTGCAAGTCCCCCTGAGAGAGAACCTGGGGGAGATACGCGAGCGCTGCCTGGAGGACCTCAAGCACTTCATCAAAGAGCTGGATGAGGAGGTCCGGCTCCCAGAACCCCCCGTCTGTGACTCTGCCACTCCTGCTATGTCCCAGAAACTCTTAAAGACCAGATTGAACCACAACTCATCTTTCTAAAGGGTTTTTGTCTAAATCCGCTCCAGTTAATTCGAGACTGAGGATTATTGAAATTAACAGTTCAGACTTAGGATTGCTGGACTTCACGGCATCCTGAAGAACTCGTCACAGGAGTGAACAGTGTTATTTTTCAATGGATCATTTTTACCTGCAGGTTTTCTATGGAAAATGTAAAAATATTCTAAAGGTTCTGTTTAAATGTCAAAATATTATTTAAAAATTACAAGTCGTCATGGTGTTCAGTATGATGTTCGGTTTTCAAGCATGAACTCACATTTTTTGTGTTTTTTTTCTTGCTATATAAATTGAATTCTAAGTTTTGTCAGATGTTTGAGTTGGTGCTGCAAATGAAAAAAAAAATGTTAAAGCATTGTTGTATAAATTTGTATTGTCTAGAAATATTTGAATTCGACTTTTTTTTTTTCTCTTTTCATTCTGCTTTTTCTAAATTTCAAGGTCTGACATCTGTTTCCTTAAAACTGCACAAATCTTCATCCCTATAGAAATCCCCATAATATACCTAGGATTCATATCCCTCCACAATTTCTGGCACCCCTGGTAAAAATATGACTCGGTGACCTCAAAATGTCACATTTTGTTGTTTGAAACATTTTAATTATTGCTCTGACTGTAGAAATGGGCAAGTTTATGCTCTTGTAGCTACTTGGTGCTTTGCAGGAATTTCATGTTCTTGGGCCATTTTAAAGAGTGACTAACTGGCTTCCATATTCATACCTCAGGGAAAGAAGAATTTAGGGATTACTTGATTAATTGAAAGCTCCTAGACATACTGATTGACTTAAAGTTTTTGGTCAAAATCCTCATCTTGCCTTGTTTGTTACAGTTTTAGCTTTTATGTAGCTGCTAGATGTGGACAGTTAGCTAATTTCCTGTAAGCATTTTCTGAGTTATGAAGATCAACACACATCTACCTGAATGATTTAATGTGTTCTCTCATCTTTCCCATTTTGAAAAGTAGCGAGGAGAAATTGGCTTTTTTTTTTTATCAGACAAACCTGATCAAAGTAAAAAGCTGGAAATAAAATGCTGTGCTTCCGTTACATGTATTCGAAAGCAGAGGTGTTTAACTCTCGGTCCCCGAGGGCTGGTGCCATGCAGGTTATAGATGTGTCTTTGCTTCACCACAAGAGATTTAAATGGCTATATTGCTTCCTCGATGCCTGCCTAAGAACAAGTCATTTGATTCAGGTGTGTTAAGATGGCATCTAAAACATGCAGGACAATGGCCCATCAGGGACTGACTTTAGGTACTTGTGTTTTAAAGAAATTGAAAGCTGCGCCAACAATGACCATTAGGGATTTTGTTAAAAATTCTCATCCAGACTTTACACTTCAAAATTATTTTTTACTGTAGATGCGGGCAAATTTTAGGAAGTGGCAATTGTAGCCATTTCCTAATACAAGGTAAACACTCATGCCTTGCTTGAATGCCAAGTTCTGTTGTTTCCCATTTAAAAGATAATTTAGGGAAACAGGAAGTCATGGGTTTCTCATGAAAACACCCCTTGATACTTAGATCAAAAAAAAAAAAAATTACATTTGGAGAATTTTGGTTTAATTGCATTTAAAGTGAACTGCTATTGGTGTTGTACAGCACTTTAGTCAACCTTTTTTTTAAAGCGCTTTATTCAAAAGATTTCGTATTCGTGCCAATAATTGTCACTGGTAATTCTTTCTAAATCCTCACCCAAATTTGTCACAGATTCAGTTTAAAAAGATCAAGCTATGAGTGTAGATATAGGTAAGTTTAAGCGAGCAGCCATTCTCTGGCCCTTTCTTGACTTGCAATGAGCAGGGACTTACTAGTTTTTATGAATTTTATGTTCTGTTGTTTCCCATTTTAAAGAGTAGCTAAGAGAAATATGCCTCTCTGTCATGTCATATTTATACCCCAGGGGGCCAGAAAGCTATTGCGTAGGTTTTTAACATCAACACACAAGGTAGAACTTTGCATGAATGCAGTGTTTGCCTGTCTTTTCCATTTTGAAGAGTAGCCAAGACAGGAGTCTGTAGCTCTGGAGGTGATGTTGGCTCTGTGAAACCAATACATTGGCTTTTAAAAGATAAAGAATCTTCTTGAAACTAAAGATAAATTGAAAATTATAACAAGAACAATGTTCCAGGACAAATTTTTTTGTTTGTTTTGTCATTTGGTCAAACAGTTTTATTTTTTTTCCATTAATATAAAAACACTTCATTGAAGATATAATTGTCTTTGTGCAGTTTATGTCACAATAACGTTTAATTTTAAAATCTGAAAGAAAAAAAAAGTGTTTTACAAAAATTAAGTTTGCTGAATTGCTATTTTATTATGAAAATTAATTTTGCTGGATCAGGGGCAAAAATGGCACTTTTGGATTGCAAAGGTTGCTGACCCGTGGGCTAAAGCAAATGGGCCACCGTCATCTATGTTCACAGGGAAAGAGGAAGTTATGGATTAAAACCTTGTCACAGTTTTTATTGTGTTAAACTTTTTTTCTCCTTTCTCTGAATGCAGATACAGGTACAGGTCCTTCTCAAAATATTAGCATATTGTGATAAAGTTCATTATTTTCCATAATGTCATGATGAAAATGTAACATTCATATATTTTAGATTCATTGCACACTAACTGAAATATTTCAGGTCTTTTATTGTCTTAATACGGATGATTTTGGCATACAGCTCATGAAAACCCAAAATTCCTATCTCACAAAATTAGCATATTTCATCCGACCAATAAAAGAAAAGTGTTTTTAATACAAAAAACGTCAACCTTCAAATAATCATGTACAGTTATGCACTCAATACTTGGTCGGGAATCCTTTTGCAGAAATGACTGCTTCAATGCGGCGTGGCATGGAGGCAATCAGCCTGTGGCACTGCTGAGGTCTTATGGAGGCCCAGGATGCTTCGATAGCGGCCTTTAGCTCATCCAGAGTGTTGGGTCTTGAGTTTCTCAACGTTCTCTTCACAATATCCCACAGATTCTCTATGGGGTTCAGGTCAGGAGAGTTGGCAGGCCAATTGAGCACAGTGATACCATGGTCAGTAAACCATTTACCAGTGGTTTTGGGACTGTGAGCAGGTGCCAGGTCGTGCTGAAAAATGAAATCTTCATCTCCATAAAGCTTTTCAGCAGATGGAAGCATGAAGTGCTCCAAAATCTCCTGATAGCTAGCTGCATTGACCCTGCCATTGATAAAACACAGTGGACCAACACCAGCAGCTGACACGGCACCCAGACCATCACTGACTGTGGGTTCTTGACACTGGACTTCTGGTATTTTGGCATTTCCTTCTCCCCAGTCTTCCTCCAGACTCTGGTACCTTGATTTCTGAATGACATGCAGAATTTGCTTTCATCCGAAAAAAGTACTTTGGACCACTGAGCAACAATCCAGTGCTGCTTCTCTGTAGCCCAGGTTAGGTGCTTCTGCTGCTGTTTCTGGTTCAAAAGTGGCTTGACCTGGGGAATGCGGCACCTGTAGCCCATTTCCTGCACACGCCTGTGCACGGTGGCTCTGGATGTTTCTACTCCAGACTCAGTCCACTGCTTCCGCAGGTCCCCCAAGGTCTGGAATCGGCCCTTCTCCACAATCATCCTCAGGGTCCGGTCACCTCTTCTCGTTGTGCAGCGTTTTCTGCCACACTTTTTCCTTCCCACAGACTTCCCACTGAGGTACCTTGATACAGCACTCTGGGAACAGCCTATTCCTTCAGAAATTTCTTTCTGTGTCTTACCCTCTTGCTTGAGGGTGTCAATAGTGGCCTTCTGGACAGCAGTCAGGTCGGCAGTCTTACCCATGATTGGGGTTTTGAGTGATGAACCAGGCTGGGAGTTTTAAAGGCCTCAGGAATCTTTTGCAGGTGTTTAGAGTTAACTCGTTGATTCAGATGATTAGGTTCATAGCTCGTTTAGAGACCCTTTTAATGATATGCTAATTTTGTGAGATAATAATTTTGGGTTTTCATGAGCTGTATGCCAAAATCATCCGTATTAAGACAATAAAAGACCTGAAATATTTCAGTTAGTGTGCAATGAATCTAAAATATATGAATGTTAAATTTTCATCATGACATTATGGAAAATAATGAACTTTATCACAATATGCTAATATTTTGAGAAGGACCTGTACATTTGAGTAGCTGTTTTCGTGTAGCCATTTGCTGCCCTTTAAAACTCAAGACCCATCTAGCTTACATGAATTTCATGTTTTTTTGTATTTTCCATTCTGAAGGTGGTCATATTTCGATCGTAAGGATACACGACAGGGTTAAGTAATTGAAAGTTCCTTGACACTCTGCGACCTAAAGTAAGATATGAAGTACAAAACTGCTTCAGTCACATGTTTTTATTGGAATCTTTAAAGGTGCCAGTGAATGTGGTACTAGTGATTTCTTGATGTGGGATTTCTTTTCAACACTGTGTAAATGTTCTAAAATCAAGGATTTTTAAATGCTGTTTAGAAAACTTTTAAAGCATTAACAATTCATGGCGCAAAATGGCTCTCGAAAAAAAAAACATTTGCTGTAAAAATAGCTTCCACACTGAAAATGAGTAAAATTAGACTGAAAAACCAGACAAAATATTGCTCAGTTCCACATTAAAGTTTCTAGAAAGTTTGAAACTTGATTATATAACCCAATTCAAGTAAACCATTCTTAAAGCATTGGAGAAAAATTATTTATTACAAGCATCTTTACATCACAAAGCGTATGTCTGGTTATCTTGGAGCAATGGTGGTGATCAGGTGCAAATACAGGTGTGTTGCTGCCAAATCTGAACACGGATTGTGAATACATAATGTGAAAAGTGTTGCCAACGTCAAACAGGAATAACATGGCCCTTTTCCGTGACTGAAGTGGTATCCTCTTCTCACTTTTTTTTGTACTTGTACACCTCAGACAAAACAGGTTTACACTTTTACATGATGAGTATAAAAATACCAGTACTGAAATTTTAACTTATTATATACATTTTTATGTTGTCTTGTTAATCATTAAATAATTATTTGGTTAGTTTCTAGGCTCTACTTGCATTATTAACCTCTGAAGAAAATGCACTAATATACCATTGCAAAAGTGTTAACTGAGCATAAATCCCTCTCTTGGTGCAATTCAAAACTTCCATTGTTACTCACATCCTGTTAATGTTTTGGCCAGTTTTACATACATGTAAGAAGGCTTTTAACTACTCAATAATGGCCTCTATACAAAATATGACAGACCTAACTGAAAATCTTCACCATATTGCTTTGTGTAGTGCACTTTGTGACATCAATAGGGTGGGTTGCTAAGAAATGATACAGTTTTTGGAGTTGTGGCCCTTTCTACGACCAGTCTGTGAGCCATGGCTGAGGGCTGTGAGAGCGGTCACCCTCGTCGGGTAGTCTTCTGCATAGTAGCGCCCAACCGCTCGAGGTTGGGGAATTAGTTGGCCGAGGAAATATCCCTCTTCCTCAGAGTCCGACGATGATGAGGAGCAAGTTGAGCACCAGTCATCCTCGTCTCTGTGGAGACCCATGAAATGTTCAAACCGTGAGTCGTTCTGGTTTGAGCTACGAAGCATATAGTCAGAGCGGGTTTGGGAGTAGGCCAGCGGCAGCATGTGCGTGGGGCGCTGAAGGCGCATCGCACCACAGGGTGGGTTTACTATATCCTGCTGCTGAGGCTCAAATGGCCTCTGCGCTCTCTCCACAGGTACCATGTGAAGCGCGTTGTCCGAGCGGGTTTTGCGGCTCCTGTGGCGCCGGCCCTGTCGGTGATGTTGGGTCCTGCTTCTGCCATGGTGGCTTGTGGAGCGGCTTCTTGCTCTGCCAAGCTCATCGGGGCAGTATGCTCTCCTCTGGGGCTTTTCACTCATTGGATGTTTCATAACACTGACCTCAAATCCATCATTGTATCCATTGTCCACCGTGTCCTCTGAGAACTTGACCATCTGAGGTGGCCTGGATTGCGACTTGCTCCTCCTCAAAGCTGGAGCTTGAACATAGGTTGTGGGGAGGCCATCTGAATGTGGAGACACTGAGTGAAGTGCTACAGTAGGGCCCACCCTCATTCCAAGTGCCACCCCATTCTCTGCCTCCTCAACTCTCTTTTCCATGTGGAGGTTGAGGGAGTTTGCGCTGTGGTGAATATGGGATGAATTAAACGTTCCCATGTTGCTCATCTCGCACTCGACAGTCCTGGAGGAATCCTGGATGGGGTGAAGGTTGTAGACTGTGGGTGTGTCTCCATCCACTGATGCACCTAAAAAGAGTGAACAAGGAAAATCTGTTGGAATGTGTTTTTCACATAAAAAAATTATCAAGAATCAAGGCAATAAGCACCATACATACCAGTGATGTTTGACAAAGCAAGGGAATCCATGGAGTCTCCAACACCCTTCTCAACCTTCCTTAGCTCATCAGCAATACACTCCAGGGAGTCTTCATACCATTTTCTTGTGTCTGGCCAAAAACCCTGTTTTACTTCTCCAGACTGCTCTGGCTCTTGGTCCAACTCCAGCTCTTGGATCTTTCTTGCACTGGCAGGTCCTGGATGGCTCCCATAAGCTGAGTCTCCAAGGCCATCCTGCGACTGGGCCCAGTACATTTCAGGTAGATGCTTCTTGTCCATCAACCCCGAGCTGAGGCTGTTGGCTCGAGACTGATCAGAAGTTTGGCTCTGGGTGGGACTGGTTGGGGTGGGAGAGGAGGGGTTAAGCCCCACAGATGTAGAATCTGACTTCAGCCAGGGATCCGACACACTTATTAGCCGCGTTGAGTCACTGTTGGGGCTTGGCGATTTTAGGGATGGCAGCTGATGTTGGTGCAGCATTCCACGGTCACCAAACTTGAGCAGGAGCTGAGTCATGTAGTCCTCATGCTGAGCCCACTCTTCCGGATCTTCTTCTCCACCGGCATCCTGCTCCTCCCGCTCCCTCCAGAACCTTTCTTCCTCTAGGCCAAGACGGGTTAGCTTGCTCCCTACTATATCAATGTCGCCATCGGCATCTCTGTCCCCATCTTTCTCCCCAAACCTGTGCTCATAAGAGGTGACAGTAGCCGGCAGGCTAAACAGCTGCGACTGTTGCCACTGTTCAGCGGGCCTACTACTCTTTCCCATGCGGACGCTCCGTCGAGATTCCCGAGAGCGGGCCGACTGGAAAGCAGAATCTGACGAGTCTGAGGCATGTACATCTTCCCCCTGGCTGCAGGCCTTTGAGCAATAGATGCGGCCTTGCTTGGGTAAGAAGGGACAACCCAGCAAAGATGTCTTACATTGGGCACAACAAAAGCACTGGTCTGTGGCATGCCAGTGAATGCCTTCATAGGTCATCTGGGCATGGTCAACACCTAAGGAAAAGAAAAGAAAACTAGAATTACATTACTGTAACCTTTGTTTTCAAGTGTCTAACCAGGGATATAGGTTTTGATATATAATCTCTTTCATTGTTTACAAATATAAATCTGAAAGGTATGCAATCAGCCACCCAGAGTCACTACTTTGTAAAACCAACTTTTGCTGGAATTACAGCTGCAAGTTTTTTTTCTTACATCTGTACTTGCTTTGCACCTCTGGAAATTGAAAATATTGCCTATTCTTCTTTCAAAACAGTTTGAAGTCAGTCAGATTGAATGAATAGCATCTGAATAATGTGCATCTATTCTAGTACAACAGCTAATGCCACCTTCCCTCACTGCTGAAAGAAAGCATGGTGACAGCCTGACATTGCCACCACCATGTTTCACCATGGGGATGGGGATTTCAGTTTCAATATCATTTCAGTAGAACTCCTGTGACCCACATGTTTGCAGTGCATTCTTTTTACTAATAAGAAAATTGGTTGCACATGATTTTATTTAGGAGTACTGTGTATCTGTCTGTAAGATTGGACTGAAATTACTTTTTTTGTGAACTACCTTTTGTTGTTAAACAAATGGTAGTTCAAACAAAATGTAACATAAAATAAATTGTATTTAAAGTGGGATGAATACAAATGGATGCCACAAGTTTGTGGTTATTGTGTTTAAAATATGAATAAATATATATGTAAAAAAAATTTTTTTTTTTCCTCAGTGTTTTAAGTATGACTCACCAATGTTTTCACCACATGCCTCACAGTACTCTGCATACAGCGACTCAAAGCACCCACAGCAGTAGGGTCGTCCATTTTTCATGATGTACCGTTGTCCACCTAGCATTGTCCCGCACTCAAAGCAGGCAAAGTGCTTCATGTGCCAGTGACGCCCTTCTGCCTCAGTGCATTCATCTGCAAAGATGATCTATGTAGATATGCAAAACCTTGTTAGTTTGCATCAGTTCAAAATGCCACAGTTGCTACCTAGTGTTAAACAATCAGGCCCATTACCTCGTCACAGGAGGAGCATCGAGGTTTCATGAGCTCTGCGTGGTGTCTTCCGCAGAAGATCTTTCCGTTTTGATAGAAATAGATTAGATCCACCAGGAGCTCCTGGCACATGGAGCACGCAAAGCACGCTGGGTGCCAGCAGGGACCCGGCCCAGCTCTGGAGGCAAAAATGGCCATCTCCCC
This sequence comes from Girardinichthys multiradiatus, assembly GCF_021462225.1. Lineage (NCBI taxonomy): Eukaryota > Metazoa > Chordata > Actinopteri > Cyprinodontiformes > Goodeidae > Girardinichthys > Girardinichthys multiradiatus. The sequence goes on from NC_061809.1 coordinate 14,235,104, forward strand.
TCCATTGATGCCACCACGACACTGTCAAACACAAACAGGTGGTCATTGGTGAGAGTAGGCTGTCAACCCTGATGGTGATAATACTCTTCCTTGAAAATCTGAGTGAGGAGGATTGCAAATGAAGCCTCAAAATAGGGCTGTGGTACAGATGAGATAAGCAGATAGTGGAAGGTGTCAAAATATTTAATACAGGTGCCTATTAATAAATTTGTGTTTTTGAAAGTTAATGTATTTCAGTACATTGAATGAAAATGGCTAAACTGATTTTTATATAGAATAATTACGCTTCATGATAAAAATATTTCATTTCTATTGACTTTGATGAAACCCCAAAATTCAGTTTCTCAGAAAATTAGAATATGACATAAAACCAATAAGAAATATTTTTAATACTGAAATACTATGTTATGACATGTTTAGACATGCCCAATCATGGTCATTGACGCCCCTCAACAAGTAAGGCAAGTGACAAACGGTTTTTGCTGAAGAAGCCGGTTGTTGACAGAGAGCTGTATTTAAGCTCATTCATCTTTTTCATTCTGCTCTCGGTGGAGGATGACGCACCCCTCCCGCACCCCTCCCATATCTGCCCTGCTTCAGCTCTGTGTCTTGTCTTCTTTTTGGAGCCTCTTCTTGCATATCTTCCAAATTCTTAGTTATGGATTTGGTCAGCTGGTCTCTCAATGCAATTGATCAAATTTTCTCGAGGAGAAGACAGGGTGAAGGAGAGCCCAACTTGTCCGGACGGGACGTTTTTCTCTGGATACACAATGGACTCCTGTCCAATGTCAGTCGAGGATGTGGAAGATATGTATATAATTGGATGTTTGATATCAGGATTTCTGCTTTTTGGAGTCAACGGTTACCTGGCATATCGAGAAATTCGGAGAATGTCAGCAGCTGTTCTGGCAATTGTGAGGCTGCCTGGCATGTATGATGGGATCTTCAGAGCGATCAACACTCAGACTGAGATGTTACGTGAGCTGAATCGCAGACTGGATGTGATCCTTACACAGGATCGCAGGCAGGTTGCGGTTCCTGGACTCAGGGGTGAAATGGGATAAATCTTGGAGAAAGTTGTTCGCTCGGATCTGGCGAAAGACCAGAAATTTAGCTGTTTGGATTCGCCTTTGAGAAGCACCAGCAAGACTCTCAAGGCTGACGGAAAATTAAGAGTCAGCCTAACCCAAATAATTATTGTTTTTCTGTATCTGGCTCCCCTGCACGGCCTTGATGGCTGGCTATCTTCAACTTCTCCTGGAAGTTATGTAAACATGACGCTCTGCTCCCTCTGCCCCCCTCCATTCCTTGTGGACATCTGTGGACCTGCTCAGAACTTTGTGGCCGGTTGATGAACATTCCAACATACCATCAAGGACAATGGCCTCTGGGACAGTGCTTCATGGACTTACTTGCACACACTCACTTGCACACACACACATGCTCAAGATAAACATGTGCACTCCCCTCACACCACCTTCACCGTTCCCGGCATGATGTTGTTTTGTAAACTTGTTGCTTCTTTGTGCTGAGGTTTTTTGCAATCTCAAACTGCAATCTCAAACTGTATCCTGCTAAGGATAAAGTGTGAAATATGATTTTTTTTCCCTCTACTTACCAAATGTGGCCTCTTTTCTCATCTAGCAAGGGCAGCACCTGTGAGTGGGCAGCAAAGCCTCGGTGACCCGTCCCCCCCTTGTCTTGTGTCATGATGTATGTTTGGATGGGTTGTACTGGAATTCTAATTTCCCTATGGGGATCAATAAAGTATCTTTGAATTGAATTGAATTGAAGGCTTAGTGGAAGACAGAAATGAGTTAACACGGACATGGGCTAAAGCTGTTGCATTCCCTGTGCTACACCAGATACAACTGAGCCTATATTAAAGCAGGATTGGCTTTCTTAACACTCTAGCAGCGCAATAGACTGTTCGCCTCCATGCCACGCCACACTAAGGCAGTAATTTATCTGAAAAAGTAACCCCAGGCAAAGTAGTTAGTGCATGTACTGTGCAGTACAAAGACATACAACAACTCCATTTTTATTAAAGACCGGGTACTCGCCATGAAATAATCAGTAATTCGTTGGAAAGCACCTCTGATCTGTAAAGTGGCCTTGGTCTTCTGACAAAAGATCTCATGACTCCACAGAGATCGTTAAAGCCTGCCTGAACATGCAGTCTTTATATAACTAGGCATATTTATAAGGCATTCATAGGTAGCTAGGGGACAGCATGCCCAGCTGTTAGCCATTATGACCAGCATGGACAGAGTGGGGCCTTGAAAACTGTGGTGTTGCATATCCCTAAAGGCCAAGACTAGCAAAGCGATGAGGTTTGTGTTGTCATTAAATGCCCTGTGGTTGACAATAGCATATGTTTGGAAAGCTGCTGTAAATATATGCATGTCCGGTCCAATGAGTGTGTGTGTGTCCGGTGGAATCTTGTGACCATGTGTCTGACCTTGCATCCCCCTTATTTTAGCGTCTGTGCCTGAGTGGTGACAGACTGCATCTGAATGTTCCGGGAGGGGAATTAGCTTCATCTGCTCCCTCCAGGACGCCTGGTAGATGTGGTTGACTCATTCTTCAGAGACGAATGCATTGGAAACCACATAACACCAATATTTATGTTTGGAGCAATGATGTAAGGCTTTTTTTTTTTTTTACAGAAATATGATCAGGCACTTAATGTTTCTGTTTAAAATATCTTCAAACGCAAATGCATCCTGTCCTGAGCTCAACCTGACTTTATGAAACATGTCAAGATGTCTTGTCTTGTAACCAGCTCTGCATATTGATCAGATCTAATTACACCACTTAATCTGGAATTACCTGCTACATACTGTGACTTGTTTGGGTAAAAACTGTATTTTAGGACTTTGTGCAAGAATTACTAATTAATCCTGCCACATTTTTGCAGTCTCTCATGCTGGGATATAGATGGTTGGCAGGAAATTGGCTGAGCTCCTCATGAGGAACTTGCCTCTCTGCTTGGCTTAAACATGAGCCCTCCAATTTCCCCGTTTCCCCTCCAGCCCTAACGGGGAAGTTTATGTCAGTGATTAAAATGGCTATATTAGCAAGTCAGGACCAGCCCTTCAGGCTGCCATGGAAAGCATAGTGGAACTGCTGCACATGATATAAATAGCTAAAGACCCTCCAGCTGGTTTCTTTGTGACCATTATCTTACCTCAGTGCATGTGTGCACAGTAATGTGACTATATGTGTGGGAGGTGCTTACATTTTCACAACGGGTGTGTTGCAGGGCTCTGGGGAGGATCTTCGGCGTCCCTCTTCCCAGTGCCTCCCTCTTCCTTTGGTTGCTGAAGATTTGGAGCTCCCGCTTTTCCTCCTCTGTTAAAGACTGGCAGTAGCGCAACTGATGAAAAAAAAAACAAAAAACGGAGTTACAAGAAATAACGGTCAATTATTTACATTTTATGTTACAACCAATCACTTCAATGTACTTTATTAGGAATTAATGTGATAGATCAACACAAAGTAGTGCATAGCTGAATTGTAAGGTAAATAAATAAAATGGTTTAGGACATAATACAAGTAAATCTAAAATTTGTGACATACATATGTATTGTGCCCCCTCCCTTGGGGCATTGCAGAACTCCATGTTTTTACCAGCTTTGGACATCTAGACATTAACTTTTCTTTTTGGACAAATAACTAAAGCTCAGTCAAACTGGCTACAGAGGGTCCATGAACAATAATTTTCAAGTCTTGCCATATATTCTCAATTGCATTTAGGTCTGGACTTTGACTAGGCCATTTTCACACAAAGTATTTTGACCTGTCTCTATACTTAAGCACATTGTCCTGCTAGAAGGCGAACTTTCCCCCCTTGTCACAAGCCTTTCGTGACCCCGTTTCCTTTCCTACCAGAAATTCCCTGTATTCAGCTCCATCCATGTATAGACTTTTGCAAATACACCAAAAAAAACAAACATCAGTTTTGGTCTCTGACCAGCTTCCCTTTCCTTGATAAAGAAAAGCATTCCCACAGCATAATGCTGCCACCAACATTGTCATTTGCATGAAGGCCAAAAAGTTCATTTTTTCTGTCCTTCTTTCACAAATTTGCTTGTGACAAATTTGGCCATCGACTCTAAATGTTGTGTGACAAACTTTAAATGGGACTTCTAATGGGTTTCTTGTTGCACTCTCTCATAAGGGGCATATTTGCGAAGTGTAAAAGTAATAGTTAACAGATTTTTACACCTGAGCTGTGGACTTCTGCAGCTCCAGATTTACCATGAGTCTTTTGATTGCTTGTCTTATTAATGTTCTCCTTTAACAAATCTGTCAACTTAGGTGGCTGGACAGGTTTGGTTGGTTTGCAGATGTGTATACTCTACTGGTTTTTAGATTAAATTAAACAATGCTTTGTGAGATGTTCAAAGCCTGTCCTCAGTCATGAGGAAGCTGGATTTCTTTAAGACTGAAGTACATACAACTTGACTCTATTTACTAATTAGGTAACTTTGATTTTTTTCAGGGATATGAAAGTAAAAGGGGTGAAATATAAATACATACTACATTTTATTTTTGTTATTTTTAATTTGAACAAATTAACAAAACAATTTAAAATCTTGCATCATTTTCTGTCCACTTCACAGTCATGCACTACTTACTGTTAGTCTATCATGAAATCCCAATAAACTACACTAAAGGTTGCTGTTGCAATGTGGCAAAATGTTTAAAAGTTAAAGTTGTATTCATATTTTTCCCTAGCACTGTATACCTTTAAGTGGAAAGCGAGAGCTAAATTAGCACCAATTACAGCTGATAGCACTGCTTTCATCTCTGTGTGCATGCTGGGGTAAACCGAGTCCAAAGAAGTCCAAATATGGTCGGAGAAAGAGTTTAATTAAAGCTAATTCTCTGCCCAAGGCTGCTTTGAAAGGATGGCATTAGCAATATACAAACCCTTCCTCTGTATTTAGAGAGGAGGGTAAAGGCTCAGATAAAAGACCAGGGCTGTCCTAACAACCAGCTCACTTGATCTCTAAACAACAGTAAGCGATGCTGTCTCTGTCTCTTTCTCCTTTCACCCACACATGCACAGACTGCTTACACTTCTTAACCACAGCTACTCAAGCATCACTTTGCCTCCCGCGGTCGCCAGGACGGCTAACAAACATCATAAAACCGCTCAGCCAAACACTGCTTGTGTGTGATGAGTGCACCTATTGTGTATCTTCCATATGTGTACACACAGACCACTCCTGTCAAGTCCCCAGAAACCTCCTGTTGCCTATCTGGTAATAACCCTCCATCATTTCACCTTATGTAAACTCCAATATTGTAAATGTGAAGGAAGAACTCGTTTGCACATCATAAACAGAGCAATCGAAAGAGATGCAGTAGGTGTGTGCTTTTCTGTCGCACATTTGTGTTTTGTTGGGACAGAATGCAGCCATTGTTTTAGGTTTCTTTTTATCTAGACTCTTTAGAATTAATTAATTAATTCAACTCCCAGTCTGCTATATCATCTGCTCAGCCGCCTGTGTAACGTAATTGTCATCATCCACCTGCCCACTAGAGTCTACCCGGACTCTCTGCAGAATACAGGCACATGCTTGTCAGTGAAGTTCAACAATGTGTTAATGCAGACGCTAAGAAGTATGTGGAGATCCTTATCCTTGATTTAATTAGCTCCATATGGAACTGGGCGTCATTTAGGAGGATTTTAGATCTTCAGTTGTCACCAATTCCTTTAATAAAAACATGTACAACTTATTTTTGCTTAATACCAGCAGCATATGTAAAGCTGTCTATACCATCCAATTGTTTTTTTTATTTTTAAGAACAGCAAAACATAATATGCCAAAATAAATTTGGAGTGGAGTGAATTTGAATTCAATTGGGTTAATTTAAGACTTCTTAAGATGAGTTTAGTTGATCTTATTTAAGTAAAGTTTATTTTAAATAAAGTAAAGTAAAGTCTGGTTAAGTTAGATTAGGCTGAGTTGATCTTTATTGTCCCCCTTGGGAGGCATTCGTCTAAACATTCAGAGAACTTGGCACCTCGGTCCTATACATAACTTTCAAACTTAACAGCACATGCTATACCACAATCATTTCACAATATGCTACAAAATTAGGGAAGTTTTGAACTATACTCCTTACTATGAGCACCATCTTTTCCACAAAGGAGGTACTTCTAGTATTCTTTACTAGGTTGCACTGTTGTTCTGTAAGTGGTTTTAATGAAATTCAGAAATATCCCCTCGACTCGCCATTGAAAGTGTGCTCCAGAAACATCTGCACTGGAGCTGGCAAGCACCCCATCTACTGAGTAAGCCTGTCCAGACCCCTCCTTGGTTATTTGGGTTACTTTGGTTATTGGTTATTTTAGGGGGGAATCTGGAATTTGGAATATTCAGAACATGCCCAGCACTTTTTCTCTTACACTTTTTCCTTCCACTCAACTTTCCATGAACATGCTTAGATACAGCACTCTGTGAACAGCCAGTTTCTTTTTGTGGCTTATTCTTGTTCGGGATGGTGTCAATGACTGTCTGATGGACAAAAAATAAAGGTTTTCTGAAAATCAACATTTTGTGATGTTCATTAAGTGTAAGCCATAATGTTTTATAATTAATCTATATAACATCTAAGTTTGTTTTGAATAAAATACTGAAAAAAAAATTATATGATATTCTAATTTATAGAGATTAACTCATACATGCAATTGTAAGCAATCTGCCAACAATGTCTGGGTTCTGTTAGTGGAAAACTAGAAGGAGCCTGTTGCTAAAACATAATCTGCGTCACAACAAACAGAACATTATGTAATGGTGGTTATACAGTTGCTTAATTTAGTATGGATTAAATATTTATTTATATATTTAATAAGAAAATCTGCTTTGCTTTTATACAGAATAATTATGTTTTTCTGCATCTTGTTTTTCTTGTCACACTCTGATCACAGAGTTTTTCTACCTCGTTGTCATGCGGTGGCAGCTGGTAGAGGAGCTGTCTGATCCTATGTTTCTCTCCTGGGCTGTTGACGTACGGCACCTTGTCTTCCGGCAGACAGGCAAAATACATCTGGACCTGGAGAAAGAGAGACATGCACGTGATGAGATCCAAACAGTAGCTCCTTTGATAGACTGCTTAAAGGCATTAAAGACAGGAGAGCCTTTTGGTGTCAACCGGGCATATCAGTGTGTGTCTTTCTTTTGTGACTCCATGGGCCAAACATGTCAATCTATATCTAGTCACAGGCGCCTGACTGTGAAATCTCTTCACACACAAGCAGACAGCGAGGGTCTGTAAATGTTTGCCTCGGTTAATTTTCCTTGACAGGAGGAACGGAAGCCAGAACAAAAGTTGCTTGCATGTCCGTGGAGGGAAAGAAAAACATTACAAAGTATTCTCTGACTGAGTTGAAACCAATGTCTTTATCCTCAGCGCACACAGTTAAATGTGGATGAGCAGATGCTCAGTGTCAGGGCATGTCAGTGCAAATTATCTTTACTTAAACTAAACCTCCTGCTTATAGCAAACAATTTTACACAATTAAAATCCAATTATATGTGTTGATTTTTTAGGCTTTGTCAGCAAGTTATCTTTTGCTGAAATCAGACAGGTAATCTTAAAGACACACTGAAAGACTAAGATTATATGTGAATCTCTCCAAATGGTCCAAATGGAGGCAGACATTACCTGTTCAGGCCTGAGTCCAGGTGGCACCCATGCATACTCCTCAAGCACACAGCCAGAGTCATCATCTGAGGTGGAGCTCCTCTGGAAGCCCACAGACATCATCTTCCCTACCTTCGCCCCCGAACGAGCCTCCATGTCCAGCCCTCGGGGTCCAGGACGCTCCCTTCTGTCGCTGCGCTCTAGGTTCATTGCACTCAGGTGCTGTGGAGACAAATAGAATGGATAGAGGATTTAGATTAGCAAAAGTCACCCTTTGTTTTAGCAATTCTCTGCTTCCTTCACGCTTATTATGTAATTATACACAAATGTCTGCATTTTACCATTTCATTCATTATTCTTTGGCTAGAATTTTGCTGATACTGTATTTTCTCACAATGCAGTTGCAGTCAGTCAATTTGCCATTGCTTCTTTTAGTGTCTCAACACCATAAGTGCCTTTACCTCGGTGGCATTGTAAAAGTTTAACAAACAGGCAGGAAAAAACATTAGAAGAGCAGACAGCAAACAATGAAGTACAAACAAAGGTTCTCCTCAGTTTAACACAGAGTCAGTTCACATGTGTAATAAAAGAATAACATTTGCAGAGGCGCAGCGATGAGGTGGACATGGCCATCAGATTCTCGGATTATAATCTGATCAGGTTAAATTAGATGAAATAGATACCTAATTAATTGAATTTGCACAAAGGGAACAAAAAACAATTTTAAAAATGTATGTCCATTAGAAAAATAATAAAAAATCTGAATTGTTTTTTTTAAATGAGACACAATAAGAATGAACAAAAGTCATAATAATAAAATGTAAAAAAAAATTATAAATCAGTATTTAGGAGCAGTAGCCATAAGAACAAACAACATATAGATGGTAGTGCAAATGAAAACATTTTGAACAGCATGTAGTGCAGTGGATAATCTAGAGATTGCTTATAGATAAGATATGCAAAATATGGAAAGATCCTCTGCAACTGAACAAACACAACCATTAGCGATGCCTTATTGGGACTTGTGTTTACTCATGTACTCAAAGAAGTGGAAGAAGTGGCAACAATGAAAGACAAGATATGAGATTCAGATGTATGACATTAGAATTGTGAAACACAAAAAAGAACATTTTCAGGTTTTTTGCATTAGGATCACCATGGAATCCTGAGCACAAAAAAAGGATATATATGGACTTTGAATGACCTCATGCCACTTCCTGATCCATATTCCATTTATCCAATAAATAGCCAAGTAAAACAAAACCAATGAGTCTGACAGACTACATCAGACAAATCTTCTAACCTTATTAAAAAAATACATTTCCATTAAGATGAATCTTATACACACAAATCTACTGTTTAGAGTCTGACATGAAATACAACACAGCAAAGCTTAGTTTTAGGCAAAATATCCAATAGTCTGAATTGAATGCCGTGAAACCATTCACCTGCAACAGTCTACAAAACAACATGCACGCATACTGCAGCAGGAATCTACATTCAGGAGCATTGCAAACAGCTTTTGTTCTCCACTTTTATGAGCTGATAACAGTTAGACTAGAAAGTGATTGGAGACCCATCAAGTCTTGCCCCGTCTCTGTCTCCCCTTCCTCCGTCTTTAGTAGTAGCCTCCTTATCTCACAGCAGCTATGTTCACCAGATCCCTCTCAGCCTGATAACAAAAGCCAAAGGTGTTGAAAAGGCCACTTTTCTGTAGAGTCTAACCACGCTTTGCATCTTTCACATGCAAATAAAGATCAGAATGAGTTGTTGTCTGGGTAAAAAACAGACAGAAACTTCACACACCCACCTCAAAACTGTATGCAGATGAGATGTTTTACATAAGAACAGCACATTGAAGGACATTAGAGTCTTGGTAGCTTGTATATAGCCATAATGACAAGTGGGAACTTTCGCTGGCACTTAGTGCACTTCTGAAATTCCTCACCTGCAAGTCACTTTGGATAAATGACCAGGTGTAAACCTACAGGGACAAACACACCTAAATTACTAAAAATTGGGTTGTTTTTCTCATGCTTTACAGTTTTATAACTTTTCACTGTTTTATGTATATATATCAACTATTAACTTTTTAAGGTATTAAACTGTTGCTAAACCATTTCTAAAATAGCAAAAAAGTGACACATCTAAATAAATAACTAATTTACTAAGTATTAAGGGTCTCCATCTCCACTGACTGATTTTACGTTTTCCCAAAAACAAATAGTTTTATTATTTTAAAGCCAAAAAGATAACCTACACTCAACAACAATTGAGGTCTGTTCTCCATTAAATGTCACCCTCGAGGCTTCCAACATCACACCATGTAGTAAAACCCCAGGAACAAGACTTGTGGCGAAAAGGCATTCCACCAATTAGCATACAATGCTAGAGAATGTAGAATTTACAGATTAGAGCTGCAGTTAAAAGAAAACCTGTGCTCTTATCACAAGACGAAAAAAGAATCTGACCGTTGCCTTGTTCCTTTGCTGCTAATCTGTTATAGTGAGATAGATAATGTTATCAAGCAGAAGCTTTACTCTTCACTTGTCCTATACCATCTCATTGTACCCAGTTAGGATCAATAAGTGATGAGATTAGATGACAAAAAAGTAAAATAAAATTGGTGTTATTAATTAGTTACTGTACAGTATCTTCTAAAATTATGGGCACCTGTGGTAAAAAGGATTTAAAAACATCATGCTATATAACAGTAACAACCCGACACTAAAAACAAAAATCCAACCAGGAAAAATAATCACACAGTAAGAAATAGAAGTGGAATAAGTAAACGATAAATAAATGCGATGTCCAGCTATGGTTTCCTTCCATAAAGATGATATAATTATTTATGCAGGGAGGTCATCTTTTAACCTTCTTTAAGGTGCTTTATCCAACTTAAAATGGGTAAAATCCCACAATGAAAAAATACAAGAAAGCCTACTATTTTAGGGATTCATAATAACAGCAAGATAACAGCTACCAGTCTAAATAAATGCCCTTATCTACAGACAGAGCAATAACATTGCTGACATATAAGGGTTGGACGAGGACCCAATTTTTCCCCACTCTTACGATGAGAGAGAAATCTGTTGAACAAGGAGGAAGGAAATCTCCTTAGCTAAGTATGTTGGAGGATCTGTGATGCTGTGGGCCCTTCTCTTGGCCCTGGGAACACAACAAAGTTTCTAAAATACCTTGACATTTTAAATAAGAATCCCGGTGTCTTCTACAAGAAAATTAAACTGGTTCATGCCTTGGGCAATATTTTATGTATGAAAATAATGATCCAAATTACATTGCCACTTCAATATATTTATCAATACAACAAATATCCAAAGCTCATTGTAAAGAGAGGTGCTACAAATATTGGCATCTTGGGGTCACTAGCTCCCCATAACAACCATTTATTTTAAAGCTTTTGAACCTATCTCTTCCAGGGTGCCAATAGTGGCAGGTGGAGATATTACAAATGCTCGTTGGAAAGTATTTTAAAGCTCTTTCTGAGTTACCAAGACTATCTTGTTTTTCATCGCATATAATTACAAACACCTATAAATCAATAACCAAAACAGTCCCTCAAACACCTTACTTTGACTGAACTTGAGCTTGTGCACCCTCATTTATTATGCTCACAATGTGCATCTGCCCTTCAGCTCCCCTGCCTCTAATCCCGCAAGCAACGGGGAAAAGGTGACTATGGGTTCCTGAGCCAATATACACAGCAACTCACATTTCACCATGTCACCACTTGGCAATAGCACAATGGCTGTCTTTGTCAAAAAACACAAACAAAAAGGTAGTCCTCTTCAAGACATGGGTAACAGCGAAGATACTGCAGAAAGAGGTTAAGAAGGTTAAAAAGAGTTATTTTCACTTTTTTTGTCTTTTTTGGCATACCCCTAACCCTAACAGGCATTAAGTGTCACAACATTGGATCTGAGTTAACACAGGCCAGATGCAGTCTCTCCAACTTAACTGCAACCACAAGCAAGCTTGAAGAATACCAGTGAAGTGCATGATATTCCCTTTTCTGGTGGGGGGGAGGTGTAGAAACCTGGAATACTAATGGTATGCCGAATAGATACTACTAAATACTTCATATTTATATACCAGTAACAGGGTAATATAGCTTTACACTTTATTGAACTTGCCCAGTATATGACTAAGAATCTTTTGGTATGAGTGCTATAGATCATTCATATTAAAGTTATATCCTGAGGAACAGCTACATTGACAACTACAGAAAAGTAATTATGAACAATGTCACAACTATAAATAGGTGGATCTTGGACGTTAACTGTTAACTTTGCCAACTTCCTGTAGCAGGTAGCTGAAAAAATGTGTCAATGGCAAAATTGATATAAGAATCTTAAACAACAACATTGTCTTTGAAGGACTGGTTAATGGGAGTATTTCTTCTTCTTTTCTAACTTCCAGTAGCCACTGGCTGTGCTTCAGTGCTAGCTTGTACCTCAAATGAATCAATAAGCAGAGTCATAGCTGCCAAATGACAATAGAAAAAACAAACTGATAATAAACAACCCCGTGACCTCGGAAGCAATGTTTCATTTTAGTTTTAATTGCTGCTCATCTAAGTTGCTATTGTAGCTAGCTGTGCAGCAGTGCTAATGCTAACCCTTATCTAAACAGAAACAATAAGTAGATACAAAAATAGTTGCCACATGACCAAAAAAGAAATGACTAAACAAATCATAAACAATTTTAAGCAAATTTAAAGCAGTTTATGTAGGTTTTAAACTTCCATAATCTGAGTGAGAGTCAAAGTATGAATCTGTTTTTGAAAAATCACACAAAATCCACATTATCTAAATGTGATGGGATTTACTTGTGGAAAACTATTATTCTGTGGAGTTCAAAGATGGAGGTCATTACTTTTTGATGGCTGGTTATCTTAAAGACCAAATGGGTTTTAGGAGGATTAACAGGATTCTTGACACAGCTTAAGTGAGACCACCTGCACTTATCTAAACATCTGAGAAGGCATTTTCCGAACAGCTTGAGAATAGAATAGAGAATAGAATTTTAGTCTTACCTCTACTAAAAGCATCTGTCTCTCTCCATCATAGCACAAAACTGTGATAAGCTTTCACAAATTCCCAGGTCACTCAATTTTCCAGCTCTGGCTAACTTTCTGCAGCCTGGAGTTGAACAAATTCTTGCTCTAATTGTATCCAGATCAGTCAAGAAGTACCTTTCCCTGCCAACCTTATTCAGACAGCTTTCAAAAGTCAACCTCAGCTGAAGCAGATGCAGGAGCGACCTGTTCAGCAATCCAAATACTTCCAAGTCCAGTAAGCAAGCAGGGAGGGCAGAGAGGTGATGTCTCTATCTGCAGTATCTCTGGTCCCTCTGTGACCGTGTGCTCTTGGGACAGCCAAGCCTTGTCAGCCCCTCCCTTAGTCCGCCGCTAAAGAGCAAATCGTCTGTCTCTGCACTTCACACACAAACACACTTCAGAATAAACACCCCCTCACCCATCATCTCTGCCTCCACATTCCCTTCCTCCACCAGCATGACACAGAGCCCTCCAACCAACACCTCGATGGGCTGCAGGATTCCTGAAAGCCAACTGATATGTCTAGTCACCACTCACTCATTTTGCCTCTAAGTTTTAAAACAATTTAGCAGACAGCTGTTCAGTTTTAACATAAAAGTTTAGTGGCGAGTTGTTCCCACTCTTTTAAAGAAAACAGTTTGTGATTTTATGTCTATTTCATTCCTTTATACCTTTATCCAACATGAAATTTGTATGAAAATGACCATGTGTTGTGTTTTTTTTTTGTGTCATTACATTGTCTCTGTGACAGTCCAGACTAATGCATTTGATGTCATTTGTTCTCATAATTTCACATTAATTTGTATTCAGCAGCTGATAATAGATTAGGAGCATGCTTAGGGTGCATTTAGCCCTTCTGCTCCATCATCACAATAACAGAAAGAGATTGTTTACTCATGGTTCTGAGTGTAAATAATACTCAGAAACGTCTAGGATAGATCCTGCAATAGAACGTAACAATATGACTGGTTTTAACATGAATGATTTTCTACATCTAAAGAGATAACAGTCAAATTAAAATTGTGTAAATGTGTTTGATTTATTCCGAAAGTGTAACATTGTTTGTCACTGGATGTTTCAACCAAATACGGATCCAAAATCAACACATTTATCACAATTACCAGAATGGTAAGGGATGGTAAAGTGACACAGAGTGCAAATTTCACTTAGCTACTCTTCAGAATGCAGGCTGGCCTGTTTTCAGATTTTTTCTTTCACACATTAATTAAAACTTCAGCAGGTATGCTATTATATAAGTCAAACCTAAGCAGGGCTATGCATGTAACTACCAAAAGTAATAGTGTGCTTGATTTGTACTTGGAAGTTGAAATTTTGACTTAGAAACTTGGAAGTCCAAAAGTTTAATTCAATGTAGCTGCCTTGTATAAATAATGTAGTTTAAATTGTAGGAAAAACTGCAAACTGTTCATTTACATTTACTTCTGAGGCTTTGTACAGCATACATCTGCATAATACTGTACAATCTGTACTTGTTAACATGTTCATTTAGTGTTTGACAGAAATAAGTTTCTTTTTGCATTGCTAACAGTAGATAATACTGCAACAAGTAGCAGTTTGAAATGGTTTTCCAACTTGCAACAAGAGATGCACGATATATTTAATCGCAGTCGTCATACCAGCATAAATGTGAGCAATATGACAATGGACTGCTTTGATGCAATCTTTGGTAGGCTTTCACATTTCAAGTGCAAAGCATCAGGATCTACATGCTAATAATGTATCAATATATCATCATATCCTAGAGCTGGAAAGAGGAAAATACCGGTTAATGGCAAGCAATATGATCATTGCATTATTCAATAATAATATTGAATTAACATCCATCCCATCGTCTATACTAGCTTATCCTTGCAGGGTCAGGGGGGTCCTTCTTCTGCGGTTATTGGGCGAGAGGCGGGGTACGCCCTGGACAGGGTCACTAGTCCATCACAGAGCAACACAAAAACATGCAGGACAAAGAACCAATAAGGACATTTAAAACAAAAACAAATGCACTCAACTCATTCCCAAAGGGAACGATTTTGACAACAGTGCAAGCACTTTTTTCTTAAACAGATAACACAATTTAGTTTGTCATTGCCAATATTTCCACACCTAGCTAATATCGTCCTTTCTGTGCTGAAGGTTATGACATATTTTAAAGCCAGCTCTTCCAAACCAAAATCACTCGTGTCTTGTTGGTGATCCTGCAGTTAAATATTAACCATGCTTCCTCTTGAGTCAGTCTCATCCATCTCAGGAAATTCTCATGGTCGAGGTCTGTCTAGTAACACCCTCCCCTTGCAGACATATCCACTGCCCTTCTTCTTTTGGAGGTCTGAATGATGTAGAGGATAGAGGTCCCCTGTTCTCATCTCTCACTTCACATAATCACAATGAAGTTATTGTCACAGAACACTTCACTTCAGGAACCTCTTTTACAATCCAACAGATTTAGCAGTGAAGAAAATATTTCCGAAAACAAAAAAAAAAGAAACAGAAACTTTCAGAATTGTCCACAAAACTGTTGCAATAGTGCAAGCAAACTCACTTGATGAGTCTAGAGATATTTGTGGTGATTATTTGGTCAAGTTCTCCACCATCCATCATTGTGAAAGGCTGAAAAGAAGCAATAGCTTCATTTAAAGGGTCAAAGAAGAGAAATGAGTTAACTCAATTGTCCGGTAGACAAAGATGCCCTCTCCTCTGACAAAAGTCAGCTTCCAAATAGGGCAGCGATGCTGTTTGCCGCACGCCATAACCTGTTACAAATGAGAAATGACTCACTTGGCTAATTAGCTTGGGATAGTGAGAGAGAGAGAGATTCTCTGTGTGCTTCAAGTGAAGATGCTTTATGCTCTTTTTAAACATTCTTCTTTTCTGGCATACCAATTCATATTTAGAAACTGAGAGGACATAGAGGAGCTTGGTTGCCATGTCACAAGGTAAACCTTTCAGAAAAGCTCCTAGGTTTTCCAGCACTCTTGGCAGGCAGTGCTATGCAAAAGCTTCTCTTTGTTCCACCCTCAGAACAGTTCGCATTGGGTTTCCAGAGATATTCATCTGGATATGCATTTCAGAAGCTCTTCAGATCTCATTTAGGCAGATGGGTAGAGAAGACAACCTCTGTTTTTTCTTTCTGACAACAAAGTACTTAATCCTAATAATGAAAACAGGGAATCGGTGGGTGAAGAATCCTCCTGCATGAATGGAGGACAGGGTTGAGAATGAGTGGCTTTATGGGACACAATGGACAGAAATCTATCTTTCAGACTAGGCCTGGGCTTTTGGCCAGGGACCTATGGTTCTTTAGAAAACACAACTGACCTTGCCATCTCTTTGGCTTCCTCGTAAGTGAGAATAAAGAGTGCAACCATGCAAAATAAGAACACAAATGCATAATACACAAAAAGGTAATATTTGCTATTTACTTTATATGAGTTTTCTGAGGCCTTTTAAATCCCTAAATCAAGGTATTAAGGTCAACAATCACAAGGTACCTCTACTATCATGCAATGCCATTGTTAAACAGAAGGATCTAAAACATCTTTTTTCAGAGCAAGTGATTGGTATCTCAGAATAGGCCAAGGAGATTATAATGATATGATGGAAATGTGTCAATGTATGGCTGAATTTAAAATAGCAAATAAAAAATAGTGGACGACCTGACAAGAAATACAGGAGAATAGTGTTAAATATGGCAACATGTTTACATATGTGTGCGGGTGGATGGAAACAATGCACATTTTTATTTAAACAGCAAAAACAGTAAAGACTTGTCTAATTGTCAAGGTATTACTGTCTCAAACCTGACAGGAGAAAAGCAGGTCTTAAGCAACAATGTTATCTTAAAGAAAAGTACTGTGTGTCTCTCATTTGATTTTCAAGGCAGGACTGTCTCACAATTGATTCATCTTTATTTTTATTTATTTTTTAGAAGAAAAAAATAACATTTTATAATTTGTTCCACATGTTTTGGATGTGTCTCAGTGAGACAAAGATGTCTGTTTGCTAGGTGAAATGATGATGTTTCAGTTAACATCAAATCTTGAAATAATGCGTAGGAAGGAGAAGTGTTTGGTGTAAACAAAAAAAAACAAAAAATGTTTGATGTAGATAGACTGTTTTTACATCAACATTTAAATTTTTTTGCAAATAAAATTAGACATTATTTCCACCTTCACTGAAAAGCATTTTAGACTTCCAGATGATTAAATTACGTCGCCTTTTCTGTTTTGACATTCTTCACCAAGAGCTTGGCTGATATCCAAAATAAACTAGCATGGTTTTATTGGACCAAAGTATCATTTTAATCTTAAATTCTGCAAAATTGGAAAACTGTTGGAGAAAAAGCTTTTGATCAAGTTCCCTCAAGGACTTTCTGAGGAAAGTCTTTTTTTACTTTGCAAAAGACTGGCAGTTCAGACCAGATCTAGTTGCCTTTTTCTGCACTTGAAATCCAAGTCGTAACTAGACACTGACTGCATGCAGACACCCGGCACACTTCCATACACTCCATGACTACACCTTTTATCTGTCTGTAGGAACAGAGTTTAGCAAATAATTTGGCCTTTTCTTGATTGGCATTGTGGAGGGATAGCTTACTAAGCAAACATGCTGCTCCTGCATTGTGATCTACTTTTCCATTCAACAGATATTCACACCTGGAATCTGTCTCAGCCCCAGGAGGTAAAAAGAAGATTTACTCGATCATTTAAAGTAGACATCGAAGAGGTTTGTTTGGTTGTTCAAAACAGAGCACGGCAAGGACAGTCACATGTCTCAACGTGTTGTTGGGCAGTTTGTCATAAAAGCTAAACTCAAACAGATCAGAGACCAGAAGCCAAAGAGGCATAAAGTCTGAAGACGCAATGCAGTATACAAGGCTGTGCAAATACCTCTGTGCAGTTAAAAGCAACTGAAGGAGCTGCACTTGTCAAAGTCACAAATATGTGTGATACAGACCCACAATTCTGACAGAGAAGGTGGGAAATTAACACATCATTATCACAAACACAATCAAAATAAACAGACAAATCCTTAAAGAACAGTTCTGCCTGACAATTCAAAATATATTTATCTAGACTGCCCAAAATAATTGTCCTCAGTGCATGGCAAGCAGCTTACAAAGATCAAATTTACATAAAACCCTCAGAGCAACGTCTCAATTCACATCTACTTTAATTCCACCTTTTCCAACCTATTCATGCCTTCTCACATTGACAGATGCCTCTCAGCAGCCTATTTACTCCAAGAAAGTAGATCTTCAGTTCCTCCTAACAAGGACCTCCAGCTCAACCTGCCTTTTTCTGTAACGAATGAGGTCTGCAGAGCTTCTTTGTAGTTAGTCCTACCAGGTCCGTGTTAATATTCTTTGACACTCATTCTCCAAGTGTAGTTTAACTTTCTAGCTGTAAAACGTTCTGCTGTAATTTGTCAGCCACTGCAGGGTGTTGGCTACACACCTCTAGGATGACAGAAGTGGCAATAAAAGAACTATAAAATGCAGGAAATTGTCAACTGTGAAGGAAGCATAGGCAGGAATTAGGTTTTAAACCTTTGCATTCAACTTCTTTTGAGACCTCAATAGTTGTAAGAAATACAGTGTATAGAAAAGCACCTTTTTGAAGATGATGTGCTTTATTGCATTGGATTAATAGATCTGTTTTGAAATAGTCTCTTGCAGTAGGTTTATAACCATTCTGAGAAAAGCCTGGCTGAAATAATCCAAAAGGTTTATGTAGCTATTTGTTAATTACAAGGTTTGAAACAGTACATTTACATGTAACAATAATTTTCAGAATGAGCATTGGTACGGTATTCGTGTGTACTGATAGATTGCAGTACTTTTTTAAACCCGAGTTAAAAAAGAATGTCATCACACAGACGCACATCTGTGTATTACCCAATATTTTCAATAAATCCATTCAGTACTCACTCTGTATGTTTAGGACTAAATTAGATTTTTTTCCTTAACAACTACAGAGGGTTTTCTCATGTATTTTATGAAGTGGAACTTCATTTCAATCTAATGCCTGTCACTATTTGAATTCAATGCCATGCATTGTCCATGCGTGTCCTTAAGATTAAAACCGCTTGTAAATTTGAGTCATTCATAGGCCTATAAAGGAGTTGTATCTACACTTTTTCACTTTTGGCAGGCAACACATGGGTTGAGGACTTTTTCTAATAAAGAGCACAAAGAACAGAAAACTGAAAGCTTTACATAACTAACAGAATAAGAGCATTCTTCTAAAAATTTAGAGAACTAAAGAAATACAGTCTTTTGAGTGTTAAAAAGGCATGAGAGGGACAGCAGAGAGTCTTATGCATCATATCCAAACCTAATTTGATAATGTTAAGTGATGCATTCCTCCTTCAATAAAAGCCAGAGGGACATTTACTCCTCACTTTAAAAGGGCCGTGTGTGTGTCCGTATGTGTGTGTGTGGGTTTTTGAAATATTTTGAAATCACCATCACATTGCATCACATCCAAATTCAGCTTGAAAAGAAGCTGCATACAATAGAACAGGCAGATGTGTAAGGGAAATCTATAACACTGCATCTTCACTTTAATGTTATTAAATATTGTGACTATAGAACTAGAGTTGGCATGGTCCAGGAACTGGTTGAAAGCATATTTGAGGTTTTAACAGGTTATGGTTTAAATGAGGCTAAAATGTTACATCATAACGTTCCTTCAGTTTAAAGTGCTTTTGATAAAAAGGCAGAGGGATTTTTCATGGCCCGTTGGCCAAGTTGAGCGAAAGAAGGCTCAATGAATTTAGCTCTTTGGAAATATTTTTATATATTAAGAACATGGAGCATGATGGTGTGGAAACTAAATGATCAATATCCATCATTCTCATTAAAGTAACCTTTGTTGTAGGCTTTGGCCTGTATGAGATTCTCAAGGTGTGATACCCCCGAGTGATAAAGTTAGATCATATTTAAATTAGAACAGCTGCAAATATTTTCTATTGCCACTAAAATTGAACCTAATAACTACCATGTTAAAGATAACATTAGTTTGCTATTTTGATTTTGAAAAACACTAGCAAAAATATAGAATAAACAATTCGGTGCTGGTTTTATGTGTGCTTATTGTGCAGAACATCCCTTTTTGCTGTTCTGTTTCTTAGACTAACATAAACATGACAAGCTTGTTTAAGATGTGAGTTTGGCTATTTGCTCCGATAGCCAGCTTCCTGTTGGCTACTTAACAGAAATTCTCCTTGTAGCTTTACACTGTTTTACCTTAAAAGTGATGCTAAAATTGCTTTTCTTGTCACCGAAAGTAAAAGTGTAGGAACTTTTAATAAGCCAGCTGACCATCAGTGTGCTGTAGCAGCTGGGTGATCGGGGAGCATGCTACACTATGCTCCATACATGTGGACAAAATGCGGTTCCTCAAGCACTTTGTCTGGTATCTCGATAGAAGGACTTTATACCATAATGTGTCAAAACTTTGGTATGCCTTGATACTATAAAATAAGGTATTTCTACTTACAAGGAAGACAAATTCAGCTGTTTGGAAATATTTCCAATTATTAACCATCATCATGTGGAAAATAGCCCAACTTAACCACCTAATATCACCTTCTATTTACATACATACATTTTCATTTAACATTTTGTCTAAAAATACAACAAAACAGCGGTATTAAAGTTCATACCTTGCGAATCCTCTACAGCTCATGCCCTAGGTTGGTGTAAAGTCTTTCTACTTGCATCACTTTCAGTTATGGACTATTGGGAAATTTGTTATGTGCACTGCTTGGTAAAAGTCACAAAAAAACCTGGCATTAGCTCATGTATTTTAGACTGAGAGATGACAACAAAAGTTAAGTAACAAGCTTATCTTGTTCATCTTAACAGAAAAAGAAAAATGACCAACTTTATGTACACCTGTCAAAATTCAGCATGTTTTTGCTTTTACTGGCCAACATTATCACTGTGATTTATCGAGGAAAGATGAATCGTTGTTATGATGATTACATCTAGAGTTACTATCGCTGTGAGCACCAGTTTGAGTGATTTACGGTGTGTCATTATTTGGCCAACACAAACAGGACCTTTAATGAGTTGTGCCACTCAGAGTACGTAGATCCATGCAGTTTGCTATTATGAGAAACTGTATGCATGAAAAACAACAAAAATAGTTTAATATGATATGTCAGGGAAGTCGAGCAGTGGCATTGCATCACATTTTGTTGGGAAAGACGTTTGTACATTGGGTTTGTGTTAAGTCTGTGAATTCCTCTCTGACATTTCTATAGAGATAGATATTATGGATTGAAGGGTTAAATAAACACAGTCTTAATGATAGGACCCCAGAGGGATGGTACATCAGTCATTCAGAACAGACAAACACATCACTGGCACACAAACACACACATCACTGACACACACACACACACACACACTCATACACACATCTGTGTATTACGCAACCATCACCTTCGTCTTTAGCATTATAAACATTTTAAGGGCTGGGAAAGACGACGGGTCAGACCAAGTTTGCAGCCCTGAGCACTTTGTCACACTCTTGACTGCAGTTGGGACATGTGATTGCACAATTCTCAAGACGGCACAGTGCCAGGGTAGGGTGAGTGTGAAACCGCTTTTCTAGGATAGATGTTTTTTTCCACCTTAAATTGAAAGACATTTTAGAAGGTGAAAACAAAACAGTTGCATGGTGTAGCAAACATTTTTGTGACTTGGTGACAGATATCAAAGCTGTTAGTTATAGGAAAACTGCATTGAGCACTATTCTTTTATAAACCTATCACAAGAGCTAAAGTAGCATAACTTGTAGTTTGTCTGTCTTCCTTCGTTGAATCTGGACAGGCAATCAGCATTGGCATTCCACACTGACCCTCTAGTAGAGGGCCACTTTCGTGGGTAAACAGATGAACTGTTTGGTGGTCTCTCTCTAATTTCAGACTCTCCTTCCCTCTCCCTGTCCGTCTCTTTCCTGCGCCCCCACCTCAACCTCTCAGATAGCTATATCCTCAGCTGGCCTCTGTTAAGTCGGACCTACATGACAGTTCTAACTTGTGGGTTTACTATCAGTCCCGCTCAGCCACAGGCTTTTCTCTTCAAACACAAACTGAAACTAATCTGTAACAGATGGGAAACGACCTTGGGAAGGAAGTAGTATAAAAGGGATATACAACATATTTGTGCTCCTCTGAACCAAACGATAGGGTTTCAACCAAGTTTGGAGCAAACCTTGAGCATGGTTATAATGATGTGCACATCAGTGGCTCCCAGAGGGCCTAAAAGTACATTTTAGGTAACAATATAAGCTATCAATTTGCAGTTTTGTTGACTGAAAGGCCCTACGGTGGAGTACTGGAGATATTCTCCTAATAGGACACCCAAAAACACTAAAACACACACATGCAAATTATAGAATAAACAACAAAAAAAAACATATACTGGCCCACAAATGTAGATCAACACTATACACACACAAATAGGCCCCCACATGTTGTTATTTCATGGGTGGCTGGCTGGAGATAATGAATCCTCTCAGCCCCTACTTTGAGGTTGGGGTTTAGAGATCATTTGTGTAAACGCTAAAGACATTTATTAACCACCTCATTAATGCAAGTGGCCATTCCATCACCTTTTCACAACAAACAAAATGAATACTGTAAATGTTAGGTTCTAACAGCAGTGACACACGAATAATAGTCAAATTACTGTTTCTTAGGTTTTACAAAATGTCTTCGGAAAGCCCCACATTTTTAATTCTATTCTCCTATCTGAGAAGATAGGTTATGAAGATGTTTTGAGTATTGAGCAAGGTATGGAATTGAAAATTTAGACTAATTGCTCCTAAACAATTTTTTTTTTAAATTGGTGCTGCATAAATAAACTTATTAGAATTGAATTGATTAGGGAAGGAAAAGGTAAAAGATATAAACATAGTTATGGTGAAGATTCCTCTGTAAGACGGAGATATGTAGATAAGTAGTTTTTTATTGTGCATGCATATAATGGAATTTTAGCAATACTTTTTACCACTTGGGGGCAGCACAGAGAACTTGTAAAATTATAGAAGCGTTCTGAATGATGTTGGCAAAGAAGCTGAAAATTAGAAGATACCTACCAGTACAATTATTTTCCCACTTCTTAAGAGTTTTTTGTTTTTAATCTTGCTAGCTTTTGAACGCTTAACTGTTGCTACATGGTCTGCTGTTAGGCATTAAGAAATGATAACGTGTGTCAAAGTTTTTGCTGAGATCTACAAAGCAGAAAACAATAAAGCAAAACAAATGAGTTCCAGTCCAGTCCTAATTAGTTCCCGTTCAATAAGCTAAATAACATTAGGGGGAGTGTGGTGTGTCTCATCAATTAGAACATCACAGTTGATGCCTTTAACACACATTGATCAATCATGGCGAAGTGCTTCAAGATAGGACAGATGACTGGACTCCAGCTTTGGATAATTTTAACAACCTACTCCTGTAACCCACATGCTGCAGGTGTGGACTGCTTGATTGAAAATAATAGGGGCATATTTTGCAGTACATGTCTGATTCTTCAGATATGCATTGCCCTTTAGCCTTCTTCATTAAGAACTCAGTGCCAGTGATGTGACAGAGCTTGTTCGACGTGTTGTGTGTTCAGAGATGCTCTTCTGCATGCCTTGATTGTAACGAGAGGTTATTTGAGTTATTGTTGCCTTTCTATCAGCTCAAACCAGTTTGGCCATACTCCTCTGACCTCTGGCATCAACAAGGCATTTGCACCCACTGCTGCTCACTGGATATTTTCTCTTTTTCGGACCATTCTCTGTAAACCCTAGAGATGGTAGTATGTAATAATCCCAGTAGATCAGCAGTTTCTGAAATACTCAGACCAACCCGTTTGGCACCAACAACCATGCCACGTTCAAAGTCACTTAAAACACCTTTCTTCCCCATTCTGACGCTCGGTTTGAACTTCAGCAGATCGTCTTGACCATGTCTACATGCCTAAATGCATTGAGTTGCTGCCATGTGATTGGCTGATTAGAAATTTGCGTTAACGAGCAGTTGGACAGGTGTACCTAATAACGTGGCCGGTGAGTGTATATTAATGGGCTACATACACAATTTCTTGACATTTACACCATCAATGGCTAATTTGAGCATCATTTGGAATTCTGCATAACTGTGTCTAACTCCATATTGCCCCTACAGCATTCTAGTCACCTCATGTGGTTCTGTGATGCAGGCTTGATGGAGTGTTTTGAAGGGTTGCTGGTGATTTCGTCTTACACTTATTTTGTAATTTTTTTTAATTTTCAGTCTTTTCACACTCAAACTTTTTCAGGTATAAAAAGGAACCATATGCCATTGGGCTTTATTTACGAACCTTAAGTCACCTATCTTAGGGACATTTTAAACACGCATTGGCAACAGAGGACAGAGTAAAATATACATGCTCATTTGATTTAACACGATTAAGTTGATTTCAAAGTTAAATTTGTATTATTTCACATTGATAAGTTGTTGGTTTCAGCATTGCAGTTACACTAATTGTTCCGGAACAACTAGTGTAACCCGATCTAATGTTTTAATGAGAAAAACTAAAACTAAGCTCCGTTATGGACGCTTACAAGAAAATTGTATAGCTTTTGGCAAATTTTGTGAAAATCCTGTAATTTTCTTCACCCTCATTATGCTGCATTTATCACATTGGCCCATTTCCTGACTCCGGGTGGCATCAGATTCGAGGGAGCCATTTCCTGTTGGAATGAATTAAAGACCTAGTATTCCTCTGGGATGATGTAAGGAGACATGGAGACACTATGATAGGCAGGGAACGACTCAAGAGACAAAAAAAAAAAACAACCACTCAATGCAATAACATTTTTCGGTCCAAGTATGGTTCTCCACAATTCTTTAAATGTTTTCTAACACATGTAGTTTTTTAAAGACTAACTTACAATGACTTATCAGTTCATTTTGTCCCATCTGATGCTTGACGCACTTTGAAAGAAATGAAATGGAGAAATATAAGAGGAAGGTAGATAAATGTAGTTGAGGGAAAGAAAAGAAACAAACTGTCCCTTATTAGATCTAACTTGAGACATTCACATTAAGGGGTTGTCTTTGCCTCAAGGGGGAAATGTCTACCACATGAGACTAATTTAAGGCAGAAGCTGAGTCATGTTTCAATCCTATAATAACAAGCACAACTCTTGTATTTTGCTTCAATTAAGGCTTTCTTGCTAAAGAAGCTTCCTCATGACGTTATTTAGCCTGCTACACTGCTGTTAAATCTGGTACCTCAAATGAGCTGAGTTGTGTGATACAGTGCTGGATTTGATTTGCATCTGGATATGACTGAGGCTTGCTAACACATGAAAATGCTTTGATTTAATATTTTGTAGCTCTGGCTGTATATCTAGAATCGTTGTCCTGCTGGAAGGTTAAACTTTATCCCAAAAGTCAAGACTTTTGCTGCCACTGACAGGATTTCTCCCAAAATTGCCCCGTATTTAGCTTTATCTGTCATCCCATCAACTCTGAACAGCATACCCACAGCATGATACTTCCACCACCATTTTTCACAGGGATAATGATATGTTCAGGGCAATGTGTAGTGTACATTTTCTATCACACACTTAGCATTTTGCGTATAGACTGAAAAAGTTCCAGTGTGCTCTCAGATCAGCCTTCCTTTCCCTGCTGAAGAAAAGTATCCCCAGACCATGATGTCGCCTCTACTGTGTTTCACCATGGGGATGGTGTGTTCAGGGTGGTAATATTTAATAGTTTCATGTCATAAAAAATATTAAACCATGTGTTATTTTCTGAACACACTACTTTGTGTATTTCTGCCACACTAAATCCCTAATCGATACTCTGAAGCTTATGGTTGCTCTGTAACAAAATGTAAAAAAAGGTTCTAGAAGAGTACTTTTAAAAGGCACCGTAACATTTAGCATTATTGCAAAGCAGTCTGGTAGATTTAAAGAGGCGGTTCTATTGGTTCTGTTGTGTTCATACTGCCAAGAAACCTAAAGATTTGTTTTACCACAACAAGAGCGATATTATAAAACTGGAAGTAAAACTCATGAACCCAGAATCTGTTATACCGACCTTTTGATCTCCTTCCCTAATCAAAAACAAAACAGAAAGCTATCATTTGTGTTTCCCCCCAGGGTGGTCATTTGATGAGAAATAATTACATGTTTTATGCAGAGCAGTATTGTCTTCCTATAGGATACTCTGCTTCCATCTATACTTTTTACTTGTACCTGAGCTTTAAAGCCTTTTAATTATTATCATCGAATATACATGGCTTTAATGTCTCCATGTTTTCTGTGGCTGGCGACCGACATCGTCTGAGCAGATGTGTGAGAGTGGCTTTAATCATCATCAAATAGAGTTGTGTGTATAGGTAATTAAGGTGGTGCCGTATCGACTCTCACTTGCAGGCACGAGACGGCAGCTCTCCACAGCATCACAGTTTTTGCGTTGCTCAGGAAAGCGCTACGGGCAACTTTATTTCAGCACTGCTGCAAGTTTTGGCATAGAATTTAGTGCAACCCCTTCATCTGAGTTCATTACTCAGTGTCTCCTAGTCCGCTAAGCCTCGGATTACTTTTCCAACCCACAAGCTGACCATAATACCAGGTTTGTGGAGCCAATGTGGCCTGAAGGGTTTGGTCTGAAACCACTCAATGAGCACAAAGATCATGATAAGTGTTTGTACATGAAGGACTACTGACCAAGCCCTCCCACACACATGAAAAGACCCGACCTGGGCTGATGCCTGACAGGCATGAGTTGGGTGGGGGTAAAAGTGTGTTCAGATTTAGTGGTTTAACTGATATTTTTGATAAGAGGCTTTAGGCAGAAATGTGTATAGACGCAGGACAAAGACAAGGAAAAAACAAATATTCATAACTTTTTTAAGAAGACACTACTAGCTAGCTTTCCGGTGTCAAGGTTTAACAATTTAACAACAGCTAATATTTTCTATAATACTGTCTGTAAAGTTCAAAGTCCTTTAATGATATGCAAGTGAAAGTGTCAAAGTTTTATTCGGCTCTGTGGAGCATAGAATGATGCAGCCCAACCTCCTCAACCACATGTTGTTTTGCACTGCCTTTCAGCTGGCTGAAAGACAGTTAATACACTTTTCCCTAACTTAATAAAAAGACAAATTAAACTTTAAAAAATATATATTTTTGGGCGCAAAAACGGCTGAACTAATAATTACTAATTATATTAGCTGAGTTGTTTGCAAAGTGGTGTGTGTGTGTACATGTGCTCATATGTTTTCTACGGTTTGGAATGATTTATACACTTCAGTTTGACGGAACAAACTGTCTTGTGAGTACACATGATGTACTCTGTACAGAACAGTGTTGACTTGCTATTAAAAGGAAGTTTACTTTAACACACATTAAGTTACTCAAGTTTCAAATCTGAGCTCATGTTCCTTAATAGTTTTTTTTATTTATTTGATTAAATTTTGCACAAAAAAAGCCAAATTCTGAGAAACAAAATGTTGTTAAAGTCAAAGTAGAACCAAATAAAACTATCTTCTATATTATTTCTGAATTTATATTCTTCAGCTTCAGGCAGAAACATGGCCCATATTGAACTCTTCAGTGTTATATCTATGATCAGGCAATGTGTTTTTCCACAAGAGCGTATTGCGCTAAATCAGGCATGCTTGGTCGCTGAACAAAAAAGAAAAAAGGTTTTCCAGGACAGTCTCCAACAATATCAAAACATTCTCCAAGCTGGATTTCCTCTGTGACTGTTTGAGTTTCACAGGAAAAAAGGGCTGTTGGATGAAGGTCCAAAGATGCTGTTTTGTCTCAATAGACCTTTCACAAAAAAGTAATATGCCACATCTGTTATTGAACACGTTGCTACTGTGTTTGAAAATGCAAAGTGAAGAAAAAAACATTATTATCTTCAGTTGCTATCAGTAGTTAGCTTGGTCACTGAGGACATCCTGGGGAAATACAACTGGTTTTCAAACTGAGTGACTTAGTTGGGTTTGATGTCATTCCCTGATACAAGTTCTGACTTCAGTGATGAATGGAACACAGTATAAATAGTAAAACGGGTATAAATATGGTCCAGCTTTCTTCCTCAAAGTTTTTTCACTGCCCTTCATGCTTATGTAGCTTAATAACTTCACATTGTGATTAATTTGTTCATATTTAGCTGACAAATAACTGACAACAAATATTCTCCTACGTGCCACTTCAGGCAGCTCAAGTACCATCAATGCTACTTCTTCAACAATTTCAGAAGCATGGTAATAAGTCATAGTCTAACTCCTTTAGCATAAAAAGTTAGACTATGCCCAAATGTGCTATACGGACAGTTGCAACCGATTTCAAATTACTGCTTTTTAAAGATTTATTAAACTACAATTGTAGATACAGAGATCCCAGGAAGTGGATACAGCCAAGAAAATAATCAATGATTTCCAGTCTTACGATCACTAAATTCTCAGTAATTATTAATTGCTACAGTTGATCTGGTATACGATTTTTGATTGGAGCAGACGGATTTATTTTAATTAGGTCATTTTAAAAATAATCTATTTCAACAAAATTCTTCAAGCTGGGACTTAAATGCTTTCTTGTCTCTGTGTATTTTACGAAAGGACAAAGGTGACAAAGGAGGTTAAAGTCAAGCAACTACTGTAGTCATATGTCATTTCTAGGTGTTAATACACATTGGATGGATCTTGGTGGAGTACGCCAAGAAAGGTCAGATCACCGAACTTTCAGTCAAGGGTAGGTTTTTTAGTAGCAGTGATGCTTGAAAACAGAATAAAACTCATAAGGCGGTATAGATCGCAGATGTGTTCAACCCTTTAGAAGTAGAGATTTTCAATCATTTTGTACATATTGCTCTAAATGGGCCTGGTGAGTGACGATGAAGAAGAGGATGGGCTCGTCTTTGTAGCTTTATGAAAAAAAATGTTTAGTGAAAAAGTAAAAATCATATCAAAAGTGAGGTACACAACTAACTAAACACAGTAACAAGATGTTTATTACTAAATTATTTTTCACTGCATTTGGTTGCGCATAAAATATTTCATGTTTAAACGTCTGGATAACTCTACCTCTTCAGGCTCAACCTACATTACAAAATGATTTGGTGATCTCCTTTATTACGTTACTTTTGTATTCACTTTGCAACTTACTGTTTTCAGATTGTGGATGGCAGAGTAAAGAGCCTTTTGGGAATCTATTAGTAGCAATCAGTGTCATGCCCCTCAGCTGGTAGTGGTCGAGCCAAACATCCCTATGACTCCAACGCTCTGCCCGACTCCAGTCTCCGCTGTGGTCCGAATGGCTAACCAATTAACAGCAGCTTAACTCCCGAGTTGAAACACCCATTTCCATCACACATGCATGAACACACAAGTAGTGACAGAAGTGCAGATACTCAGGAAAAAAAGGACACATTCATGCATGCACACAAGCATTAAATGTAATGGACACCTGGATCCACGTGCACTGAGAGCCAGTGCCACACACAGAGAAGGGACAGGGATACATACTCATTAACAAAGGCTTAGCATTGCAGAGAGTGTATACCCCCAGCAAAGCTTGCCTCCCACAGCGGGGAGGAAAACACACCTGAGTCATCCTGGATCAGCTGACTACAAGACAGATCACATGCTTTATGGAAGTGGCTGTGCTTTAAAATATTTTCAATTTACAGAGCAAAGAAGTTGGACATACTTCTTCCATAACACAGAAAACGCCTAACTGCTGGGTGCAGCATATTTGTCACCACTAGGTGCCACCACTGGACTCTTTTCAAATTACGGTAACTGAAAAGTTAATCTAAACTCTTATTTTTGCATCACGCACTATGATGAAAAAGTGATAATTACTATTTATAAAAAAAACAAAAAAACAATAGAGTTTCCCTTAATTTAATCGTAAAAGATTTTAAATCGCAGTGTGGAGAAATAAAAAAAAAGGTTTGCACTTTGTGGATTCTTTGCTGTGGCTGCAGAGTTTCTGTGCATTTTGGAATGCGGTCTGTCAACACCGACGGGGTTTTTCAAGAGGTCAAAACACACCGACAAGAATTTAAAAGAGGGGGAAACGAGCTTACCTGAGTGACAAGCAACAGCTGAGTCCACACATCTGGAAACCTAAATGCAACCCTACACTTAGAGCACCTTTACCCTCTCACGCACGTTCAAAGTATCGTAGTTGTAGTGCGCCTGGCAGCTAATCAACGAGAGTGCAGCCTTCATCTGCAGGATTTTTCAGGATGCATTTTTAACCAGAATTAATCAACAGTAAAGAGACTTTTAGACAAGCAGAAAAATAACTTCTGAAGGTAAAAATACTTTTTAAACACCACAAACACTCACCTCCAAGACGCAAACTCAGCAAACGTAGTAATCCGTAAAACAAAGTATAAAAATGACGACTGTTGACGCATTCAGACAAAGAAAAGAAGCAAAAAGAAATAAAAATCACAATTCAAGTCGTGGAGGAGCTCAGGGATGGATTATCTCGGTGCATGACCATGGGCAGAGCCGGAGAGAGGCAGATTGACGGGCGCACAAAGGAGCTGAGTGATGCGCAGCTCTGGCACAGAGTTAAAGCGTCCAGAAAACACATTTGCGCTGCTGTGCGCCAATTGGCTGAAAGGCGGAGCTCGCCACACCTCTAAATTCCTCCCACTCATACACGGAATATATGGTTCTAATTCATGAGTCCATGTTTTAGTGGTGTAGGAAAACATGCATGCATGGCACGCACTTTTAGGAGGGTTGAGGCTTCTATTAGAACATCTACATAAAAAAGACAAGTTGCACTGAGGAGTTATAAACTAAAAGTATCAGGAAATTATCAGGAATATGGCAGCAATTCCATCAGAAAATGTTGGGTTCACCTGTTAATCAACAATTATGAAAAGTTTCTCTCAGATTGGATACACAATATCAGCAAGGCCCGGATTGGTACATAATTTAATTTTAATAAAGCAATGAAAAACTTTTCTTTCCTATCTGTTCTCACTGGCATGATCTATTACACCTTGTGCCACAAAAAAAACCTTCTTAAATTCAGTCCTAAAAGCTAGTTACAATCAGTGGTGTTACTTGCATACAACCCGTAGCCATAAAGCTCTTTGAGTAATGCATGAAGATTTTTTTTAACCTCTTTTAGTAAGAAAGGTAGTAATCTCCTTTCTGTTTTACTGATGGATTTTACTGATTTAAACTGTGTTACAACCCAAATCGCCCTAGTGCGGACTGGAATCTCAACCCAGATACCCACTTCAGTATCACAAAGTGCATCCATATTTTCTTACAGTGCTTACACATTACACTATACAAGGTGGAACCCACTGCCCATTGACTTGTGATGCCAAACGATAGTGAATTTCAGTGGGACACAACTCGCATAAACTTTTCATTTATTTATTTTTGACTGAGCACTTATGACATGCTCTGGCACAATCGCGCCCTAGGGAAGAACCACATTCCCTACGCTGGAAAACTCACCAGGTCAGGATCTGTACAACTTATTTCAACAAACCTCAAACCCAGTACGTCCAGTGAATTTTGCAAAAGAACATAAACTCCTTTGCTCGTAGGTGCAGTGACTCATTAATTGATAGCTAAGTGAACTGGTGTCCCATGATCGCCTGCTCTTTTCTTGGAAAGACAATGTTGAACTGTGTTACCTGCATCACTTACTATAGCACTCCAGTGCTCAGCTGTGGTTCTTCAAAGGTAATTTATGTGGTTTTACTCTGGTAGGAATGTGTAAGAGAGTGAGAATAACACAACACAGTAGCACCACAGATGTTTTGAACATTCCTCCAGTAGAGGGATTACAAAAGTGATAAGAAAGGCTGAAATCTGTACCAAAGACCTCAAAAAGCATAGTATGTGTGTATTGAAAGCACTTAACTTACAATGTATTTATTGACATTTTTTTTACATATCTTTAAGGGGGGAAAATGTACATTAGAAGACTGATTCTCTTAAAGGAAAACTGGTGTGCTCCACCAGAGACAGATTTTTACTGGTTTAAACAAAGCAAAACTAAAAAATGCAGCTTAGTTTGCATTATTCTAAAACCAATAAATTAATAATCTTTACATGGACTGGGAGTGGGAGTCAGATTTACAAAGGGATTAGTACAGACTTGCAATACCAAAAAAAGTGGCAGATGAAAGCAGTCTAGTGGACTGCGATGGGATTAACCTGGACCTGGAATGGATCTCATGGATGTGAGTAATTTGACATCCCTGTTAGTGCAATCAATATATGGTAATAACTTACTAAACTTCATATGTGTACAGTGGATTAAGCAGCTTTACCCTGTGGATTTGTGAATTGAAGTTAGTAATTTGGCATTAAATTTTCTCTTCCAAAGAAGGTGTTTTGCTGAGAATGCAAAGCAGCACTGGCTGCTGCAACCCCACAGTAAATCTGTGTAGGACTCCACAGTGAAGCATTTGGTCAACTAGGCTCAGGTACCAGGTATGGAATGTAGAATATACTGTATTTTCATTATTTACAAGGGGCCACAGGGGGCCGGTGCATATGAGAGAACATGCAAACTCCATGCAGAAATGCACAATAAAGGATTTGAATCCAGGACCTTTTGTTGGGAGGCAACAGTGCCAACAACAGTGCTAGGTCTGCATGGTGCAGACCTAGATGTCAACCATCGTTGTCCATTCAGTCTTACACTTAACTAATGATGACCAGTGGATGTCCCCATTAAAACAAACTTTTTTCACACTCGCTGTCATTGTAGTTTGTGTTTTCACTCAAAACTGTTTGACTGCAAGACAACATAGCTACAACCTTCCATTGTGCTCTGGTTAGTTCTGCCTCCTCAAAAAGCTAGTAGATTTGGACCAGCATGAACATACAAATGGCTTCTAAAGCAACAAGCCTTAGATGCCAATCCGCAGAGCTCAGCATTTGGATTGAATTTTCATCCCAGGCCTTTGAATTCGGGAGAGTGAGCGTGGCTTTTTTGAATGTCCGTAAAGCTGGCATTGAGAGAGACGGGAGCAGGTCAAACAGTATGGCTCATTGTCCCTGTCAGCCAACGAGCCCACACAGCAGGAGCCACATGGACGCCCTCGTTCACCCTGCTGGCTGCTGCTCCAACATCCTGACAGCTTGATTTACAGTTTACAGTTACCGTTCATACTTTAGGCATACCTTTGCTTGTTTACTCTTACACTCAACTTACCTGGAGTGTTGCACAAATTTCAAGTAGTCTTGAATGTAGCCCCTTAGCATTTTCTTGGGAAATCTGATCATCTTCTGAATCCAGATGACTCTCTTTCCACCTGTTCTCCTTGCCTCACTGCAGCATAGAGCCACTCTCTGTGCTTCCCCTCAACGTTTTGTGTTCCCTCGCACAGACCTCTGTAACATTAAGCCTATTTACAGCAGACACAGAAAAGTGGAGTAGGGTATAAATGGTAAGCCTATAGGCCTACACATGCTGCTAGAGAAGAAACAAGGATCAGTGCTGTGTAGAGAGCACAAAAGGGGCCTCTGGGTCAGTAAATCCTGACCATGTCACCTTCTGGAGCTCAGAACTGCAGCCTGGCTGATGAAAGCGTCAGAGTCAGGCGCAGCGGGTTCATAGATCTCTGATCTTGCTTTCTCTCCATCTTCTTCATGGAACACTGCTTTGAAAACAATACAGACTGATGTGGGTCTACACACTTTGTGATGCTGGCTAGGGTGTCATGTGCAGTGAATGGCAAACTGCAGTGTAATGTGGTTATCTGCCTATCAGCATATCTGGATTTCATAACGGATAAAAGACAGCCACGCCATCTGTCATGCAGCGGCCTGCTTGGTTATCCCAAATTTGTCATATTAATGGGATTGGAAAACTGTTGGACTTTAGCATCGCATCTCATGTTTGGTGATTAATTTGCAATAGAGAAATGTTAACTGGTTTCAGTAATGCACATAAATGCTGCTACATTAAAATAAAAAAAGTGTAGCATAAGAGTTGAGGAGAACTCTGAAAACAGTACAACCACAATAAAACTAGACACTGCGACTAATGAATTTGGGTATTCAAGTGGCATTTAACCCTGTAGGGGAAAATGTGTCATATTGTGCTGGGTAATGACCAGTTGGGAAACCTACAAGTTGCCACAGGTGCAAATCAATATATTTGTACCATTCTGGGCAGATATTTAAAGACACACATGGGCATGAATGCCCTAATGTTCCATTTTTTCAGGATGGACATTCCAGAACCAGTTTTAATGTGTGTTTGGAATCATAGCCGTGTTGGAATTCCCAGTTGTGTCCAGGTTTCAACTGTCTAACTGTAGATTTGAGGTGAAGTTAAATAATTTTGAGGTAGTCCTTTATTAATCCATCCAATTTGTGCAATGTATCAGTTCCATTAGAAGCAAATGAGAGCCTCAGCATGATGCTCCTGCCACCATGCTTGACAGTTGGTGATGTGTTCTTATGTTCAAAATTCTCACCTTGGCTCTTTCAAACATTCTTCTTGTCACTGTGGCCAAATAACTTAAAATTTGTCTTATCTGACAATAAAACATTTCTCTAGAAGGCTCTGGGTGTGTCCATATGGGCAGCTGAAAACGTCAGATGTGCTCAGTCACGTCATATTTACAGTAGGCAAATTACGTTTTGGTTGGAAACCCCTCAGGCTTTGAATTTAATTGTGGACGTTGACACTGGTTGATGTTCCACCATATTCCAGTTCATGTTAGGCTAAAGCCTTGGTGATTCCTGGACTGTTCCTGAACATGCTTACCAATTTTCTTCCATCGAAGGATGACTGTTTAGGCCAGATGGTTGAAACTTATACCCAACTTTCTTGTTACATTTAAACTTTATCCAGGTGTGTCAGATCTTTAGATGTTTTAACACGGCAACGATTTCAAATATGTCAAAATTGGTTTTGGTATTGATAAAGCAGGCTAACATTGTTATGACTATCCTGTGTTTGAGTTTATTGTCTATTTCTCTGCACTTCCCTGTTTTTGTTCTCTAGTTATTCCAGTTCGTTTAGGGTAGATTAGGTTTTTGGATCATTCTTGTGTTTTGAAATTTCTGTTACTTCCCTGGACTTCTCAGTGTTCCCACTCATCTGTGTTAATTAGCTTCCGTCTTTCAGTTGTCCTGCCACCAGCCACTCCACATGTCATCTGATTAGCCCGTCTAGATCATGTGGCTCCCATGCCCTTTTCTGCACACTGGTCCACCAACAAGCCAGCATTTTATGACAAACATGAAGCTTCTGAAATGGCCTTCCCAAGGCCTCAATGTCAAGCCTGCCGAAAATGTATGGACAACGCTAGAAAGCTGTGTCGGTCCCTGAAAACCAACTAATTTAAAGCAACTCTACATGGAAAGAAGAACGCTAAAAGAGATTTAAGTAAACATTAGTGTTAATCTAACCTAATTATATATTTTGGTCTGTATGTATGAATAAAACCCAGTGGGGTTTTGAGAAAATCCACATTATTATCTGCACCAAGGTGTGTTTTAAAAATATTGTAATTGAATGTTTTATATCAGGGCCCTCCAACTCCTCGAGAGTCCTCAAGAGCTACTATCCTGCAAACCTTTAGATACATCTCTTCTCCATCACACCTGAATCAAATGAATGGCTAGTTACCAGGTTTTCTGCAGAGGTGGATGAAATGCTTATGAGGGAATCCAGCCATTTGGGTCAGGTGTGTTGAGACAGGGATGCATCCAAACGTTGCAGGATAGTAGCTCTTAAGAACTGGAGTTGGAGTACCCTGTTCATTCCTGCTCACAAAAAAATCATTTCAAAATAATTTCTTACCCATGATGACTGCATGTAGACTTCCAGCCTAAACTGTATCTCAATAACTTGGATTAATTGCTATGCACCACATAAATTGTTTCCTTTCCTGGTCATGACCCAGTGGACTCTTATTACTGTGACCCTGTATGACCCTGCACCAAAATCTTTTGCGAAAGTGAAGTAAGTGGTTTCAGATTTGGCCTCAAGGAAAACTGTCAATCAAGCGGTGGGAATCTAAGCTGTTTTCCTAACACCCCGACAGTCCCCAAAACAATCCCTCGAAGGAGATGGTAATCATGACTCATTTACCACCTGTTCATCTTTCTGAATGTAGATTTCACAATAGCAACAAGCGTGCTATTGCTGGTTACTGTCACTCTTATTTATCTAGCTGATCAAAATTTTCTTGCACCCCCATCATTAATCTAAGTTAATGTGTCATCTCTGTCTTTTCTACAGGCTGAATTAGAGTTGGGGGAGGGATGCACTGTTATTACTTTGCTGTCTCTCATTAAATGCTTCAGGTTACACAAGTCAAGACAGCAGCCATTAGCTTTTTTATTTAAACAGAAAAGGAGTTACACTCTGTTAGAGATTAAGCAGTTTTTGAGTAAATGTAATTTACTATGATTAGATTTAATATAACTGTTAAAAAGAAATATGTTTCCCAATTTTTTGCCAAGTGTGCATTTGGTTAGGTTTTTGGGTTTTTGGATGCCTTTTCTAATTGTATTATATGACTGTCCACCTAAACTTACAGGCTGGGCTTGGAGAGCATTAATCAAAGAAGTAGCCACAAGACTCTGGAGGAACTGCAAAGACCGACAGCTCAGGTGGGAGAATCTGTTGACAGCATAATTATTATTCAACATAAATGGTATAAAAGGAAGTGGCATTGTTAATCAAAAGGCATAATAAATCCTGTTTGCAGTTTGACACAAGCCAGGTAGGTGTGGAGGAAGTTTCTTTGGTCACATCAGGCCATAATGGAACTATTTCTATGGATGTGCAAAGCTGGTAGAGACATCAGGCAAGTGGGTTATACTCAAAGGCACATCACACTTTTCAGATTTTTATTCATGAAACATTGTTGAAAACTGTGAATGGCTTTCATTCCTGTTTACAATTTGCACAATTTTGTGTTGATCTGTCCGATAAAGTACATCTAAGTTTGTGGTTTCAATGTGACAACATATAAAGTCCATATACTTTTTGTAAGGCAGTGTACATTTGTTTACAAAGAATTCCTTATTCAAGGCTCTCTCGCACTAGCATTGCATGCTAGACACAAGGACACTCCCTTACTTAAAACCCAGATCAAAAGAAACTTGCACCTGAAGAAGACAAGCAGACCTTTTAGGGGCCATATAGAGTGACACAAGAGAACTTAAGTAATTTAATTCAAGTATTTTTATCACAGAAAAAGCTGTGAATGAATGGATTGGAACATAACCCTTCCCCATTTCTAGAATTCCTTTCCTGTTTTCCTTTTTTGCTCTTTACCTTTCCTTTATACATAGGTGTGCAACAAGTGAATGCAACGGTTAAACTTTAATCCCATTAGGTAGATGTCTTGGTGATAGCTCAAGCCACACCAAGACTATACATACACACACACACACACACACACACACGCTCCTCTAATTCAGCTAAGAACACAAATTACATCCGGTGTGCTACCTCCAACCTATGCAGGACCTCCAGCAGTTGAGCTACCATAGCTGGAATACCTTGGAAATGAGTGTTTTAGTCTAGAGTTTCTGACCATATATGGTCTGATGGGACTTTGGCTCAACTTTAGTCTGTTGCTGTTGTGTCCGGACTGCTATATTACAACCACTACACATGATACATTTTCCCTTGGTAAAACAACCACACTTGCCTTAAAGGATTTATTTATGTGGAGAAGCACATGTCAAACATTTTATGTTAAATGATAAGATCACAAACTGGATTCTTTCAAGTTTACTTAGGGACTTTAATGTAAATTTTTTTTTTCATTCACATGACCTGTCAGATTTCTAGATTAATCATGGACTAGTAACTTTAAAAATATCATAGTTTTACAGTATTAAAACAGAAATTTCAAATTAAGGTATAAACATGTATATGATCTTTGCGCTTTAATTTAAAAGCAGAAGTGCAACTACTATTACTAACCCTACATACCACACTGTGCTGTAAAAAATTATTTGTCCCCACTAAAACATTTACTGATCAATGTAGTTGAATTTGAACAATTTTGTGACGAAGGGTGGGATAAAATTTCTCCATGGCCAGTTATCGCAAATGCTTCATGGCAATTGTGGCACATCCAGTAATCAGACTTGGGGTGGCGGGGGCAAATACATATGGTCAGGTTGGTTTGGAAAACTTTTGTTTTCCTCTTAATAACAGAAGTCGTCATTTCAAGACTGCATGTTGTATTTACTCAGGTTATCATGGCCACAAGAGGTAAACATTTAAGTACGACAAAAAAAGAGAATATCTGTGGGGGGCAAAGCACCATATTTCTAAAAAAGCCGGTTAATATAGTAAATTGTGTTCTTTAAAATTTCAGGTTTTATTGTATCACATTAGGTCAAAAAGTTTCTTCACAACAGGAATAACCCTATACTAATTAAACTGTAGATAGATTTATTAGCACAGGCATAGTGCCATAAAAACCTCAGATCGAAGCTGTTTCATAATTTAGTTATCATGACTCTGGATCTAGTCAAAGTAACCTGTTATTCTCTAGGTACAACTATGAATGTTCATAACACCTTGCTGCAATCAAAACTTCTGTTTTAGAATGTCTGTCATTACAGGTCAGAGTGTCCATTAAAGTAAAAGATCCCGTTCTAATGGTTTAGACTTCAGAAAGCTTTTAAAGATAACCCATAATTAAAGCATAATTTGTCCTAACTTTAAATGATGCATAAAATATTATAGAAAGATTTGAAGCATTCTTTAGAGATTTGTGTCCATATTGGTTTGATAGCATCACATAGCCACACATCCATGATGTGAATCTCCTGTTCCAACATGCCTCAACAGTGCTCTACTGGATTGACATGTGGTGACTGTGGAGGCCATTGGATGTGTTCAAGAAATCAGTTTAAAATGATTTCCACTTTGTGACTTGGTGCTTTATCCAGCTGGAAGTAGAAGATGGGTACACTGTGGTCATAAATGAATGAACCAGAGCATCAACAATACTAGGTAGACAGTGCTACCTAGCTCCCCACACCACTACACCACCACATCAGCAAGTTGTCTTCAACACATCTAGATCCTTAAATGCATTGAGTTGCTGCCATGTGATTGGCTGTGCGCTGTGCATATATGGAGTGACAACTAAAGGAGACCTACTGTTATTTTAGCTTAAAAGGGCAAAAACTGGTTTTCATCAAGTGTGCATGATGCAAAATCACCTCACTGTAAAATTCAACCGCTTTACATTTAGTCTCCGTAGAGGTTGAATTTGATCTTGTGTTAGTTTTTAGCACAAGTTTCACCTACCTTTGCCCTTTGGAAAGTATTTCATTGCCACAGCGTCCTCCTCCAGCTCCTCCTTCTCTTTTAGGCTGTGGGCCTCAGGGAGGAAGTGTGTGACAGCACATAGCTCCTAAGTCCATTCTCAGGAATGTTTTACACACAATCATATGTGTGTGCACAACCACACACTGAAAATCCAGGGGATGTGTCAGCCAAGGGCAAGGCTTGAGATCAGAGAGAGGGTGAAAGCAAGCAAGGAAGGAGAGGAGGTGGATGAAGGACCATGAAGGGGAGGGGGAGGTGGGACTGTACTCTCGACTTGGGAGGCCAAGAAGAACAAATGTCTTTGACAGTCCAGAAATTAATTTTCCTGTCACTGTTACAACAGCAGCCAAATATGTCAAATCCTCCCTAGGGTCCCAAGACCGCAGCCCGTCGGAGAGAGATAAAATATAAGACAAATAATCTATTTGCAAACTGTTTGAAGGTTCTCCAAACTATAGCGCTTGGAGAAATTTTTTTTCTTGTAGAGAAAGTTCTTCTAAATTCTTTTGTGAAACAATCTGATATTTGCTTAGTAACAACATCATGATTTATGTGTTCTAAGGACTCGCAAAAAGATTTAATTATTATTTCTATTGGGATTTACAGTTATAGTCAAGAAATATAGTGAGTAATTTTGAAGCTGAAATAAACAATTACATGACTCTCAGCTTGTTTTATAAATCAAAATGTTAGAAGTGTGGCATGTTCCCCAGAGCAGCAGCTTCAAGTCATTTGATTTTTGTCTGTACCTGTTTTTCAAATGACATTTTTTGCCCATCCTTCTTTACAAAATACCTTAAGCTCAGTCAGATTGGAATTGGATTGTCTCAATTGTGTTTAGGTTTGAACTTTGACAGGGCCATTCTAGCAAATGGCTATCCTTCGATCCGAAACATTCCAGTGTAGCCCTGGGTGTATGTTTAGGGTTGTTGTCCAACTGGAAGGTGAGCCTGTGTTCCAGTCTACCAGGATTGCTCTATTCATCTCCATCCAGGTTTGCATTTGTGCCATACTCTTTTCATTTTTCAAGGATGATGATGATGAGAATTTGCTTTAAAACCTAACTTTACTTTAAATTCCTCCAAAAACATTCTTCTTGACTTGTCTGCTGTGGTCCTTGGTGTTCATCATCCTGCTTGTTGTCCTATGTTCTTCAAGAAATCCTCAGAGACCTTCACAGAACAACTGGATTTATACTGAGATGCAATTACACACAAACAGACTCTATTTACTAACTAGGTGACTTCTAGAGGTTGTTGGTCACACTTGTTTAGGGGAATCAGAGTAAAAGGGGATGATTACTGTTTTTTAAATAAATTGAAAACCACATATCATTTTCTTTCCACTTCACAGGTTTGCAACTTGATGTTGGTCTATCACATTACATCCCCATAAAATGCAATGAAGTTTGTGGCAGTAAAACAAAGTGACTTCTGCCGACTTAAAGCTAAATATAAGACATATTACAGTTTTTGTCCTTGCAACTGTAATGTAAGAACTATCTGTTTTTCAAAGTTTTCTCAAACCTCCCTTTGCATAAGTCCCAGGGGGGCTTTAGAGGTGAGAAACAGGCTTAGATAGGCCAACAAAGCTGAATGAGAAACACATGTAACACACATGGACAGTAGTCCTCACCCACCAATGAGTACGTCTAACACTCCACATCACACCAGTGTTATGTTTCAGTTGATAGATGCACGGGGCTTTATATACACAGGATGTAATCAGTAATCTGGCCCTCTCAACCTATCTGCCATAAAAAAGACAAGTGATGCAATGCTGGGTTTCATGCCTTCTAATTGAACAACCCCTAGAAAAATGGCCTGAACTAGTGCTCAGAGCCCTGTGCAGCAGGAAAGTCTCCCAACTGGCTCTAGAAATTTTAACAAATGCAGATTTTAGCCATATAGTACAGTCATTATTTTCCCTGATCAGAGAAAAAAAATATTCTGGCAACAAAAATAGGTGTGGTACATTTACAG
Organism: Girardinichthys multiradiatus; assembly: GCF_021462225.1. Lineage (NCBI taxonomy): Eukaryota > Metazoa > Chordata > Actinopteri > Cyprinodontiformes > Goodeidae > Girardinichthys > Girardinichthys multiradiatus. Next base: position 14,276,170 of record NC_061809.1, read on the forward strand.
AAACCTGCAGAGAATCATTTTCATGTAATCCGGATATTTTTAAATCTTTCTAAATAATTTGCGTATTTCGTATAAGGTCAACAAGGACACCAAGGGCTCAACAACTTGGTGGTTTTGGAGAGACTATTCACTATCAAATAAGCCAGACATGCAGTCATAGCAAAAATGATACACTCTATCACGTGAAGGTGATTAACACCCAGAAAGATCAGCTGGTACTTACATGGTCTTAAAATATACAAAATAGAGCCCCTGATAATATATTGCACGATGTTGTTTGGCAAAAAATGAAGTCAAAATGCAGAAACACCACAACATCCTATTACACCCTGTGATTTAATAATGTTTAACAGCAATAACTCAAAGTAATCATCCTTCGTACTCACTTGTTTTTCCAACCACTGTAACTTCTCTGCTATGCTTGGCAGCCTTGTTCCAATGAATTACCATATTTCGGCCAACTTCAATTATCTAACAGAAGGCCTAAAGCTTGGCTCTGTAAGCTTTGGTATACCAAGAAATTTATGATCCGGTTAGTGATTGCAAGTTGTAATAACTGTTTGTGCTATGCATGGCTGTGACTACTGCCATTATTCCTTTACAACAACTGGCAATTAGTGTTTTACATTACTGTGGAGGAGATGTGCCCTTTGGGTAATTTTGGCTGGCCAGCCTCTTCTGGGAAGGTCCACCACTGTAGATATACAGGGGTTGGACAATGAAACTGAAATACCTGGTTTTAGACCACAATAATTTATTAGTATGGTGTAGGGCCTCCTTTTGCGGCCAATACAGCATCAATTTGTCTTGGGAATGACATATACAAGTCCTGCACAGTGGTCAGAGGGATTTTAAGCCATTCTTCTTGCAGGATAGTGGCCAGGTCACTATGTGATACTGGTGGAGGAAAACGTTTCCTGACTCGCTCCTCCAAAACACCCCAAAGTGGCTCAATAATATTTAGATCTGGTGACTGTGCAGGCCATGGGAGATGTTCAACTTCACTTTCATGTTCATCAAACCAATCTTTCACCAGTCTTGCTGTGTGTATTGGTGCATTGTCATCCTGATACACGGCACTGCCTTCAGGATACAATATTTGAACCATTGGATGCACATGGTCCTCAAGAATGGTTCGGTAGTCCTTGGCAGTGACGCGCCCATCTAGCACAAGTATTGGGCCAAGGGAATGCCATGATATGGCAGCCCAAACCATCACTGATCAATCCCCATGCTTCACTCTGGGCATGCAACAGTCTGGGTGGTACACTTCTTTGGGGCTTCTCCACACCGTAACTCTCCCGGATGTGAGGCAAACAGTAAAAGTGGACTCATCAGAGAACAATACATGTTTCACATTGTCCAAAGCCCAAGATTTGCGCTCCTTGCACCATTGAAACCAATGTTTGGCATTGGCATGAGTGATCAAAGGTTTGGCTATAGCAGCCCGGCCGTGTATATTGACCCTGTGGAGCTCCCGACGGACAGTTCTGGTGGAAATAGGAGAGTTGAGGTGCACATTTAATTCTGCTGTGATTTGGGCAGCCGTGGTTTTATGTTTTTTGGATACAATCCGGGTTAGAAACCCAAACATCCCTTTCAGACAGCTTCCTCTTGCATCCACAGTTAATCCTGTTGGATGTGGTTCGTCCTTCTTGGTGGTATGCTGACATTACCCTGGGTACCGTGGCTCTTGATACATCACAAAGACTTGCTGTCTTGGTCACAGATGCGCCAGCAAGACGTGCACCAACAATTTGTCCTCTTTTGAACTCTGGTATGTCACCCATAATGTTGTGTGCATTTCAATATTTTGAGCAAAACTGTGCTCTTACCCTGCTAATTGAACGTTCACACTCTGCTCTTACTGGTGCAATGTGCAATCAATGAAGACTGGCTACCAGGCTGGTCCAATTTAGCCATGAAACCTTCCACACTAAAATGACAGGTGTTTCAGTTTCATTGTCCAACCCCTGTAGGCTTTCACTGTGGTTTGCTATTCATCTAATCTTTGCATTTCTTTTGATCATGACATGTATTGCTTTTGACATCGCTTAGCCTACTTCATGATGTCAAACAGGTTTTATTGAAGTGGTTTCTTGGTTGTGCAATTCTGTTTGTAATTAGGTCAAAGTGTGGCTGGGGAATTTATCCTCCAGTTTCCAAATAATCGGGACAATCACTGAGAATTATTGAATTAAAGAGCAAGAAGATTACAATATCCAGTTTAGAGTGATATGTTCCATGTTTTGAGATAAACAAACAATCCAATTAGGTTACTACAAAACAATGTAGATCACCAAACCTTCAAAACCCCTGTCTTTTAAAGATGTACTACACTAATTGATTGTCTGCAGTTAAAGTCAATTTGAGAAGAACCACCTGGCTACAACTTGGTCTCTTTAAACCATTCTCATGCATATTGTCTTTATACAATAAATATAGTCCGATATGTTCTGATTTGTCAGGTATCTGCAAAGATATATACATATGTGTAAATAAACTGGCTTTCTTTGACTTTAAAAGGAACCATATCATTCTTTCTGAACAGATGTTGCAAATAATAGCATTTTTTTTTAAAAATGAATCAGAAGAAAGAACCACAGAACAACAAGGCATGCTTTGATTTTAATGTTATCTTTCTTAGACTACTTCTTACAGTTCTGTTTCGGTGACAAACACCGACTCATGTTCCTACTAATTTGTTTTGTTGTGTGTAAACAGCTGAATGAAGATCCTTAGAAATGTTTTGCCAGGAATTGCATTAGCCTCAATTATGAAACTTTGTTTTTCTCTTTTGTAGGCCCTATTCGACAGGTTTTTGGTCCCCTTGTGTCAGGACTTGAGCAACGGATGAACCCAGAATGTAGACTAGCAGGCAACATGACGGTAGGTGAAAAAAGATTTAATAACAAAAAACTCACTCAAAGGAGGAGGCAGGAACCAAAACAATAAACAGACAGGCAAAAACAGACATGGGCAGGCTGGCAAGACAGACTTGGCGTGAATAACAGGACAAGAGCATGATCTGAAAATGTTTCCGCAAGGAATAAACAGAACGGAGGTGTATATATATGGAACGTGAACCAGGTGAAGAAAGGAGCCAGATTAGTTTGGAGCAGGTGAACTGAATAAAGTTAATTGACAGGAGAAAACAAAATGTGGCTGGAGCAAAACAGAGACCCTTGAATATAAACTAGTACACTATGAAATTAAAGCATAACCAGATACAAAAAACATAACTTGATAAGACCTGAAGAAAACAAAAACTAAAGCATGATTAGGAAAATAATAAACAGAAGCATGATTCAAAATCTAAGAATAATAATAATAAACAGAAGAACAATTCAAAACCTTAACTGTGAAAAACATATAAAGAAAAAACCCGAAACCAAAAACCAAACAACCCCAAATCGTAACACCTTGGGGCGATTTTATTTTAGTAATATGATTAATTGTGCAGTCACATTGCAGGACACCATTCCACTACCTGGATAGAGGATATTCTAATCTTTAATCTTGAAATGTAAGACACTCAGATTTCAGTTTGCTTTCAGTGCATGTTCCAACTCCTAGATTGGTGTGGGACAGTTATAGTAATCTCTCCAGCATGTGTCCTGCGAATTGGCATCTATGTGTATTGGTGTTCTTCCACAGACTCTGGAAGTTTCATCTGCTCAACATGTGCCCAGCAAGTTCTGTCATCGCCTTTGTGACGAGTGGAGGAGTGGAGGAGAAGGAGGAAAGTAGCAGAGACAGATGGAGCACATTGAGGAAGAGGAGAGCTATAAAAAGTGAGGGAGCAGAGCAGAGGATTTAAAGGATAGGGAAAGTTTGGGTGGAAATTACAGCGTCAAGGAGGGGGGATACAACTCCCCAAAGGGAGGAGGAGGAGGAGGGTGGGGTCTGAGAAAGCATTCTCTGTTGGATTATGCCTCTTTGACAAAAATGTTGGCTTGTGTCTACTGAACATGCCTCCTTTGTGCCTGATCTATCCATCACTCTGCCACTTAAAATTTGTGGCTCTAAATGTTTTGTCTCTCACTTGACTTATGCTTGTACTGAAAGCCATGGTATGGCAAGTGAGTCATAAGAAGAATAACGTTTTTTACATCTTTATAAAATGTACTTAACGTTACATTGCAATTTTAAAGATTATCTTTCTGCATTGTCTTTTCCATTCATATACATAAATAATCAGTAAAAATCAATTTATAATTACATTGCATGGTTTATTTAGTTTTCTAGGAAAGTAGAACTCTGACTGCTACTGCTTTTCCTTCTCAGTTGTGTTTAGGCTCATGATATTTAGTAATGTCCAGGTCTGACGTTGAGAAATATGTTAAAAAGTATTAATAATAAAAAAATTTAAAATCAAGCAAAGCAGTCAAGCATGCAGTTAAAGATTTCTCTCAGTGATGATACACAGGGGGCAGCAAACTGGGGCATCATTGCAGAACACAATGGGCATCCAAGACAAAAGTAGAGAACTTCAGTTCGAATGAGCTCATGAAGTAAACTGTTTTTTGCTGATTTGTCCAGTAAGGACAAGTTAGGAGAAATGTTGTTTGAGAGGCAACAACTTGAGACCTAACAGTTCGGCACATTACTAACGGACTGAAAAACACGGTGTCGTGAGCCTCTGATGGTAATTATTTACAGTGCTGAATAAGTTTGTTTGCACTTTTACCATGTAGCTGTCAAAACATTATTCTAAGTACTGGTATTGTGAGTTGTAATCTGCAATTCAAACCCTACAATTCTTGTAGCAAAAATGAGTATACAATTTTCAATACCTGTACAGTATTTTTTTCTTTTGCTGGTAATTTGTCCGTAATGCATAATCTCTAATTCTTATATTCTGTTTTTACGTTTGTGTAAATCTGTATGCTTCCATTTTGTCTGTCACTTTGCTAATGGTACACCTGATGTCCCCACTGAGGGTCAATAAAGGATATTTATTTATTTATTTTTTTTCAGCGGAAAGACTGAGTGTGATTGAATATGTTTAATACTTTTAAGATTTTTAGATTTCTGGCTCTGAAATATATTTGCTATTTTAATTTTGCAGTTCAGCTTTTAGTGAAATAATAAAACATTTAAGAACAGTAATGGTCCATCATATTGAGTGAGAGCCAGTGTATTCTTATGAACTATGGTAAACGGTGTCAATGCTGTAATTGTAAACCTGCTACAAGTTCTCTCGGGACTCCTAATGGGTGTGGACTACCGCTCTCATACATGGGTTCAGCAGCAGAAAGGAGAAACGGGTGACAGAGAATTGTTTGGATTGGTGTTTTTATTTTCCCTCCAGTCCCACTGTGCATCTCTTGACAAACTGGACAGATAACACCTCTGGGAGCCTGTGTATTGTTTACCAACACTTTTATTGTTGCATAAGTAACACAATATATACTCTTTTGTGACACTGTGTCTCGTCCAATAATCATCTGTCAAAGTTTGCATCCATAAATCACTTTTACTCTGATAGGCTTATTAGAGCAGACCTTGTAATAGAGTTTTGCCAAGTTAAGAGCAAATAAACAGAGAGCGGGAAGGGAAATAAACAAAGTTACAAACTTGGGGGTTGGAGCAACAAATGGCGAACACGCTAACGTTAACTGGTAAAACTTTCTCATCCGTGCTGCACCTGGTGTTCTACCATAAGTGGAACCTCAGCATGTTAGTGTGAGTTTGTTGCTGTTCGCCGTGTTCCTGCCAGCTCTGATTCACCATCACTGCCTCAGCCGTCATGGTGAGCCAACTCCCACGGTGCTTACATGAATGTACACTGTGAGGGTAAGAGAGAATAAACTGACACTGAGTGCAAGTAAAAAATATAGTTTTTCTAAGGAACATCCTGTGCTTCTGGATGGTAGCATCTGTGTGCAGTGACAAGGGAGGGCAGGAATTGACATTAAACCTGCTGAGATGAATGAGTCCCCATGGACCAAAGCCATCAGTAGATGCCCTTTTAGATAAGCTTCCAGTTTCCTCCTTCTTTTGCTTAATTTTGTTTTATTTCCTTGAGGCAATGGGTAAATGTTTTAACGTGTGCAAATCACAGCATCTTAATTGTATAAGCTACAAAGCTGCAGCAAAAATTAACCTACCTTGCTCTTTTTTCCCTATATTATAAATTATTCATATCTAAGTTTAACAAAAGAATCTGGCGTTATTACATAAAAGAACAGCTTGAAACACAGCTTGGAAAAAAAATCTGTGGCCAGTGCAGCAGCACGACTTAATGATTATTTCACCAACAGATGACAACCCTGCAGGATGTACACGGATTACATAAGGTTAGAGATCTCTCTCTCTGTCGAATTGCAGTGGTAATGATGAACCAGTGCTGTCTGCAGTTAATTGGCAGCTTTGTACCTACACAGCATACATGCAGAGAGCACAATAAGTTTTGACGTGCAGGTGTCAACTTGCTGTGTAAACATGATTAAAAAAGTGTGCGCTTTAAAGATGGGTTTTGTAAAAAATCTGATATTTCTTCATAAAGACTTAATTAGATTTCCGATTTAAAGAAATGTGAAAGCCAGCAGTCATCTGTGTGAATTTTTTATTAATTCAACTTTGTTTTATATAAATTTTTTTAGATGATTACAACATATTACAATGGGCCATTGCGTAGCATATAATAAGTGATAAGATACTATATTAGTATCTTATAGTTTTTTATAGTTTTTTCTCTTAAAAAGACTGCTAACTAGCTTTTGTAAACTTCTCCTGCTAAAGTAAAATATAATTACAGCATATGAGGAAACTGCTAAATAAATAAATACATAACTTAAAGCATTTAAATAGAAGAAACAGCAGAGACCTGCAATGTCAAGGGAAGAACCCAGTAACATTTAGTCCTTTCACTGAAAGGAACACATATTCAAGCATACTTACCTGGCCCAACCAATCCTCCCAGGTACCTAATGAAAGCTTTCATTATGTGTGTAGGGCTGCCACTTAGAGCGTCTTGCAGACTTATGATACCCATTTGCACCACTCTTAACTCTGAGACCAAAGTCTCCGGCTGTAAATCACTCAGTACATGTTGCACTAATTAATAAAGTCAGGGTAGACTTTGTGACTCTGGGGAAATTTAATAATGTTCACAAAAGCAACCTTCAAAGTCAAACGTGATTATTATAATGAAGAAGCCTGGGAGTTTGTTTTTGCTGACTTGGCAGCAGAGATCAGCAAGCAATTTGATTCTGCTTCTTAATGTATGTGTGCGCAAATGTTAAATGTGTAGGCTCACTGCCTTCAGCTTTCTCAGAGGGAATGCACCCTTGTAACTGTCGAGGTCAAAGAGCGATGACCCCCAGACTACCAGCAGGGGTTAAAGGTCCTTTATCCTTAAGGGAGCCAGTGGCGACACCCTGGACCGACAGGCTTGGGTCAACATATTAACCACTGCATTGAATTTGACAGCCCCAAAACTTTGCATGGACCATACTCAGAAAAGAAGCTATCATTTCTCTCTAGTTGCATGCATTACTTTCATTTTGTAAGAGCGGTTGAGCTAAATAATCTGCTAAACAGAACTTTTGTTCTTTTTGTAAAAACCCAGACTTTACCTCTGCTCCAAAAACTAAAACAAAGAGACTCGTGGGTGTTATTTAGGGGTTTTAATATATGATTTTAATTTGTTCTTTGGCTAACATTCACAACATTAAATAAAGAAACACTCTTTCATTCAGTCTCTACTTTTTGGAATTAGTATCACTGAACAGCAAAAAGGTGTAGAACCGGCAATTAAAACTCAATGGGTAAAGTTATCAACTAACTGGTCTACTACTTTGATTATGGGTGATGATCTGTGGGGAAATTTCTGCAAACACTCAGGGTTACCAACATATAAAACCAGCCGGTTTACATGAGAGTGCTTGAAATCCCATAATCTGCAGAGTATGCTTTCTTAGTGGAAATTTTCAGGTTTCACAATTCTTTGCATCCATCATAAACATGTGTTAAAAGCCTTAAAATATCATAATCCCTTGTTGTAAGAGCAAAATCTCACAGAAACAAAATTAAAAAAGCCAGTTTTTATTTCATTATCTATACTCAATGGAGAAAACAAATTAGCAAAAGTGCTTATGAAAACATCTGATGTTACAATTACTAAAGAGGACTTTGTAAGAATTTGAATACTATAAATACTTTACTTTTTTAAGTTGATAAGAGTATCAGTAACCCTTTAATTAGTAATCCATGACTTCTGTTTCCTGGAGCATAATTATGATGTTCTCTCAGCCACTCTTCAAAATGGGGAAGACAGTAAAACATTCTATTTAAGTAAGGTGGATAAATGTTGTCCTAAGTCAGGAAATGGCTACAAGGAAAACCATATTAGAGCAACAATTAAAACATTTAAAACAACTAGAACTGGTGAAAAAACATGGCTGGGCAAAACAATTCACTGATGGGGAACTTCAAGTTTCCATTCTTTCTAAGAGATGATTAGAAATTTTTGGAAGATGTGTGATGTTGCCAGTAGTAGTTCTCTAACCTGGAGTAGAAATATGTTTTATCATAGTCACTTTATAGAAGAAATGCTTATAGCTTTAAATTTGCTTTTAAATACATTGTTTCCTCTGAAATACACTTTTTTGTTACAATGGTTTGAGTCTTTCCATTTGATTTGAAAGTTAAAAATCCTAGCAGCTTTGTAGAGTGCTAGACTAGCTGTTAGCCTTCCACCACTTTTCTACAAACTCAAGCTTACAAATTCTGAACTATCTATTTAAAGACTTTGTGCACATCTTTACCAGGTGGTGCCTGTAATTATGGAGGGTGCTGTTTGTGAAACACAATAGCTATTGCGTCTGCTTCTGTTCTAGATTCATGTCACCCATCACTTTCAGTAGGCACAGAGTTATTAATGATCCGTTCATTTTGAATGACCTTCAACTGTCCAAATACATGCATGCAAAATGTTTCAACTTAACTGGCAACTCTTGCAAATTTAGTTTGCAAATGTCCTTTTTGCAGCAGTTGATCAAATTAAGCTCAAATTAAAGTGTTTAGTCAAAGCCTAAATGGATTGGCTGATGGTTGATGGATGTGCATTTCCTTCCAAGCAGCTCCCACCCTAACATGAAGCCATACATCATGCTAGATTATGTCTCACTGTTGTGTGCCCTGGTTGCTCTGACACCTCAACCAGTTAAACAGATTGGTGGCAAGAATCGCTACAGTTCGAGGTCTGCAGCTTTTAAAAGCCATGTCTGTGCTGGTGGAAACTGCCTGCTAATCAGATGACAGCCTTTTTAATAATGTTACTGCTCTCCCTCCAAATCCACTTTTGAAAACAAGTTAAAGGAAATTTCCTCCTTCATGCATTGCTAATCTTGTCGTTTCAAATAAAATGACGAGACTTTGGTGAGTAACTCCCTTCTTTTCCAGTATACACTTAAAGACCACCTTGGAGAAAATTGCATGAAGCCTCTTCGTGCAGCACGCCAAGAGGAATAAAGACACTATTCAGTGACTGGCTGGCCTAATTTCTGTTGATTTAGTGAGCAGGGGAAGAAAACATGAAAACATATGCTGATTTAAACACAACCTTCATCCATGCCTAAACAAATTCAGATCTAACTTCTTAGTAACTAGTTCAAAATATCCATATTCTAGTAAATCCAATCTGTTTATTTTACAGGTAGCTGAGCTCCCCTTTAATTGTCTAATCTATTTTGTGTTCAACTTCACCCTTATGTGTTTTGTGACATCTCTGGTGTTGCAAAGTTTGTACCACACACTCCTTTACTCCTTTGTTTGCCACAGATCATCCCTAAAAACCCAACAGAGTCCATTACAAAGCCTGTGCGTGTTATCCACACCCGTTTGAGTCACAATAAAACCTAATGTTGGGCCAAGCACATGGCCCCATGGGGGGTTAATTACTGAAAGGAGGGACACAAATGACAGTTTTTGACAACATAAGGTATGTACAGAGTCCTCCAGCTTCTCCTTTTATGCACTGTTCAGTCAGACCATTTTTAGACTGCATGCGAGGGGATTTAATCTGAGCATGCAGAGATGCCAAACAGAGAATGGACGAAAGTTCCTATAAAAGGAAACTGAAAGGGAAACTGTCAACTGAGGATAATTACTTTTAACTTATAACATTACCCCAATGAAAAAGGCTTTCCAATTATTTATGTAACAAGGCACAAGAGATTGGAGACACTTTGAATTTCCCTTCATGCTGAGGTGTTGTGTCTCCTGTTTGTAACCCCCTGGAATCCCATAAAGGTCCCCTAAAAATGTTTATATCAGAATGATTAAGGCAAATGTTTAACATATGTAGCTCCTGAGGCATGTGTCTCATACAGAATTCATACAGTGCCTATTTATACCGTCTAAACATTTTCACACTTTGTCACATTACAACCACAAACGTTTATTGAGATTTACCATGATGGACCACCACTATGCTGCCCATAATTGTGAAGTGGAAAGAAAAGTATATGTTGTTTTCAAAGTGTGGTATGCTTTTGGATTCACACTGCTTTATTCTGATATCAGTACATAAACTTCAGCAGAAGCAGTAATGGTGTGCAATTATATCTCATTATCACTGCAGCTGTTCTGTAAACAGGTTAGGTATGTTAGAGAACATTACTAAAAAACCAACAGGATCAGGGAGACCAAGGAACACAACAAACAAGTTATGGAGGAAGTTAAAAGCAGGGTTAGGAATATAATCAATAATTCAAGCTCCACCTAAACAAACAGGCCAGGAAAAGAAACTATGAATCACAAAAGCAGCCAAAAGCCCTGTGGTAACTCTGAAAGAGCTGCAGAGATCCACAGCTTAGGTGAGAAAATATGTCTACTAGCCAACTGTTAGTAATGCACTTCATAAATCTGGCAAGTAGAAATCTATTGTTGAAAGAAAGCCATAAGAATTCAAGTTTGCCACAAGCCATGTAGGGAACACAGCAGCCATGTGAAAGAAGGTGCTCTGGTCAGATGGGACCATATTTACACTTTTTATGGTTTACATCCAAAAATGCTGTGTTAGCAGAAAAGTAACATTGCACATCTACCTGAATACACCATCACAATGGGGAAAAATGGGGCATTATTCTTTTCTTCAGCAGGTACAACAACACAGGTCAGAGTTGATGGATATATGGATACAGATGAATACAGGGCATTCTTGGGAGAATACTGGTTAGAGGCAGAAAACGTTTCAGTTTTCTAGCAACACAACAACCCTAGATATGCAACCAGAGCTTCAATGGGACGGTGAAGCTCAAAGCATATTCATGTGTTATAAATAGCCCAGTCCAAGTCCAGAACTGAATTTTTTGCAGGACTTGATAATTGACTGAGCTTAAGACATTTTGCAAAGCAGTGTTGGCAAAACTGTCTGTCACCAAGTTGTACAAAGTGGGTAGAAACATACCAAAAAAGATTTGCAGCCATAATTACAGTATAGATAATTTTACAAAGTGTTGACTGAGGGGCTGTCTAAATATGCATGCCACATTGTTTAGCGTTATTTGTAAAAAAAAAACAAAATAAAAATGAAAAATATTGTCTACCTTCTACTTCTCAGATTTGTACCTTTATGTTTTTCAATCTCTGTCCAAGGCAAACATTATATGGTCCACTGTATGGTTAAATAAATTAGGTCCTTACCAGATCTGGCTCAGGGCAAGTGAAATAAGGGACTGCTCGAGCCCCTAAATTAACAGGGGGCCCCCAAGATCACTAGAATTGTCACTAAAGTCCAGTTTTCAAATGCAAAGTAAAAATACAACTAAATGTATCCAACTGATACTTAAATAGTGATTGTGCAAAATAAAACTTAAACTCAAAAATCTTTGAGTAAATAATTGTAATCTCTATCCTCTACTGTGTCAGTACCAGCTCTGCAAGCCAGATAAATATTTATTTAAGAGCTGAAAAAGGGTATTTTAATATTTCTACACATGCACACTTTCTCCCAGATGTGTCACAATGTAAACCATGTAAAGCAAATATGATTCAACCAACAGACTTCTAATTGTGAATTCAAGTGGAGAAATGTATTGTGTGGTTGATTATACTTAACAGTTGCAACGTACAATACTGGTCAGATGTGTTATGTAAATATTTGAACACAGATAGTGTTAGGTAAAAGGGCCCCAGAAAAAATTCTGGGTGGGGCCCATTACAGCCAAACTGGTTCTGGTCCTCGCGTCAGTTAAAACAAGCGGTGGTGGTCGGGGAGGGGGGCTGCTTCATACTGGCTTGATTAACCTCATTTGCTTCAGTAACCATGTCTGTGTGGATGCACTTAAATAAGTTTACATGTGTTTATATTTATATTTGTGGACCCCTACAGCTTTTTTTTGCTTTATGTAAATATGAAACCGAAGATTTCTAGCCTAGAGCTAGTTGTTCATCCATTAAATCAAGCAATGTTATATTTATTTACAGTAAAAAATGTTTATTGGCAGGTTAATTGCAAGTTGGTCTGCAGAGCAGCAGACATCTCTCCATCTCCTCTGGGACTGTGTAATCCAACACCAATTACATGAGGGGAAAGTTTTTTTTTTAGCACTGATGGCAAAGCCAAGCAGAGTGGTGAGAAAATTTTTGCAACACATACAGTAGGCTCAGTAACACAAAGAGCTGGTATTCAGTAACATCTGATGCTCTACATTCTGTCGTGCTCAGGATTAGTCAGCTCTTTGTTTTGCAATCTGTGCATTAAGGATTAAGTGTGTGTCACATGTGAACAGTTTTGGTTTAATGGACAGTCTGGAACATTTTGGAGAACAGTACACGACTTAAGACGAGCAAGAAACAGCTTAAGATGCTACAAACCTCATTCATTAAATGGGACATATCGTGTTTGAATTCTTCCTTTTCACACTTAAATCGTTCAGTTGTGGTCTATATAAAGTAGAACTGCGATGCTTTGGTCTGAGCTGTGTGAGAGAGCAACTCGTTGTGGTGTGGTCTCTTTAAATGCTATTGAGGCGCTTTACACCCTGCCCCCTCCAGGTCAAAGAGTGTTCCACTTCAACCCGTTCAGCCATTTTTGTAGACAGACATGAATATGAGGAGATTATAGAAAACTAGTGTAAGTCATTGGTTATCAAAGTGGGTACAAAATATCTCAGACGGACTGCGGAGGAAAAGTACAAACTTTCTTTTGACAGATGGCTCAATTTCAGGCCTAAAATGTTCAAGTAAAGAAATACAACCAGTCTACAGAAGTCTGGCTTTAATCTTGATGTGACAAAATAAAAGAAAGTTCTTTATACCAAGATTAAATCACATTATTGGTGAGAAATCACTCAGAGGTCTTTTCCTGTTCTGATCTTATGATATCCCATTAAAAACTAGCACATTACTGGGTTTTCGGTTAAAGTGAAAACCCAGCCTTAGGAGTCAAATGTGATGTTGTAGCTTATGTGAAAACAGCATGAATATGAGCATGCATGTGCCCTAACAGCTTGTAAATGAGGTTGCAGAAAAGTACATTTAACCCTGGCAACTTTATGAGCTTTGTTTTTATTAACCCTGATATCAAGGTTTTTCCTCAGTAATTGTGGTTTGGACTTCATAAAAATACTTTTACCAGATGTTTTTTGGGCATCTGTAACAGCACTATATATAAAAAAAGACTCTTAATTCTTCACTATAGTCAGTCATAAAACATTGTCCAATCTCCCCTTTATTTAAAAAGAAAATCCAAATCTTTGTTTATCAACTGCATGATCTTATCCACAGAAATAATTGGATTATATAGTTTTAGTCATAATTTATAACTTATCAAAACACATATATCACTAGTAAAAAGGTACTGATGGTATTACAATATAATTTAGGTTGAAAGGTAGTGGAAAATGTTGGTTTACATTGCATCGTTTTGATGTATTTTAAGCAGTTTTCTGTAATTAAGCACATGTGTGGAGTTTCTCTGTGGATTTTCTGTGCAAAGACAAACGCTTTTCACTAGACAGTTTTGCATATATTTACATTGCTATACCCTAGCCCCAATACATCTACATATCCATCCCGAGCAAAACTAATCCACTGGGTAACCTAACACCACATTGGCATCGCTTTGGTACCCGGTGCTAAAGTGAGGAACCCTGAGCTTTCACCCTCCTGTCTTTTTAGTAACATACTCTGTGTCTTACCCCTAGGTCTATATACATTATATTCGAATGCTGATCAGCCAGGCCCATTTCCAGATTTGACTGAAACAGAGATCTCCTAATTGAATCCTGAGTAAGTCATTGCTCTAAGCTTGTTAGTCTCAAACTAAATTATGGCACATTCACATAGGAAGGATTTATTTTATTTTGAAATGCTTTGAATTGTGGCAGTCATTACTCACAATAGAAATATAACATTTAAACATTGATTATGGGTCCCAAGCAATAAACTTTGAAATGTTTTATGTTGCTTTATGGCTCCTCTTTGTCTTTAGTTTCTATTTACAGTTTATTATTTTCAACAAATTTATTTTTTTTAGAGAAGCTGTCAGGTTTAATCAACCTAAAATACTTATAACATCACAAAAAGAAGAGAAAGACAAGAGAATTAGTTTCTTACTCGCTGCGAGGAGAACGGACAGAAATGTGCTTTCAGTTACAAATCTCCTACCGCTCTGAAAAACACATCTCTCCGACACCTCTTTTTATTATCTTTAGGGTGGTCCCAAGTTACATGAACATTGCTGCTCTGAAAGGGTGGGGAACAAACAGTAGCAACGTGACATAGATCATGTACCCCTTTATTTTGTACAAACACACTTGCACACTTGGACAGTCTCCTATTCGTAAGATATGCGTGCTCTTTGCTCAGCACAATCAGCCTTCATCTTTATGATGTCCTCAACTGTGACTGCATCATCCCGATTCCACCTTTCCTCCTTGCCTGCAAACAACTCATCACATGTTTACTTACACATACAACATGAAATGTTATAATGGTCAAATAGTAAAGTTAATAAAGAAGAGGAAATATAAGATAAATCTATATACAATTATTCCAACAGAAGCATAAATTGATACATGTCTGAGTAAAGGCATTTTATTCATCTAGAAATTGTAAACCTTGAATATATTAAATATGACTTCTTTAATTCAATTTGCATTGTGATAAGGCAGGGATTTATCTGCCAAGAGAACCATTTATCCAAATAATTCATGACAGAATACCAGCTTCGACTTGCATATGACTAAACTCATTATCATCTCCTGTTTGGTAAGTCTCCAATTGTTTGGAATCCATAAAAAATTGCTAAATCATTTGCATTGAATATGACAAAGGTTAGCTGAAATGCATGAAAGTGACAATTGTTATTGAAATAGTCCTCATTTTAAATATTTATGATGTGAAAGCATGTTGGCTACTTCATTACCAAGTCCACCTACAAACTTATTAAGGACTTTTTGGTCTTTTTTGTTTTGTGTTTTGGAAAAATGTATAAGCTTCAATGAACTTGGTGGAAATTGGCTGCATATTAAACATCCATCCTTCCATCCATTGGTCAGGCCCCAGAGGTAAAAGCTACAAGAGGGAAATCCTGCGGAAACACTGCCAATCCAAATGGGTGTAGTCATCTTCCAGCATGTTCCCATGCTAGAAGGGCTACACACTCAATGGCAACCGTCTTTCCATCTTTTGCTCCATTCTGCCTCCACTTGTAAACGAGACACCAATGTAATTAAAATCCTCCTTTAAAAGCACTACACTTTGCCTGTGATGCAAAAATACGGCACATAGCCACCCAGCATGCATTTTGCAAACCTTCATGGTGACGTCATTAAGCAAAGCCTACTGTTTTGAAAGTGTTTTTATATTTGCTCAGTGTTTGCCTTCAAGACATTTTACTCTCACAGTAGAACTATAACTGCCTTACAAGTCATAACATCTAACACACAGCTAAGATCATTGCCAGGTCTGCACAGGCTCTAATAATGACATTGATATTGATATGCCTATAGCCATATTTACTTCGTGGCTCAGGCTGGAATCTACCCAGAACTGTGCTTTTATCTAGGAGTGTATTAAATTAATAATATTGATGGTTTTTTGTTTTGACTAAGACCTGACTTTATGCACTTAAACCTGGAGAATTATGATGTATAAGATGATTTCCTGAAATCCCCATATGTTTTCTGTCACACCAGGCCAAAAGAAAATGTTTTGAAATGTCAAAAAATCTATTTAAGTGTCTGTGACTGCTTGCTCCTTCAAAGCCTCTTTATCTATTGAAGACCATAATGTAAAAT
The DNA here is from genome assembly GCF_021462225.1 of Girardinichthys multiradiatus. NCBI lineage: Eukaryota > Metazoa > Chordata > Actinopteri > Cyprinodontiformes > Goodeidae > Girardinichthys > Girardinichthys multiradiatus. Next base: position 14,292,426 of record NC_061809.1, read on the forward strand.
CTCTTGTGGAAAATGTTAATCTAAGAAATAATGACACATTGTTATTTATGATTACCACACCAAGTCTGCTTGATTAAAAAAGTGTTTTTTACGTCTGTGTATTTTAATGAGGCAGTGACCTCCCCGAAACATTTGCGGGTTTAGTAATAGTCTCCTGGTATGCTGAAGATGAATTAATGTAATGAGCTCCTCTTTTGTTCTATATAAACTACAATATAACAGTCTAAACCCCTCCTTTCACAAATATGCCCCTTTTTATGCTATGCACTTACATGCATCATAAAGAACATCAGACTGTAAACACCCCACCCCCAATGGCTTGTTAGATGTCCCCCCACTGTCACTGGAAATATATGTCATCAGGAGACCCACCCCTTCCTCTCCATATAGCCCCTCCATTATTGTCTGCTCTTTCCTTGTAATGTACAGACTAAGCTTTAACCATAACTTGATCCCAGTTGCCTCCCAACCCCCATCTCCCTTTGCATGTCCATATGATGCAGAGCAGTTTAAAAAACAAAACAAAAGAGACATTTGATAAACTCTATCCCACATATCTTTTTGTTTACAACATCCCAATACGTCACAGATCCTTAATGTCAAAACAGATTTAGCTCTAAGGCAACTGTCACAGTTTGGACTGGTCTAAAGGTTTGGACTAATATGACCATAGTGTAATCCATCAGCTAAAATGAATCATGGGGTCTGGGTCAATTTGCCTCCCTCGCTAATTATGACCTACAATTAATACATGTCACTGTTTCACTGGTAACCGTGGAACTTATTGGAGTACAGCACAGTCTTTGTCATGTTCAAGAAACCAAATTGAAATGATCTGAATTTTGTGACAGGTTTATTGTTTTGCTGTTGGTAGGAATCAGAAGATGGGTACTTTATGGTCATAAAGGGATTCACAAGGCATTTGTACAAAGAGGTTCAAAATGTGCCAAGAAAATATAAAAAAAAAACTATTACGCACCCTGAACCGCTGATAGTGAGCCTGTATGAATTGTAGCCCATCTCCTTCAAGGTACAATGAGTTTTGAGTTTAGAGATGGAACTCCACATACATTGGTTATAACGAGTGGTTATCTGAGCCACTTTTGCCTTTCTATCATCTCAAACAGGTATGGTCATTCACCGGTCCCATCAACCATGCCACATTCAAAGTCCCTTACATTCCCTTTCTTCAACATACACTGATGCTAGCTTTTACTTCTGCAAGTTGTCTTCAACAGGTCTAAATACTTTGACTTTAATATGTTCAATGTTGCATCAAAATTGGACACTGTATCAGCAATAACTTTTTCCTGATTGAGTAAAAAAAGTACAAAAGTTTTGAAAAGTCCAGATGGATGAAGTACTGATGCTTTCTTTCAAAACGCAAGAGACATCTCTCTATAAGTAAGGTAACAAGTGTGAGATGACATTTGGTAATACAGATGTTATGTCACTTAGTGAATTAATAAAAGTTCTGCTGGATTTTATACAAGAGAGATGGTTAGTCACTGTGAGTTTTTTCTTAATGGGGAATGTGTGCTTACCCTTACTGCACAACAACCAACAATGGCAGATGGTCCTTAGTGCATCACAACTGTACAACAATATGAGGATTTCTATCTGTTGGAGTGACGCTGTCTATTGGCGTATTCTACGAAGATATATGCAAATATTTGTGATAACCACAGATTGTCTTTTCAGATAAATGCGTTGCAGGTTTCTGCTCCATTATTGGATATGCATCTCTGCAGACTACTAGATGAACATAGATTTACTGGGAGAGAAGGAGATTTCAAGAGGCTTCATTGACAGGGGCCTTCTATCTGCCTCCTTCTTCTCAACCCCTTGGAGTCTTACAAACTTCAGAAGGCCCTCACTTGGATTCAGGATCTCTGCTGGAAACCATACCACACGCAAGAAACGGGTATGTATACAAATTTTTTGGGGGGTGGGGGGTTTGTTAGACACATACTCCTCTTGAAACAAGTATATAAAACCTTTTAATTGCAAGCTTTTCCATGCAGGAGATAATCCTTGAGCGCTTTTGCACAGCGGGGACATACTTTGCAGACAGCTGGGCGATGAATCACTGTAAAAAGGAGAGAAACACTCAAAAGAGAGGCCAAACCAGAGAGCAAGCAGGACGTAGAGCTTTCACAATTTACAATGAAAAATGTAAACAGCTCAAGTTTTATGAGCTTAATAGGTTCTTCTTGTCAGTTGAGTTTTGTTAACAGCATGAGACATACCATACTAGCTGTACTTGGTCTTCAGACCACTTTGCTTTGGTCATTGTTCACCCTTAAGAAATCAGTGATGTTCTTGGAACATTTAGAGCCGAAAGCCCCGGCGGTTTGGTTTTCAAATGTGTTTTTTCAGGATGCTTTTTATGCCCTCACAGTTCTCCTGGTCCAATTTCATGCATCTCACCCAGCCTTGATTAATGACTGGCCAGTATAATCATAAAAATCAATCAAATAGATCACTTCTAACAACATGAACAAGCTAAAGAGCTCAAAAAGCAACACATCATGGCACACATTTGTTTTAGATAAACAAACTGATTTGACATCTATCAGTCTGGAAGGTGTTTTAAAGCCATTTCTAAAGCTTTGGAACTCCAGCAAACCACAGTGAGAGCCATTATTCACAAATGAAGAAAACCTCGAACAGTGGTGAACTTCTCCAGTGGCCGGCCAACCAAAAATATTCAGAGTGGTAAGATGATTCATTCAGTAGGTCACAAAAGAACCCATAACAACATCTAAAGCACTGTAGACCTCACATGCCTTAGTTAGGTGTTCATGATTCAACAGTAAATAGAAAGTGACTTAAAAATGGCAACTATGGAAGAGTTCCAAAGCCAAAACCACTGCAGACCAAGGAGAGTACAAAAACCTGTCTCACATTTGCAGAATAAAATTTTTCATCATCCCCAAGATATTTTGAAAACTTTATGGAGGCTTGATGAGACAAAAATTGAACTGGAAGGGGTGCATCATGTTACATCTGGTGAAAGACTAATAAAGCATTTAAGTAAAGGAACATAATACCTCCAGGCAAACATGGTGCTGGGAGTGAGATAGTCCTGAGGCTGTTGTGCTTCTTCAGCACCTGAAAGACTTGCTGATGTTTATGACACCATGAATTCTGCTCACTTCCAGAATATCCAGAAGGAAAATAACCGGTCATTATAGATCAAGTATCCAAAGCAGACCAGTAAATTCACATTTTAATGGCTCAAAAAATAATAATAATAATAATAATTGAAGATTTTTAAGTGACATGGTCAAAGTTTGCACTTAAATTTGATTAAGATGCTGTAACATTACCTTAACCACTCCAATGTGGATAAAACAAGTCTACAAAGAAGAGTGGACCAAAACTCCTCCACAGCAAGGCAAGACTCATTGCCAGTTTTTGTAAACAGTTAATGGCAGTAGTTCCAACTGAACGTGGCAGAACCAGCTACTCGTAGCAATACTGTTTTTTTATGTAGAACTGGTTGGATTGGATAGTTTTTTTTCCCTTAATATATGAAATCATTATTTGAAAATTGTTCTCTAGTTAGGGGGCGACTGTTCAAACCTCTGCTCTTCACCCGCCTTGCCTGTTGATGGTGTTCAGAGGACCCGAGGGCACCGCTTGTATAGCAGCCTCGCCTCTGTCTTGGGTTCTCTGGGGACTTAATAAAGTGCTATAAAAGTGCAGGCCATTTACCATTTATCTTTTTTCTGATATTAAATTAATGACTTAAAGCACATGAGTGTCAAAAAAGCCACAACAGAATCAGCATTTAATGGAGCAAATACTTTTTCACTGTATATATTTATGCATGGTCTATAAATGCATAGATACAGAAAGAAGCTGTTCTCAGGCCCTCCTCATTCCTGTACAAGCCCACATGTGTTTTATTAGCAGGCAGGCCCATTGGACTGTAAATTCCAGCAGTGGGCCAGCTCAAGGCTACATGCAACCCAAGGTTAAGAAAGATCTCAGAAAAAAAGGAAAATGGTGGGCGTGAGAGGATTCACCTCTCTTCATGTCCTCCTGCATGTGTTCTTTCTTACAAAGTTTTGCTAGTGTTTTCAAGATTGTCTGTGTACCTTTACGTTAAGCATCAATCTGCTTTTTTTAATCTCTCTTCTCATCTGTTTCTCTTTCAGCTCTGGCTGCAGTCCAGTTTTTTCTTTGACATCCTGCACCCTATTTTGTAGATTCACCTTTGCTTCCCTTGCAGTCCTTTTTCTCTCCATCTGGTGATCGCCCCCCCCACACACACACTTTCTCTTGGTTTCTGTTAGTGCCATGCTGCGTTCGTGTTCTCTGACTCCAAAACCTCAACCTTCCCGCAACAGCAAACACTTCTGCGACGAGAGAGCTGCGGCTTAAACAATAGTTTCTGCTCGCCCCGGGACAAAATAACTCACTCCCACCTACACACAAACATACGCATCCTCCGTCACCAACTCACATTCATTCTTGAGCCACAGTACTCATCACCGAAATTTATTTTAGCTTGCTAATTTTCCTGTCTCTTTCCCTCTTCTCAATCAACATGACAATCATAATTAGAGTGCGACATAGCAGGTCGCGACCTGCACCACTCTGAAGCCCCTATGAACCTTGAAACCGTCTGCAGGGTTACTTACATGATCCTTTGGAGCCTGGGTTTACAACTTTGAGTGTTACCAGTGAAAAAGACACCAGTGAAAGTGTTTCTCTTTAAATACACTGGTAACTATTTTAGTATTTTAACTAATTTAATAAGCTTATGAAGAAAATCACTGCAAGCAGTTATGGTGTCTGGTGAACCACTTCTGTGTTGATTTTGACCACATCTTTTGGATCCTGCTGGAAAATCCAATGACAACCCATCTCCTTCTAGATACACCCATATGTTTTTTATATGTAAAGACTTAATGATGCATGAACTCTAAAAGGATTCCCATGGCCTTTGGAAAAGAGGCCCAAAGCATGACAGGCTTTTCCTCAAATTCGTCCTTTTTCACACCAAATCCACAGGAAGCATTTGTTACCAAAAAGTTCAATCTTAGCAAACAGCTTCAGTAGAGTAAAGTTAATTCTACATGTTTACATTTGTGTTGGTAAAAACAGAAAAGACTTTTACCTGGTGTCATTCCCAAGCAACCGGTTACCATATACAGGGTTGTGAAAAGCATTTAGTACCATCACTGATTTCTTTCTGGCAGAACTGAAAGAACCTGATCATAAAACAAGTTTCAAAAAAGCAAAAACCACTATTCAAACAACATAGCCTAGTGTGAAAAGTAATTGCACCCTAAACCCAATAACTGGCTGTGCCACATTTGGCAGCTACAAATGCTATCAGTCATTTACATTGGTCTTTCACATTGCTATGGAGGAATTATGGCCTTCTTTAACTCTTCTTTGGATATTTTTCTTTCAATTTAGCCACATTAGAGGGGTTTTAGGTATGATGTTTCTCTGGAATGCTGTTTAAGTTTTATGTCAGATGGGAAACACATTAAACAAAAACAAAACGTTTCAAAGAAAAAGCAACAGACCTAAATACCTGAGAACGTTTTGAACTTTTTAAAACAACTGGATCCCTCCTATGTAAAAAAAAACAACTAAGTCACTGTGATCAGATTCTTTTTAAATCCACTGTTTATCAGAGCTGTTTACATTCTGGCTACAAAAATCATGCCAGATATTTGGCAGTTAACTAAACTAAACCAAACCCAAGGGAAGGGTTCAAATAACTTAGTGGAGTTGAAATCAGAGGCTGGGCAATAGAGCTGCTCGCTAGGTACAACTTGCCCACTGCTGCTTTTTTCACTCCAAACATTCATAATTTCAGTAACAAGATGGATTATTTACTGCCAAATGTACACATGCTGCATGTAGACCTTGAATAAAGACATGACTGTGCTTTTGTTTTTGACTGTCTCAACAGCAACCTCTCTAGGTATGCTAGCATTGCTGGTAGTTAACATTCTTTCATGCAGTCGATAAATAGTGGTTCTGCTAATCCTCTTTGAAGAAGCTCATAAAAAATGCACAACCTTTAACACCAAACCTTGCACATAGCCTGGAAGCTTATTAGCTCCCAGAGATTATTACTCTCCATATGTGATAGGGGTGAGTGCTTTCAGTACCCCAGATGAGGGATGCTCACAATGCAATTAAAGAGTTTTTTAAAAATTGATCCTCATCCAAACTTTCAGTTTTGGTTTCCTTCAAGTACATGATATCCTTCAGAACACTGCAGTAATAATGCTGCTCCAGGTAAAAGGTAAGTATAATGAGTTTACATTTTTCTGTGGGGGGTGGAGGGTCCAAAAGCACAAATGAAAACTCCTTTTAGTATTTGAACATATTTTGTTTCAATCTCCTGACATTTTACAGATATAGCAGAAACAGAAAACATAAAAAGGTTAAAGCTAGTTATGAAGAGTTTATAAGTGGTGATGCCTTTATGCTGAGCAGTTTACTTATCTGTCTACTACCAGGTCTGGTTTCCATTTTCTCTGCTAATAGCCAGCTCTCCTCTGTGCTTCTCCTTCCCGCTGCCTTGTCTTCAGTTGGCATCTCATTTGCCTTACACACACATACAGAGAAAAAAAAAAAACATACACACACACACACAAACAAAATCCCAAATCCTGTATTTCCACACAAAATTCAAACATCAGTTGTTTCATTTCATTACTCTATGTTAAAAAATGTATTTAGTATTTCCTTCAGTTTGAAGAATTGTCTTTTTCTACAATGAGTGCCATTAATGTAAACTTCAGGCACAATGGAATACCTGTGTCATGCTGTGCTATAAACCAGCTAAATCTGAACATGATGTAGGACTATGAGTGTTTTTCCATATGACAAACTTGGCATTGGTAGAGACTATGCATACACTGACATATATGAAGCTTTCAAAATTTTGACTGCTCATTGGCCCCAAACAAGACACTGCTAAGATGGGCTGTATGGGGCTCCAGCATACCTTCTTTGTGTTTTTTATAATCTCTTCTTTTTTTGTTTCTTTTGTCTTCCCAGTTTCAAAAAACAGGATGTGGACATAATAGTAGACCACTATGCCAAAGACAAACAGCCACAAGGACAAAAACCAGATCAAAAGCTCTTGGGAGTAGAGTTTGTGGTCAGAATCTCATCGTATTTAATCAAAGTGAATCCATGCATAACAAATGGGCAAGTGTCTGCAATTCTATACTCCTGTAAAATATGTTTCCACTGTTTGGGACTATAAGCATTTGTTTGACAGTTTTGGTCTAGTCTAAGTCAGTGTTAATCAGAACTATGAGAAAGTTTACCTCTTCAAAGAGGCTTCAGGCAAAAATATATCTTAGGCATTGGTCAAGGTGTGTTTGGACTGACAAACATGTTTCCTTCAATAACAACAATTCTTATCAACGTCAAGGAAGGAGAAGTCGCACCTCCCATTTGCTAGACCCCAAAGGTATTTTATTATAGAGTTTCTCCTCTGTAACTGCCCACAAGGGTTGGCCAGGACTCTCTTCATGTGTCAGTTTGTAGCCTAAATCGCATTGAAACAGTAGTGCCCAAAACACACAACAGACACAGAAATATGAATTTTGCCATGGCAATACAAGTATTAGAAAAAGTAGGAAAAAAGTCAACTTTGATCATAATGTTTGGTTTCATATTCACCAGTTGGTGAGGTGTTCTAGATGGTGTTACATAGAACAGTCAATGAAAACCCCGTTGCAGTTTCCTACAGCAAGAAATGGCCTGGATTGGCTGGGGTATTGTTTTGTAAAATCCACAACAGAAAAGTCCTAGACTTCTTAGGCCCTTTTTGATAATACTTTCACCATGAACATGCAACTAGAAACCAAATTTATGTATCACTATTATTCACATACTAAACGTTGATCAACCAACCAAGATAAGCTGGCTGTGTATACTTTCATAACATACAACTGGGATTGTGGAACCAAAGGGAGCAGGGCAGATAACCCCCGAGCAGTTTGCATAACATGTGTCTGGTATTTCCATATATCAAAAAATGGTGACTGTCCAAATGCATTCAGTGCTTGAAATACGACCACATTTCTAACCGTAACCCATACCACCCTAAACTGATTGTTATGTGCATTATATTTTTATGAACAACATAATTCTCTGACACTTGAGGATCTTCAAGCTGCACTGCTCTCCTTGCACCAGAGGGCTGTGCTGTCTTTGCTTTGTGTCATATCTTTATGTCATACTCGGTCTGCAATCCAATCTTATTCTAACATGACATGGTTGTTCCAGCTTTGTCACTACCTCATGCAGTGGCTCAGAGGTACAGCTGTAGGTCAACACACAATTGCAACTAAGACTTGAAAGGAGTTCCATTTAATTTGTCACTATATTATTGAATTGAATTAAAATTTAGGGATTATGTGGGTTTCAGATTTCATGAAAGGGACTAGAGATTTAGTACACTGGTATACCATTTCCAACCTGTGCAAACCAAGATTTAACTTGGATTGATTTTCATCTGTGCTCATGTTTTGGTCCACCATAGTGTTTGCAGCAACAGAGACACATGTAAACTTCAGTAAAAATAGGGAATGGAGTCTCTCTGCAATTGCTGTTTCTGGCTTTGGCTACCAAAGCTCAGTCATAATGAATGGTTGAATACTAATCTGGGCTGTGTTTCCTGCAAACACTTTGATGTCTGCTTTTTTTGGCTTAAGGTTCTAGGTTGCTTTATTGATACCCATAGGTAGATCCATTTTGCAGTGGTTCAAAACATTCACACTTTCATACAAACATCTTAACACACCCAGAACCATTCTGATAAATATAACAGTGGTCAAAGTGTCCCAAGCTCCATAAATCAAATCAAAACAAGACAAGATATAGAAGAGGATAGCAAGACTTAAAAATTTGATAAATACATGTAAGAATAAAATCTTTATAAAACAAATGGGTAAAAACTATAAAACTGAAAGAATATGGATTTAATAAAATCAGCTAAATTCATTAAAATCCATTCAGATTGGCAATATCATTTCAGCTTGTTCAGTTCAGTAACAGCAGTCAGAACAAAGCTGTTTTTAAAACGTCTAGTCCTACATTTTGGGACTTCTTGTGAACGGGATGAAAGTCATTATTTCAAACAGAAGTGGCTATCTGCTGTACATGCCAGCTTTAGAGGGATGTAACTGATCAGGCTCTACAGTCAGTCGACTACAGTTTCACAACCTGTTCAAGGGAACTCATCTCTTTAAGAATTGTGTGACCAAACCATGACACCAAGAAAAAGGATAAAACTGTTTCTATGAAAGCACAACAAAAAAGGCTCAATATGATTCTATCAGTATTAAAATGGCAGTTTCCTCAAGCAGATGAGGTGCTGATGTGACTTTTTGCACACTGCCCCACAGCTGACTTCAAAATTCAATTTGTCCTCTAAAATATTCCTAAGCTATTTGTAAGAATGCACTCTAATTAGGATTGTCATGTTGATTGAGAAGAAGGAAAGAGACAGGAAAATTAGCAAACTAACATAAATTTCAGTGACGAGTACTGGGGCTCAAGAATGGTGAGGGAGGATGTGTTACATCTACTCTGACGCATTTTATATAGAATAAAATGTAGACTCAAGACCAACAATGTGTTGTTGATGGTCTTCAAGAAGATTTCCTGGCTGAAATCAGATTATTTTATATTTGAAACACAAATAATTTGTTAAACGTTAGGTACCTGCTCTGATTGCTCACCTAAACTGTTTTGTTGTAAAGATTTTGTCTTGCAAAATAGTCAGTTCTAAGCTGTTGTCCTTTTTTTTGCACACTTGTTGAATCTTGGCTGTCATTCTAATAGTCTACCATAAAGACAGGGTATGTTTGAAAGGCTTTACATTCATGTTCTCAAATACTAATTAGCGATGCCATAAGTGGCTAAGGATTGTATACAAAAATTTAAATCCTGTTCAAATAATATTTAGCATCTTGTTCCCACGGATGTTCACTCTTATCATCTCTTGCTGTCCCTGTAATAAGTACCCCCACCCCCCAACCGTACCCTCCCGTATTTTTACCAGTAGGGCTTTAGGGTGAGGAGGATGTGGTCTGCTTAGTAGGGATTTACTTCTGTTTTTCCCCCAACACAATTTTCTCACTCCAAATTGTGAGTACAGAGTCCCAAATCCATGCCATTCCACATCTGCAAAAACACAAAATGCACAAGGCATCAGTGACTACAGTTTTAAATTGACCTTCATTACCCATGGAGGTTGTTTTATTACAAGCCCTAACAGTTCTAATGTTATCACAGGTAATCTTTGACATCATAGCACATTTTCATCTTTTGAATGCTTTCTTATCAGTGTGTGTAAGCTGGCGTCAGGCCGCAATTTCGTACCCTCATGAAATGCAGCTCAGATTCACACTGTAAACAACTACATTTTATATGATTTTTCATTTTTATCTCTCTTTGCTGAACTGGGAGAAATGTAGAAAATAAATCAGGGATATAAAAAAGTAGAAAGTAGGGGAGAAACCAAAAACGTTAGGGAAAGAGAAAGAAAGAAAGAAAGGAGGTAAAGATGCAGGTACCATATATGATAGTTTAGTTGTCTTTGCAACTTGTCCAATCCATCTCCTTATCTGGGTCGGTGCCACATTCCAGACAAATGCAGCACTATCTCTGTGTCTGTGATGCTGCTAATGTGGCTATTATCTCTGTGATTTGCTGATACGAGATGTCCAATGAATCTCTTTGCAGTTAATTACAGGCTAGCTTGCCCCAGCCAGGTCAACGTAACTGTACTTCTCTTGTCAAAGTATATCGATCATGAATAATATAGATGTGCTTTCTTTTCAATTAATTATGAAACCATTAAACTGCCTAAATGTTAATTATTAGCCAAACATAGTTGTCTGTTAGGACATTGCCACATTTTAAGACAGGTCAGTTGTATCAAATGAACACTTGGGAAAGCAACTATAAAAAAGATTGACACTGGTAAGCACTTTCTTTCTGTAAGACTGCATAAACATTCAAGAACTCAGTCATTGTCAGAAGGTGAAATGTAGCTGTGGGCTGAAAGACCAGCTTGACCTTAGAGTCAACTGAATGATGGCGGGGCAGAATGGGCTGCTTTCTTTTAAAAAGAGAACAGAATAGAGACAGAGAAACGAAAATGGAGTAATAATTTGACATAAGCCTAATTGCAAATGTTATAATAAATGTTATATAAACTGTTATAATCTTCCTAGCATACATTTCCCACCACTTACAGGGGAAATCTGTAAGAGAGGAAATACTTGTTTCCCCCCAAAGAGTAATAACTAGTTGAGTCACCGTTGATGCCACCAAACTGTTATTGGAAGACTTTATAACGTTATAATTCTGGCACTTCAGAGGAATATTGATTATGTTGACCTGTTTAAGGTCACACCACACCCTTTCAGTCAGACTTATGGCCAGACTTTGACTAGGCCACTTCACATCCTTCTTTTTTAGTTAGGTAAACTTGCTGGTTTATAAGTATGCTTGAGCTTAAGGTTGTAAACTGATAGGCAGACAATCTTCTACAGGAATTTCTGCTAGAAAACCGAATTCCTGGTTCTATTAGTTACAGCAAGTCAGTCAGGTCCGGAAAAAGCAAAGCAGCACAGACCATCACATTACCACCCCTGTCATGATCTGCCTTTGTTAGGGGTTGTGAGTTATGTCTGCTTTCTCTGCTTGCTGTTATTTTAGTTCATTCATGTTTAGGTTTATCATCCATTCCTGTGTTTAGATTACTTCCTTGGATTTCTGTGTTTTAGTTTGTATTTTTTTATAGATTTGGTTCCTCCCTGTTTATGTTCTTTAGGTAGTCCCATTGTGTACTTATTCCTGTTCACTTAGATGTTTCTGTTGCTTTCCTGGACTCCCTGCTCATCGGTGTTAATTAGCCACCCTCCATTAGTTCCCTGCACTCCCCCTTCCACCAGCTGATTCCACCCTTATTAGTTCCCATTGTGAATTGGTCCATTCTTCACCCTACTGCAATATTTATACTCTCTGGTTTCATCATTCTCCACTGATTCTGCCTGGCTACTATGCTCCATGACTCACACAAACTCTCTCTCTCTCTCTCTCTCTCTCACACACACACACACACACACACACACACACACACACACACACACACACACACACACACACACACACACACACACACCAATCTGCACATAGACCTGTGGTTTTGACACAGCTTGTTTTGGATTATGTAGAATGTGCATTTTGTGTTTTCTTGGGTTATCTTTGCTAATATAAACATTTATTTAATTGTCTGAAACATTTGTTCGTTCGTTCGTCGTCTTCCGCTTATCCAGGACCGGGTCGCGGGGGCAGCAGACTCAGCAGAGACGCCCAGACGTCCCTCTCTCCAGACACCTCCTCCAGTTCCTCCAGGGGGAGCCCAAGGCGTTCCCAGGCCAGCCGAGAGACATAGTCCCTCCAGCGTGTCCTGGGCCGTCCCCTGGGCCTCCTCCCGGTGGGACGTGCCTGGAACACCTCCCGAGGAAGGCATCCAGGAGGCATCCGGTATAGATGCCCGAATCCCACCTCAACTGGCTCCTCACGATGTGGAGGAGCAGCGGCTCTACTCCGAGCCCCTCCCGGATGGCCGAGCTCCTCACCCTATCTCTAAGGGAGTGCCCGGTCACCCTACGGAGGAAGCTCATTTCAGCCGCTTGTATCCGTGATCTCGTTCTTTCGGTCATGACCCAAAGTTCATGGTCATAGATGAGGGTAGGAACGTAGACCGACCAGTAAATTGAGAGCTTTGCTTTTCGGCTCAGCTCTCTCTTCACCACAATGGACCGGCACAGCGCCCCCATTACTGTGGCAGCCGCACCGATCCGTCTGTCGATCTCCCGCTCCATTCTTCCCTCACTTGTGAACAAGACCCCGAGATACTTAAACTCCTCCACTTGAGGCAGGAACTCCCCTCCAACCTGAAGAGGACAAGCCACCCTTTTCCGGTCGAGTACCATGGCCTCGGACTTGGAGGAGCTGATCCTCATCCCAGCCGCTTCACACTCGGCTGCGAACTGCCACAGCGCATGCTGTAGGTCTTGGCTAGAGGGAAAAGAAGAGACAAAATCCACTGGTCCCCAAACCAGACCCCCTCCGGCCCTTGGCTGCGTCTAGAAATCCTGTCCATAAAAGTTATGAACAGGACCGGCGACAAAGGGCAGTCCTGCCGGAGTCCAACATGCACTGGGAACAGGTCCGACTTAGTGCCGGCAATGCAGGCCGAACTCCTGCTCCGCTCGTACAGGGACCGGATGGCCCCTAATAAAGGTCCCCCGATTCCATACTCCTGGAGCACCCCCCACAGGGCATCACGAGGGACACAGTCGAATGCCTTCTCCAGGTCCACAAAACACATGTGAACCGGTTGGGCAAACTCCCATGAACCCTCGAGCACCCTGTAGAGGGTATAGAGCTGGTCCAGTGTTCCACGGCTGGGACGAAAACCACACTGTTCCTCTTGAAGCCGAGGTTCGACTATCGGTCGGACTCTCCTCTCCAATACTCTGGCGTAGGCCTTACCAGGGAGGCTGAGGAGTGTGATCCCCCTGTAGTTGTCCCCCTTCTTATAAAGGGGGACCACCACACCAGTCTGCCAGTCCAGAGGCACTGTCCCCGACCGCCACGCAATGTTGAAGAGGCGTGTCAACCATGACAGCCCTACAACATCCAGAGACTTGAGGTACTTAGGGCGGATCTCATCCACCCCCGAAGCCTTGCCACTGCAGAGCTTTTTAACCACCTCGGTGACTTCAGCCTGGGTGATGAAAGAGTCCAACCCCGAGTGCCCAGCCTCTGTTTCCACCACGGAATGCGTGATGGCAGGATTGAGGAGATCCTCGAAGTACTCCTTCCACCGCCCGATAATGTCCTCAGTCGAGGTCAGCAGTCTCCTGCCCCCACTATAAACAATGTTGGCAAAGCACTGCTTCCCCCTCCTGAGGCGCCAGACGGTTTGCCAGAATCGCTTCGAGGCCAACCGGTAGTCCTTCTCCATGGCCTCACCGAACTCTTCCCAGGCCCGAGTTTTTGCCTTTGCCACAGCCGCAGCCCAGGATGGAAAACCAAACATCTTTAAGTTATATTTAGTACAGGTGCATTTCAATTAAAGTTAATGAATTTTAGTAATTCTAATCGAAAACTAACACGCTTGGCCTCACGGTACCCGTCAGCCGCCTCAGGAGTCCCACAAGCCATCCACAACCGATAGGACTCCTTCTTCAGCTTAACAGCATCCCTTAGTGCCAGTGTCCACCACCGGGTTCTGGGATTGCTGCCACGACAGGCACCGCAGACCTTACGGCCGCAGCTATGGGCAGCAGCATCGACAATAGATGCGGAGAACATGGTCCACTCGGACTCTATGTCTCCAACATCCCCCGGGATCTGGTCGAAGCTCTCCCAGAGGTGGGAGTTGAATACATCCCTGGCCGAGGGCTCCACCAGGCGTTCCCAGCAGACCCTCACTATGCGCTTGGGCCTGCCAAGTCTGCCTGGCTTTCTCCTCCTCCAGCGGATCCAACTCACCACCAGGTAGTGATCAGTGGACAGCTCAGCCCCTCTCTTTACCCGAGTGTCCAAAACATGCAGCCGAAGGTCTGATGATACGACAACAAAGTCGATCATCGACCTCCTGCCTAGGGTGTCCTGGTGCCAAGTGCACTGATGGACACCCTTAAGTTTGAACATGGTGTTCGTTATGGACAATCCGTGACTAGCACAGAAGTCCAATAACAAAACACCACTCGGATTCAGATCGGGGAGGCCATTCCTCCCGATCACGCCTCTCCAGGTGTCACTGTCGTTCCCCACGTGGGCGTTGAAGTCCCCCAGCTGAATAATGGAGTCCCCGGGAGGGGCACTATCCAGCACCCCCGACAGGGACGCCAAGAAGGCCAGGTACTCTGCACTACCACTCGGCCCGTAGGCTGAAATGATAGTCAGAGACCTCTCCCCAACCCGAAGGCGCAGGGATACGACCCTCTCATCCACTGGGGTAAACCCCAAGACGAGACGGCTGAGCTGGGGGGCAACAAGCAAACCCACACCAGCCCACCGCCTCTCCCCGTGGGCCACTCCAGAGAAGAAGAGAGTCCAACCCCTCTCAAGGAGATGGGTTCCAGAGCCCACGCTGTGGGTGGAGGCGAGCCCGACTATTTCTAGTCGATATCTCTCAACCTCCCGCACAAGCTCAGGCTCCTTCCCCCCCAGCGAGGTGACATTCCACATCCCTAGAGCCAGCTTAAGCATCCGGGGATCGGGCCGCTGAGGTCTCCACCTTCGTCCGCCACCCAATCCTCTTTGCACCGGTCCCTCACTGTTCCCCCTGCAGGTGGTGGGCCCACTGGGGGATGGCCTCGCGTCTCTCGTTTGGGCTTGGCCCGGCCGGTTCCCGCGAGCAGTAACCCGGCCACCAGGCGCTCTCCGACGAGTCCCGACCCCTGGCCTGGCTCCAGGGTGGGACCCCGGCTCTGCCGTACCGGGCGACGTCACATGCCTCGCGACTGACTGAAACATTTGTGTTTGACAAAAAAGCTATTTTGCTAAATTCCAAACCCTTCAATAGTAATGGTACTGTGTACAGCTGTGACACTCACAGAATGTGATAAAAAGCTGGGACGGCTGCTAGCTTCTGTGGAACGATTTAGTGCCCACGTCAAATTTCAGTTCTTGAAGGCCCGTGTCCTTCAACGTTTTGATGTGTTCCTGCTTTGATAGGTCTGAATCAAATAATTAGGTCATTAGCAGGAGTCTGGAGAACTTGACAGCATTCTGAGAGGGAATTCGGCCTTAAGATCTGTGAAGTTCCAAACAGCGAGCCAAGCACACAGCCAAGCAGACAGCCCCGCTCCAAGCACTGATGCTGCATCCCGTCCCCCACCACACAGCGCTGCGATGGTAAGGCAACAACCCTTAGCTTCCCGGTGTCCGACCTCAATGATGTCCGACCTCTTAAGGGAAGCTGCTAATAGACTGGAGGAAATAGAACACTGTTAAGAGGTCGGACACCGAATGTCTGCCTGCCGAGTTCACCATTGCTAAACAATTCTGTTTGGTGGGCAAAAGCCATGCAGATTTGACCTATGCAGGCTAAAGCTAACCAGCCAATAGGCAGAAGTTGATGCCTGAGAACACAGCCCCTCCTCATTTGCATAATGATTCAGAAATGCATATGGAAATGTAAAAAGCACAGGCATAAATAAATAGCATTGAATAAATAGAGTAAAGATATACAAAGGAAAAGGACTACCTCTTGAAGCTCATCAACAGAATGCCAAGAGTGTGCGGAGCAGTAATCAAAGCAAAAGGTGGCTACTTTGAAGAACCTAGAATATAAGACATATTTTCAGTTGTTTCACACTTTTTTGTTCAGTATATAATTCCACATGTGTTAATTCATAGTTTTGATGCCTTCAGTGTGAAGCTACAATATTCATAGTCATGAAAATAAAGAAAACTCTTTGAATGAGAAGGTGTGTCCAAATGTTTGGTCTGTCCTATATATATATATATATATATATATGTAAGTGCTAATATTTCCTTCTGAAATTGGTAAAACAGTTCCCATGAAGTAAGTGGGCTCTAAAAAAATTATAACATATAAGTGGATATGGTAGTAGTTGGATGATCAGCAAGTGTTTTTTTTTCCCTGAGTCATGGCTCACAGTAAAAGGTTTGCACAGACGTCCCGCTGCGTCTATGAGAAAGTGTGGAAAGGCTCATTGCAGAACACTTTGGAGAGCAGTCATTCTTCCTCATTCAGCTGTGAACTCACAGTTTCTAGAACATGAGAAACGGGGAGGGCATGACACAAAGCAACATAGAAAAAGTTGAGACCATTTAGTGGTGAGGGAAAAGAAAAAAAACACGAGAGAAAGGGAAGAAATAATGGAAATCACTGGAAACATGACAGTGAGCTTTTTATTGCCTTGATTTAGAAGGTGGTTTTCCATAAAGTGGAAGAAGGATGTAGTTTTTATAAGACAAAGCTGTTAAAGTGAGCTGAATACCTGAGAGCACCTTAAATCAATAAAGAAAATGTTTGGTAGAGTTGAAGCATGGTACTACAGAGGACACAAACCTTTTCTGATGATGAAAACAGCTTTGATTGACACACACCATGTGTTACCATAACAGATACATATACAACCTTTCCAAGCAGACAAAGTAATAAAGCAAAGAAAGTTTTTTTTTGGTTTTTGTTTTTGTTTCTAACTGTAAGTCTTCAAGTTCACCAACACAGGTGGCGATGCACAAACCTTTCGCCTAGAGCAAATGAGGCGGTAAAAAGAACACCAAACTATAAACATTTTATGCTCATAAATGCAATAGTGGCACAACAACAAAGACAAACTGCCATCTGATTCCTGTTACACCGAAACAGGCACGTTGCAGGCCTGGATAAGAGTTACAATGTCATCCGTGCCCTCTGTGCGCTGGTTTTACAACTTCACCGTTCATCTTTCCACTCACACAACTATGCACCGCCATTCATCTCCCTTATGTTGGAGGATGTTATAAATCTGACCGCTGAGAAGTGTGTGCAGATGTTCATGCATGTGCATCATCTTTCAGGCTTAAGTACAAAAAACAAAACAAAACGACACAATGGGGCTAAATTTGTTTTTCATTTGACGTGTCGCTGCCCAGTTTTTAATATGTGGCAATTAGTTTGCTTGCTGCACTGTAAAGTAAGAAAATAAATAAATGAAAAAAAAACGATCTTGCTCATTTGGTCTTTTCCAACACAGCTTTGTTTTAATGACTCTGAGGTCAATAATTGCTTTAAGATGCCTCTGTGACTTCGGGGCATTTTAAGAAGCCTAACAGTAAAACCTTTGAGAGTTTTCAGGGTGGAAGACTTAAAACTACTAATGAACCTAATAAAAATTGTCAATAATGACTACATGATGGCATAAAATATAATATAATGGTAATATTTATTGTAAATATGGAAATATTAAAAAAAAATTTTTTAGATGTCTAATTACAACAAGCATTGTTATGCTGTATGCCATTTTTAATAACTGCACAGTATTTTTTTTTTCTTTTTTTGTAGGTTTTGCCTTACTGTACAGTCTATTATTTCTTATGTTTTTGTTTTTATATTTTTACCATTGCGTGAATCTGTCATGATCCTCCTGCGTTTGTGTTTTGAGTTTCTTGCCTGTTCTGCACCTCCCTGTTTAGTTGCTGTTATTCATGTTAGATTAGATTCACGATTCATTCTTGTGTTCAGATCACTTTCTTGGATTCCTCTGTGTTAGGTGTATTAGTTTGAATGTCCTTGTAGATCTGTTTCCTCCCTGCTTATGTTCTTTAATTAGTCCCATTGTTTACTTATTCTGTACATTCAGACTTATGTTAGATTCTTTTCAGTATTTCTCTAGGTCCCTTCTCTTCTGTGTTAATTAGCATCACTCCTTCAGTTGCCTAGCATTCTCCCTCTCACCAGCTGCTCCAGATTTCTCCTGATTAGCTCCCCTTGTTCATTGGTCCATTCTCCACCCCACCCTTGTATTTATAATCGCTGGATTTCATTGTTCACCAACGGATTCTTCTGTTTGTCATGCCAAATCTGTTAATACCAGCTCCATGTCGCTATTCCTACAAATTCTATTATGATTAAAAACACTCACCGTGTGGCTCCCATGCTCTCATCTGCGTGTTGGTCCGAACAAAACCCAGCTTAACATGATAGAATCTGCATTCATCTATTTGGTTGTCATTTTGCTGCTGGTACACCTGACTCTCCCTACTGAGGGACAATTAATGATATTTCTATTCTATTCTATTTATTTATTTTTTTATACTTTACCCACACTGAAATGTTTTAGATCATCAAATAAATTCTAATATCAGACAAAAAAATAACCAGAGTAAAAACAAGACACAGATTTCAAATTAGGATTTCATTTACCCAGGGAAAGAAACAAAACAACTATTGAAACAGTAATCCCTCCTAAACCTAAAAACTGAATGTGCCAGCCTTGGTGGTAATGCTTGCCATTAGGCGTTCATGAAAACTGCCAATTAGTGTTTTGAATCTCTGAGGAAGAATTTTAACACAACTTATCTTTGCAGAATTGCTTCGATTCAGTTATATTTAAGGGTTTTGAGCAAGAAAGCCCAGTGTAATGCCATGCAACAGCAATTCAGTTCAATTCCGGACTTTGACTTGGGCAATCCAAAACCTTCAGATTTCAACCATTCAGATGTCGATTTGCTGGTGTGTTTTAGAATATTGTCCTGGTGCATAATTCAGATACCCTTGATCTTAAGTTCAACAACTGATGGCTAGACATTCTCCATTTTGCTTGAGAGCAAAATTCATTATTTTATCATTAAGGCCTAACGCAGCAGCAGGCACAGACCATTACACTCCCACCACCATATTATAAATGATAGAATGACATTCTTTTTGTGAAATGCTGTTTTATACTAGAAGTAAAGAGAGCCGCACCTTGCCGAAAGTTCCGCTTTTGTCTTGTCTATCCAAAGAATATTTTCCGAAAACTCTTGTGGATCATCAAGATGTTTTTTTTCTTTTTTTTCTGCTAATTGTGAGACAGGCCTCACATTAACATATTTCATGATGACACACCCTAACTGTACCAAGTGGCATATGTAGTGCTTTAGATGGTGTCCTGGGTTCTCTTGTGACCTGCTGGATAAGTCGGCCTGCTCTCATGGAGCATTTTGGAAGGCCAACCAATCACTGGTCTCCCAAAACCCTACAATGACCTTAAAATGACTCTTTCCAGTGCAACAACTACAAATTACTTTCTTTTTCATTTGTTGTTACATTTCTTGAGGCATGATGAGTTAGTTTTTTTGAATCTTTAGCCCTGCTTCATGTGGTCAGACAGTTTCTATTTAATTGATTTCTTGATTCTGTGGGTCAGATAGTAATCAAGTTTAGGAACCAATAAAAGTACTTTTTTACCTAGGGCTGGGATGGTTTCAATAGCTTTTTTCTAAAATAAATGAAATAATCATTAGAAATCTACTTTCTGTATTTACTCTTTGACAATTGTCATTTGCTTTTTACAACACAGCAATAAACTGTGTCTCTATAAGCAAAGAAATTAAAAATGACATAAAATGACATAAAAATAAAACAGAAAAACAAAGTTTGTGCCTTTTCTAAGAAGAAATCTTTGACATCCTAAAACTGAATCTCAAGAGGGACGTTGACTCCTAAAATTAAAAAGTAGGAGCATCTCTTGTCATATTTTATTGTGTATTTGTTGGACCAATGGGCAGATCAACACTCTGAAACAGCATGGTGAGTTGAAGAGTTTTTCCTTCAATAATAATAAGAAACAAGAACAACTTGCAGGGGTAAGCCAGACAGTGACACGGACATGGTGCCAGGAAGCGAACAAGGTAGTATATAATATAGGAGGAGCCAATGTCAAACAATGAAAACCAGAGAGTATAAGTACTGAGGGAAGAGAAGAGTGGACCAATGAACTGGGGAAGCTAATCAAGGAGAGAATGGGGTACAGCTGGTGGAAGAGGGAATGCAGGCAACTGAAGGATGGTGGTAAATTAACACTAATGAGTTGGGATATCCAGGGGAATAACAAAACACCTAAGTGAAGGAACAATGACACTAACTAAACATAAATTAGGAGGAACACAATCTGTAAGGAAATATACATAAACACATCTGACACAATAATCCAGGGAAGTAACAAAAACTAAACAGAATGAATCTAATAAACCTGAATGAACTGAAATAAAACAAGGGACATGGCAGTGCAAAGAAGGTAAATAGAACTCAAATTCAAAACCAAACACATACAGATTCTGACCTCTCTAGGAAGTTAGACCCCTTCCTTTACAGAGGTCATTTAAATAAAGTTTCTATTTTGGATTCATAATGCAGGGAATATGAACAAAGTTTTAGTGTTTAATGGATAAGACTTGTGACCTAACTAAAAGCCTGCTGCTTTCGGTCCCCTTTCTTCTTCTCTTTCTGTCTCTTCCAGTCTGCGTGATCGTCTGGTATGGAAGGAATGTCACACATCACACTTTCAGACGCAGCAGCCACACACACTGGAGTTTATGGTCGGTTGACAAGCGGAGTATCAAAGTCTGAGGCTCAAGAAAGAAGGACAATGCAGTCAGAACTATTTGCTTAAAAATAGCTACTGAGCAGATTGTGAGATTTGTATGAGCCTTATCGATTGTCCAGTTTCCAGGTATCACCTACTTGTGATCCCAATCCATCATGTGGACACTTTGAAATGATAACTATCTCACTTGTCTTGCATGTCTTGGCTCTATGCTACAGCTCAAACACACAACCCTTGTAGCGCTTCAGCAGCCATGAGGTCAGAGGTCAGTCTGTGAACTTAATGAGACACAAAGATTGATGGAGTTGCAATACCAGTGTGAGGTAATCTGTAAAATGACTTTAAAGGGAATGGGTTTGAGCTAAAAATATTTCGCTTTCAGATTTAAACCTTAAAATGAATTAATTATTTCCAGTTTGTTGAGGCTCAGTGGCAGTAATACACCTAAACTCGGTTTACCAGCTGTGAAGAAGATGCATAAGAAGTACTGCAGAACGTTAAGCCTACAGTCTCGCATGATTGCAAAATATATTTGTGCGACCACAGACACCAGAGCTAATTTTGGCTATAACAGCCCACAACAGGCTAGATGATAGGGTTCTTACCCAAAATAAATAAGTCTACATCTGATTATATGTTTTATGTTTACGTATATTTCTACTCAGATGTCAAACAAAATGTATATTAATGAAAAAGAAGAAACGTTGCCTACTGTGTCAGATATAGCTATTTAATAAAAACACATTAATTGTAACAGTGGATTTTTATAATTGCATCCCTCTGCTACTGAAAATACCACAGCTTGTTTACGACGTGTTCACAATTAGGCGCAATGGATCTTAAACCAATATGTTAAGTACTATGTAATACCATGATTTAGGCATGTGCCATATACTGCTATGATGGTGTAACAAGGTTTTAGAAAGGTATGATTTCATAACCACTAAACTTTTCTGTACTTTTCTCTACCGCTTACAGTCTTTAAGATGAGAAGCCAGAGAAAGTGCCATAGGGATATTCTGTAGACTATTAAGTAAGAAACAAATAAATAATAAAACAACACTGTTGTTTTATATTAGATGTGTGGCAACCGGTCCTGATAGAGCAGAACCCAGAACATTGTACAACCTTCATCTCAATACACATGAATTAAAAAAGAAAAGAAAAGAGGTGCATCAAAAGCAACACATACTCCTTGGTTGTGACAGGACATGGCTTGCACAAAATGCACTTCATTTCTTCATGTTTAGACATATGTAAGATGCGATTTTAGATACCAACATATGTGCCAAGATAGGAAATAGCGTGATGGAGGCTTAGGTCAGCAAATCCGCGGCTTCTCATGAAGAACATGTTGGGTTCCTGTAATTTTAAAGAATAGCTTTGAAGATACTGGTATAGAAATGGGAATTATGTCAGTAACTGGACAGAATAAAGAGGAAACTGAAGTCTGAAGTTTTAAACCACATATGAAGAGAGCTAAAATAAAAACAAAAGCAAAAAGAAAATAACACCAGAAGTTGTGGTAAAAACATTGACATTCTGTAATTGCAATAGGGATGACAAATAATGGGCGAAACCACAATGTAACATTTAAACGGCCTAAGACCACAAAAATGCTTGTCTTCTGCAAGCTTTTTATTTCACATATTCCATTTTTCATAGCTACCCATCTTTTTTTTCCACTTTAGAGAAATGGCTTCATGTTTTTACATCCATCCATTTGTTGGAACATCATCTGTGATACAATGTTTCTGTTGTGTCATTTCAAAGAAATGAAATGCTTATGAAATCATCGTGCCCAGCTACCCCATGTTTGAGCATGAAGCTTCAATCGACGTCATATTAAGATAAGTGTTTAAATATTCACTGAACACAGCAGATTTTTCCCAGTCTTTTTTTCTGGAATCAGCGCTATGAATGGCAGTCGGTGTTAGAGTTTTGATTAGACTTTCAAAATCCTCAGAAGGTGTCTCTGAGTCAATAGTTTTGTAGTACCACCTTTTACTGCAATGACAGCTACAAGTCTCTACCAGATTCATCTAGGAGATTCTTCCACCTGTTTGCTGTGGCATCTACATCCTTAAACCAGATTTTTTACAACTCTTTTCAACACTTTCTTCTTGCCATTTTTCCATTATGAACGTTAACCATCAGATCTTGTAGTAATGAAATCCTAGAACACAATACACCACACAGGCCTCACATAAAATGGGGCAAAGTTAACTGATTTATCACTTTAAATGTGTATGCTTGAAAGATGAGAAAGAAGGCCAATGTCAGTCATAAATTTAACAAATTACTCAAACATTTTATGGGTTATTGAGTTATTTTCTGAAATACCATACAACGCCTCATGTCAAGGTAGATTTATGATAATAGGAAGAAATTATTTTGGTCTCTATTCAATGAGTTGATAGCTGCATTTTCATTTTCTTCAGCAGTGTCAGCATCTGCCATTTTGGACTTTGTTTTGGTTTTGTGTTTGTTTCCTTTTCAGTTTGGTGTTTCTATTTCTTTGGGTTTAGTAGTTATGTTTGTTTATTCCTTCTGTTTTCCTGATAGTTTTGTTCTATCTCCTGCCTCCTAGTTTTAGTAGTTCTTTCTCCCCTCGCCCATAGTTCCCTTGGTGGTTGCTTCTCATTTATTTATTACTTAGAATGGTTTTCTCCTCTGATTATTATTAGTAGTAGTAGTAGTGGTACAGTTCTCCTTGCTTCTTTGGGTTTTCTAGTTTAGTTTGTCGCTTAGTGTTTCTGTGCTTGTTTACTGTTAGGTTATGTGTTCTTGCCGCATTCTTCTAGTTTATTAGTTCTCTTTCCCCTTTGGCCTAAGACCCCTTTTTGTTATTATTTACCCACTTGCTTGTTCCTCTTATGATTAGTTGTTCTTTTCCAGCCTTGCTCTTTAGTATAGTTCTTCATGTCTCTGCTTTCTTTAGTTAGTGTTTCTTCTGGATTTAGTTTTGTGTTTTATGTTAGGGGTTTTATTTATACAGGTTTCCTTGGGTCTGTTTTCCATTAGTTTAGTTTTCTCCTCCTGTCTCTGCATTCTCTAGCTCCCGTTCCCATAGTAAGTAATTCCCTCAGTTCCCTTCACCTGGCCTGCGCACCTGCAATCATTCACTCTGATTACCTGCCTCTCTGTTGCCCATTGTTTCATCATTCACTTCCCCTGTATTTATACTTATCTGTTCCCTGTGTTACCTGTTGCCACGTCTGCAATGTTCCCAATCCTCAGCCAGTGTATCTCCTGCTATGTATCTGCTTTCCAGTCAGTATTGCTCCAGCTCATTCCTGTGTCTCATGCTAAGTTACCATCTCCTGTAAGTTATCCTCATTCTCCATTAAACCATGACCTCTGCTACAATCTGGCTGACAAGCAGATCATATGTACTAATGTTTAAACATTGTAGGTGATCCATGCAGTCTCTCTGTCAGGAAAGAATGAGTGTAGATTGATCAAAGGGGAAGAAAGAGTCACATTAGAGGCTATGCCATTATATCACTATTAAGGGTGAGGTAAAGAGCGAACGACTGGGAGGAAGGACGAGTGAAATAGCCTTCGGTGGTTCCTAACGCATCTATCAACGCAGCAAAAGCATCGGCAAAAATCTCTCTCACTTAAAAGAAAACCGCCAACAGCTGTCAAGGAGAGATGCTGAATGGCTGGGGCGCCGAAACCAGTCTCCGTCAGTCTGATGAGTGGGAGAGCTCATCACACAGTCTGTGGGACAGAAATGGGTTTGGGAATGAAACATTGACTGGCAAGGGGCAACAACTGTACTGACAAGCTGACATGCAGAAGGGCCAGTCAGGCAAATAGGGTGTGTCAGGCAATCTGCTTTAAAATGACAAAACCTGGTACAAATAGTGAAAGTTTCAAACGATTCATTGTATAGTCTAAATTTTTCATACGTGCAAAGTAGTAAATACAAATAAAGTGTTCATATAAAACTGACAATGATTTTCAGCTTTTTAACATCATTCAGATGTTTTTCTTATATTCCCTAAATTCTAAAATTATAATTTAATGGAATATAATGGAATACGTTTACTACACATTAATGTAAGTACAATAGTGTACAATGTTGCACAAACTAGCCACATCCAGGCCTGATTACTGACAGACTTGTGAAATCAAGAAACCATTTATTTAAATCCCATCTGACAACATGAAGTAGGCATAAACAACATTGTATCATACATCAGAGTAAAGAAATTCAAGAGCTTTAAATGGTTACAAAGCCATTTCTAAGGGCCTGGGACTTCAACAAACCAAGGTGAAAGTCACAATAAACAAATAAGTAAATACTGCTGGTGGGGATTCAAAATTACTCCAAGCATGCATTAGCACTTTATCCAGGATGTCATAAAAGAACCCATGACATCATCTTATGCACCACTTGTCACAGTTAAGGTCAGCGTTCGTTAATCAACAAAGATTAAGAAACTGGCATCCAGTGGAGAGGTCTGACCACAAAAAACACAATGATCTCACATTGGACAAGAAACATCTTGTGATTGCCAAGATTGTTGGGACAATATTCTGTGGACCAACAAAAGAAAAGTGGAACTTCTTTTTAAGGTGCCCATCTCTCTATATGGGACTTAAAACTATCACATCCTCGAGAAAAATAACACTAGTGGCAGTAGGTTGGTCCAGATGCTTTGCCTCTGCAGGACTTGGAGAACTTACCCTGATCAGTGGAACCATGAATTCTGCCCTATAGCAGAAAGTCTTAAGAAAAAATGTTTGGACATCGGTTCGTGAAGCACACAAGCAAGTTTAACTCTGAATGACAGACAAAAAAACATTCAGGGGTGGCCTAGTCAAAGTCTGTACTTGAGTCCAATTAAGATGCTGTGGCATGACCTTAATCAGTCTGTTTATACTCAAACAACCTCCAATGTGGTTAAATTAAGACAATAATGCAAACACTTGATGGGAGTTTCTCCAGTAAATGGTTGCACAACTTAAAAACAAATTACTTTGTCACATCACCTCACATGCATTCTGTATTTATTCTTGATATCTCTCACTTATATTAATATTTCTCTGATCTGAAACACGTGGCAAAGAAAACAAAGTGAAGTAAAACCAAGAGAGTGAAAGTTATGTGAACAAAAAAGGAGGAAACAAAGAGATGATAAAGTTAAGCCAGGCAAAGCCACAGTCAACACAAGCATGTTGGAAAAATCAGATAAACCTCTCAGCAGACATCTTATCCATCACACACAGGAGACCGCAAAGTGTGTGTATGCGTGCGTGTGTTAGTGCCAAACAAAAAGATGTGAGATGAGACATGATCAGCTAAAAGTTGTCAACTACAAAGAGACACTATCCAGTGCTTTGAAATAAGTCCAAACTAAGCAGAGACAGAGTCAGACACTAAAGTATGTACATGTTTTTCATCTCAGAAATTGTTCTTTGTAGGTCTGAAAATCTGATAGAGATCTTGTAGATTTTGGGTGCTTAGCCGTAACAGCCGGCATCATTGCATTTCTTTTCTGTCCACTCATGAGTATGAGTCCTTTCGCTGAGGTCTCTCTTCAGAACAGGAAAGAGTGATTAAAAGAAGACAGATCCTTGGAAAGATTTCACATCTGGAAGCATGTATGAGGCCAAGGACAGGTCTGTTTTTTTCTTTCAATGCCTTCTGTTACATCCTGCAGATTTTTTGTAACATCTTCAACTAAACACACCATTTCCCACCATATCTCTTACATTACGTAGAGGTGAGCACACAGAATAAAAAATCATCATCCTCCAGTACCTGCTGAATGCTCTCTAGCACTTTGAGAATCAATCATCTTGACACAGCAGAAAAATTTATATTTTAGCCAGGGCTTTGGGTTTTAACTCTTATCCATGGATTAAATTTATCTCAGCATGAAACTACACTTGGCCAGTCTTTTAACAGGGAGCCTTTTCTTCATAGGGCTGAATATTTTCAGAAATGCTGAAAAGACAAAACATGAAACCTACAGGGGTTGGACAATGAAACTGAAACACCTGGTTTTAGACCACAATAATTTATTAGTATGGTGGAGGGCCTCCTTTTGCGACCAATACAGCATCAATTCATCTTGGGAATGACATATACAAGTCCTGCACAGTGGTCAGAGGGATTTTAAGCCATTCTTCTTGCAGGATAGTGGCCAGGTCACTACGTGATACTGGTGGAGAAAAACGTTTCCTGACTCGCTCCTCCAAAACACCCCAAAGTGGCTTAATAATATTTAGATCTGGTGACTGTGCAGGCCATGGGAGATGTTCAACTTCATTTTCATGTTCATCAAACCAATCTTTCACCAGTCTTGCTGTGTGTATTGGTGCATTGTCATCCTGATACACGGCACCGCCTTCAGGATACAATGTTTGAACCATTGGATG
Organism: Girardinichthys multiradiatus; assembly: GCF_021462225.1. Taxonomy (NCBI): domain Eukaryota; kingdom Metazoa; phylum Chordata; class Actinopteri; order Cyprinodontiformes; family Goodeidae; genus Girardinichthys; species Girardinichthys multiradiatus. The sequence goes on from NC_061809.1 coordinate 14,319,956, forward strand.
CACATGGTCCTCAAGAATGGTTCGGTAGTCCTTGGCGCCCATCTAACACAAGTATTGGGCCAAGGGAATGCCATGATATGGCAGCCCAAACCATCACTGATCCACCCCCATGCTTCACTCTGGGCATGCAGCAGTCTGGGTGGTACGCTTCTTTCTGGCTTTTCCACACCGTAAATCTCCCGGATGTGGGGAAAACAGTAAAGGTGGACTCATCAGAGAACAATACATGTTTCACATTGTCCACAGCCGAAGATTTGCACTCCTTGCACCATTGAAACCGACGTTTGGCATTGGCATGAGTGACCAAAGGTTTGGCTATAGCAGCCCGGCTGTGTATATTGACCCTGTGGAGCTCCCGACGGACAGTTCTAGTTGAAACAGGAGAGTTGAGGTGCACATTTAATTCTGCCGTGATTTGGGCAGCCATGGTTTTATGTTTATTGGATACAATCCGGGTTAGCACCTGAACATCCCTTTCAGACAGCTTCCTCTTGCGTCCACAGTTAATCCTGTTGGATGTGGTTCGTCCTTCTTGGTGGTATGCTGACATTACCCTGGATACCGTGGCTCTTGATACATCACAAAGACTTGCTGTCTTGGTCACAGATGTGCCAGCAAGACGTGCACCAACAATTTGTCCCCTTTTGAACTCTGGTATGTCACCCATAATGTGTGCATTTCAATATTTTGAGCAAAACTGTGCTCTTACCCTGATAATTGAACCTTCACACTCTGCTCTTACTGGTGCAATGTGCAATCAATGAAGACTGGCTACCAGGCTGGTCCAATTTAGCCATGAAACCTCCCACACTAAAATGACAGGTGTTTCAGTTTCATTGTCCAACCCCTGTATTTGCTTACTATCACAGTTCAAATACATATCTTGACCGGGGAGGCTTTGCTTTTGTAAAAAATTGGTTCTCAATAGTGTACCGAGTAACTGATTCTTTTTCTGGGTTAGGTGAGAGTCCAAAAGACCTAAATTTGTATTATTTAGGCCTTGTACACACTAACATGGATATTTGGCAAAAGAGGGATTTGCTGCTGCAGCAAGCAAGCTCTGAGTTGATTTACCTCTTTAACAATTTATACCCCCATTTTGAACAGATGCGTTTCTATTTTGTACCTTCATGCTGCCAGTTCATTGAAAAGAAGCCACTGTGTAACAATGTCAATGAGATAAACAATCCTAAAACTGCCTAATTTCTAAGTATATTTTATTTCTTTATATTTCTCTGAAACCTTCTCCCGGTAGGACGTACCTGGAGCAGCTCCCGGGGGAGGCGTCCAGGACCGGAGGCTTCCCGAAACAGGTCCCTAAGCCACCTTAATTGACTCCTCTCGATGTGAAGGAGCAGCGGCTCTACTCTGATCTCCTCCCGGATGGCCAAACCCAGCCACCCTACGGAGGGAGCTCATTTCAACCGCTTGTTTCCGGGATCTCCTTCTTTTGGTCATGACTCAAAGGTCATGCTCATAGGTGAGGGTAGGAATGTAGACTGACTGGTAAATAAGATGCTTCACCTTTCGGCTCAGCTTTCTCTTCACCGTCTTGAACTGGCACAGCATCCTCATTACTGCTACGGCTGCGCTGATCCGTCTGTCAGTCTCCATTCTGCCCTCACTCATGAACAAGACCCTGAGATACATTAACTCCTCCACATGAGGCAGGAGCTCCCCTCCTACCGGGAGAGGGCAAGCCACCCTCCAGTTTTCTCTGAAAGCTTTCACACACTATTACCACTGGTTGTGGTTCCAATCCCCATTTGCTTATAAATGCTTTTAAAATGTAATAGATTATGACCCCGGAACAAACCACAATAACTTTATGCGACCTCCTTCTGGTAGATAGTATTTATCAAAGTTCATTATGGAGGAGTAGATTACAGAAAATAATTTAATGGATTTAATAACTGGCTGTTAAAGCAGGTACAAAACACTCCTCTTGAGCATACAAACTTCTCAAAACATCCCAACCCTACCATCTGAATGCTGTTGTTAAAATTAAGGCTCATCACACTTAGAAACATTTTTCCAATTGTTTATTGTCCATTTTTGATGAGCTCGTCAGAGTTAAAGCCTCAGTTTTCATGTTTTTAGCTGACAGTGATGTGCATTCAGAGATGGTATTCTGCATGCCTTGGATGTTCAAGTGTCGTTTTAACCCCTTCTAGGTGCCTAAATGTGTTGAGTTGCAGTCATTTGATTGGCTGATTGGCTGTTTGTGTTGTAACAAGCATTTGAGCTGCTGTAAAAAGTGTCTGGTAAGTGTAGGCTATAACCTAGATATAGAAATTTAGAACATATATTTGGATTCCAAGAAAACTTCTTTCAGTTTTGGTTCAGGTTGTAGATTCTGACTCTAGTGTGATACTCAGTGGTTAACTATAAACTCACATTGCACCCTCAAAGCAACCTTTTAGGTAAGGAAGTGACATTCAGTCTTAGGGTGATCTGAGCTTAATATTTACCAACTTAAATCATCTCAAGATAATTCAATTAAACATTTGCATGTCAGGATGACTGAATCTTTTTTTCTCCCCTCTCAGCATATTTTGACTGCAAGTCCGACCATGCCTTATACCTGCTGCTATAGCGCCTTGCCACAGCTTCCATAGTCTGTCAGCAGAACATCTATAGTGATTAATAATGGATTCACAGAAGCCATTATGCATCTGGTTTGTAATGGAGACAGGAATCAACAGGAACTAGATAAAACTGGGGTATTTTCCATCAGCAACATTTTCTACAAAGGAAACCTGGACAATTTTCAGAGAAGTGCAAGATTACAAATATGTTGGAAATTCCAGTCAGGACGCCACAGTTTACAGAGCTCTAGGCTGTTGACACAATGCAGAACCATCATTTATCGAGCTGCATTCTGGGATTCTCCACATAGAAACATGCATCCTCACGCTCCCCCTAAAATGGCAAAAAAGCATTCAGATTTTCTTGTCTGCTTTGCTGTGTTTCTTGCTCTTTTCTATTTTCAAAATTGCAACCATATGTTCAAGGGAATCCCAGCTTTAAACACACACCTTGGAAGAACAAAGCTATTACATTTGACCGTAAAATGGCAGATGGTACATGTAGAGATCAGATTATTAAAGCAAAATAGGCAGACAAGGTTAAGAGGGTTGAACTCTTGGTGGGTTTGTTTGCACGTGGATGTGTCTGTCTGTCTATGTGCATCCATGCATTATGCTCCACAGCCCCGATCTAAATTCTGAAGCAAGATTGATTGCCCTCTAAAGATAATCTATCCCAGACACTTTCAACCACCCCCCTCCTCAAACCCTCTTCTTCCTCAATCTCAGTCATACTCCTCCCCTCAGCATCTCTTCTTTCTCACCCCTGCCTTCCTTCTTTACCCTTTGCTCTCCCAGTAACCTCATCATCCTGCCCCCAACCACGCTTTATTGATATGTTTTTTTCTCTTCCTTTGAGCGCTTGCATACTGCTTTATGTCAGTCTTAACATTTCTCTGTTTTCTGTGACCAGTATCTTTACTAGCTGTTGAACCTGAAGCTGTATCTAAAGCATTCAAGATAGGCAATTTACCAAACTGTTATCATCTGGCTTTTACTTGGAAAATGAATGGAACCTCTCACAGACACAATGAGTCATTCCTTTTTCTCCTAGTGGGAATGGACTTCCAAGGAATCCCGTACTTGAGTTATTCATGAGGTATGAAAGATCTTGATCAGAATGATCTTTTTTCTTGTTCTTGCCTCCTAAATGTAACAAATTATATTTCTCAGTTGTTGTGGAGCAAGCAGTCATTTTTTTTTTTTTTACCGTGTCCTGTCCGGCAGAGTATTGCTCAGAATTGTTTGTTTTTTTAACAAAATAGTACACAGTAATTCTGAATGTAAAATGTACTTAGTAAGAGGTGCAGCCCAATATAGAACATCTGTGTATCTGTCAACACTTGAAGCTTAACACCTGTGAGTATGGGTGTGGATGCGCTTTTGTATACACGGTTTCTCCACAAAAATATGCAATAGCGAGTGTGAGGACCCACAGGCCTGCCCCATGGTCCCTGGACGGACACTGAGGAGATCCGAGACACAGACATCCAAAGGCCCCCCAAAGCACAGGAACCCCAGGAGAACCACCGCCAGGACTACCGCAACCCCCCCAGAGAAGAGCAGTGGAGAGTCCCAGGGGAACCACCCAGCAGCGACAGTGCATATAACCAGGGAGCCGCAGGGAGCCGCAGCGACGAGCCCACAGGCCCCGCCGGCAGCCGTCCACGCCCGAGCAGATCCAGCCATGGACCCAGAGGCCCAAGACCCCGGGACACACCACCCCCCCAAGCAGAGGCCCGACAGAGCCCAGGGGGCCAGGCCCCGGCAAGCAGCCACCGGGAGTGAGCCAGCATACACCAAAGCACCCAGCGCCGGACACCGAGAACCCCAAGTACACCTGCAGGCAGAGACTCCAACCACCGGCAGGCGGTGTGGCGGGGAGGAAGCTGATCCAGGAGAGGGAGCAGTCCAAGACCCAACCTGTCGCAAAAACCCCCCAAAAAAAACAGGCACACACAGTCACAATCACCCACTCCCACCCTCATGTATACACATAAAATCACTCACACCCAACGTAAGGATAAACAACAATGGACGTCATACATACACTCACACTCCCCATGCATACTCTATACTCCCAGGTCCAGGCGCTGGTACCCCCTAGGGGCAACCGGCCCCCGGACCCAGGAGGTGGTCCCCTTCCCACCTGGGGCAGAGGCAAGCAGACAGCGCCAGTACTGCCCAGACCCGGGCGACCCTGGCCCGGCTCCCGCCCCCACGCCCCGATCCCAGTCCCCAACAACCCCCATCCACCTCCGGAGAGGGGGCTATGTACAAAAGAGGGGTCCACATGGCCCAAAGCAACCCGCCAACCGGAGCCGCCCCAGGACGGAGCAGTCCCGACCCCCCAACGAGCTCCGATCCCTACCCCATGAGTCTCCCACCCCCGGTGGACCCCAACAAGAACCTCCCCACAGGGCCACCTCCAACAAGGACACCAATATCGAACACATCCCCCCGAACCCAAACGGCACGAATCCCCACCCTCACAGGGGCACACCCCCACAGGTGAACTCCGTGGCCGAGAAGCAGATGAAGCCACACCCACACAGCGCAAGCTCCACACACAGGCCCGCTCTAAGAACCTCCGCCGCACCCCGCTCCCCCACCACACAGCGCGCCGCAACGGCAAGGCAAGGGCCCCGCGCAACGCCACCCCCGCCCACTGGCGCAACAGGGCAGACCCCACCAAGCACCGCACCCACAACCGGACCCCCACCCCGCACCATGATGGGACAAACTCATCCACCAAGAGGTCCCCGGCCAGCAAGCAGAGTTTTTAACACAATTCCTAAATTATATAAAGAAACATCATGTTGTAAACAAAAGCAGCAGCCTATGCTTCATGTTGCAGATATTTAAAACTACCACCAAATGGCTACAAACTTCAACTTGTAGAGGTGTAGAACTGTTCGCAAAGCAACTGAAAGAGAACATTACTAATTCTTGGAAATACAGCAAACTCAAACATTCGGCATGGGCCCGTATCAGATTTACACTGTAACAAAAGTCATAAAATACCAAAATATTTGCAAATAAATTCTAAAACAATCTGTTTTTATCTGTAGTCACAATACAGTTCCTTAATAGACATACTTGCAGTTACAGTCACATAAATTAGGTAATTTCTAACAACATCAGACTGATACAGTAGAGAATTTCACATTTCACAACACTTATATTTTGCTTCCTTTAAATATGGGACTTAATGTACAGATCAATAAAGAATGGGTTTTGGTTTAGAAGTAGCTTATTTAATCAATATTATGGCACTGTATGTTAAAAGGTATGTACATTTTAGTTTAGCTTGTTATGTGTGTATTTTTTTATTTAATCCTGTTTGCTTTCTGAGTTACCTCAGTGGCAGTTGCTCCATTCCTGTGGCTGAACAGAGGTGGAAAAGGGGTGGAGCAAGCCGATCCTGCCGGATCCTGCAGATTGGTTCATACCACAACTCAGGACCATGGGGGAGAAATGGGACTTGCTTATGTTAGTTTTAGTTAGGTTTTTTTCGTATTTGGCCCCTTTTTTGTCAGAGACTGATCAGCCAAAAAAATCCTATTTAAGTTATCCTTCTGTTTCAGTCAAGCAGACCCGTCTTGTTAAAGTTGTGTTTGTTGCCATTTTTTTTGTAGAGTTTGTTAGTTTGACCTCTTTTATTGGTGCAATATCTCAATTTTTGTATAATTTATCCAAGTTTGCTTCTCTGGGTTAAAAAGAAGCCCCTTTTTTGTACTTTAACCTGTGCCTAACTGTCCTTTACTGGTCAACCTGCCACAATACCTCTCTAAAGCTTGCCAAACAATGTTAACTTAATAAGACTGATGGAGGTCAATCTTTTTAAGGTTTTTTACACTATAGCCAGCTCAAAGGAAGGGAACGGCAACAAAAAAGCTTGGGCTGTTTTGACACCGTTTCTTTCATTTCATTAAAAGGACTTTAAACAATGGGAATAATTTGATGGAAAATAAAATGGTTTTATGGCTTAAAACTCTTATTATTTTAAACTTTGCAAAGAACACACATGAATTTTGCCCCAAAGACTTTGAGGACTGTTTCGTCCAAATTCAATCAGATTTATGGAAAGGATTGAAGTGCTTTCTTCTTCAAATACAAACTAACTATAACTAAAAAATCTAACAGACCAAAGACAGTTCAATCAAACCTATCTTATAGTATATATATTATACCCTTTGTATCCTCCTTGAGGGTGTGCCTTTCTTTGAAACTTACAGCTTGCCAGGAAGGCATACTGGACCTTTTTAAGTTTAGCAACATGCTTTTTTTTATCATCTGAAAACTCAAAACTACTCTAACAGACAAAGCAAAGTTATATTTTGATATGGCTCAATGAAAAAAATAAATTGACAAGAATATATGCCACCTGTTCTGGTGTGAGAAGAAAAACAGATTAGGCTGTTTGGGAATATTTCTGATCTCCTTGTACAGATGGCCTAACTAGGTCCTTTTATAAAACTTAAAATAACAATAAATCAATGTAGATCACATCATAACTATACATATAACTATAAACATGTTTTATCAATAAATGTTACTTTACTATTTAAAATAAAAGCATTATCACATCATAGATTTTATTTGTTTTTTTATTTTTTGAGTCAATTGCGTTATCATCAAGGTTATCAAGCAGTGATAATCTTCCAATACTGGCCTAAGGTTAGATACGACCATATTAAAACTATGAAACAGAATAATGATTAAGGCCTTTTGTTTTTAAATACAGAGGACCCGAGTCCTTACTGCGAGACTTGTGAAAATGATGCCCTGCTTTCCTTGAACTCGCCCTGAACCTAGTGCCAGACTTTAAATGATGCCCTCGTGTTTGTGTCTGACCCTAGTGTGGAAGTGCTGCCTTAGTTATCTCTGGAAAATTGCAGGGTATGTGAGGATTTAGTTGAGGAGCACACTACTGCTGTTAGAGTGTGACTCTGCCTTTAACAAACAGCAGATGGGTTCTGGCATGTTTTATGTTCCCCCTGGTAGATCTGTGACATTGTTGATACAGAAATCCCACAGTGCCAATTAGATTTGCTAAATAGGATTTTAAGCTTGGTTGATGTTTCAAAGGTTTAGGTTCTGTTTAACAAGATCGCAGAAACAGACTCAGTAATATTCAGTTTTTAAGTGGATAGCTTATTTTTATTTCCCATTCGAGAAGCTGTGCTTTTTAATTTGAGACGGAGCATTAGATTGGTATACATTCACAATTACAGACCAGGATATATGTCAGCTTGTAACAATAATACATGTCAACATGCGTAGTCATTAAAATGCTATTTAAAGTTTTATGGGAATTCAGGTGGGTTTAAAAACACATGTATCAGAGAATGAAGATGTTCCTCAGCTTCGACTCTGGTTTTGGGAACGTTTAAAATCTTTCCCACCAGGTGTACAGGAAGAGCCATGTGGAATGCATTTACTGCTGATTTTCCTTAAATGAAAAAAGATCCATCATGTGAACAGAGACAGCTGCTCCCCAAAAAATGATTTATACGAAAGACTAAAATGAACATGTCGAGGTTAGATGAGTTGACAACGCAACATAAGCTGATAAACAAAGTCTCATTTTAGTGGACTCCTCATTCACATATGTGCTTTTAATTCTTTGGAATTTGAGCATTATTACTTTCAAATGCAGGATGATTATTTTTATCCTTATCTCATGATCCATAAGTCAAATAAAAATCATATCAACATTATTACAGCTTTGATGCAACAAATTACTTTTGAATTCCAAGTAGCCCTCTACAGGTAGGGGATATCTTATGCTGGCATGAAAATGTGTTTAGTCTAAAGGATACAATCTCTGAGGATTTAGGCTGTGAATGGGGAATTTCAAGATAATGTCTTGTTCTGACCAGAGTTTAAAAACACTGAAACATGGAATGTATGAACAAAGAAAATAAATATTGGCTGCTGATTTATAAAATACATAACCTGTCAAATTTTATTCCTTCCACATCAACACTTTTAAAGTTATGCAAAAAAAAATAAAAAATAAAAATAAAAATAAACGGACTACATGTATCTTTTATAAAAAAACAAAATTCAACAATAACTCATATTGGATTTTTTGTCTGATCATTTAAATTTAAGTCATTTTTTTTGGGAATGTCTGTTTTTCACATGTCATGAAAACCATATTGGAAAACCTCTAAAGGAGGTGTCCATGTGGCATCCTGATCACATGCCTGTACCACCTTAACTAACTCTTGGAAAATTGTAGATCTCCCTACACTTTGGTTTTAAACAAACAAAAAAGCATTGTTATTTTTCTTCCTCTTCTGCTAGTTTTGTTTATTTGCCGTATGTATGGCACCACCCAGCTTGTATTGTCGATATTAGTGCAAAGGGTTAGTTAAAGCGAAGCCGGTTAACTGAAAAAGAGTCAATTTTGTTTTTCCGAAGGTCTGGTAACGCGAGTAAACTGATTCAACTGAATGTTTTGAGACGCTGGTGTTTCCAGTGAGTCCACAATGTTTCCGAAGAATCTACAAACTTTTTCTTGTTTTTTATACTAACCCAAGTTGATAAAAAGATTCAACTGAATCATTTGAGTCCACAGTGTTTCTAATGAGTCCACTATGTTTCCAGTGAGTCCACTAACTTGAGTGAGTGAACAAATTCAACTGAATCATCTAAGACTATTGTATCTCTGGGGAGTTTGCTGATTTCCAGCATGAAGATCACTGTTATCTGCGTTAATGGAGACCTCAGACTAATATTTCCTGATTCAGTATGAAGTTGAATTATTAACCTGACAGTGTCAGGAATCGACCAGCTCTACTGTGATCAAAGTTTTCTTACCACATGAAGTCCTTCTTCCATATATTGTGTGGTTTAAAGGTGTGGCTTACTGTAAATATTATTGAGAGCTAGTTCATCATAAAATGAAGCACTCATTTATTACATATTTCAATGCCACTAAGAAAGCCATTGCCCTGGTGCAGTACATTCCGCATTCCCAAGAGAGGAGGAAAAGCATTCAGCATTAAGGCTCTGTCACACGTTAATCTGGAAGCCTCAGCCCACTGTGGTACATTGCTCAGGCACTTTTAAGGATATTAAATCCAGGCTGAAGGTGATGGCCTGTGACACTAATAACCAACCACCCAGCAACACGGACCACCACACCTGAAACGTTTTTCGTCTTGTTCTGAATTTCATTCTAAATATTGTGTTTGCCATGAGTTGAGGTGTCCACTTAGTGCAGTGAGTGAGGGTCTTTCTATGACACATACCTACATAATGGTTTAATATCTACTTGCCTAAAAAGAAAAAATACATGCCTTAAGACAGCATAATTTAATTGAAGACGTATCAGATTTTAGCCTGCTCCTTTGTACTGTTTCAAACAAAAAACAATCCTTGGTGATTTCCATAACAGTTGGACTTTCTTTCACTTCGATCTTGTCTATTGTTACAAAGGAATCTGTCCTCAATCAGCATTGCGCTCGAAGGGGTGGTTCAGCAGTTCTTTTCATGATGAAATTGAATGCTCAATGGTAAAACCTCAAGCCAGAAACGATAAACATGACAAACGCTTGTTTGTTTACTTGCCAGCCAGATCTTGAACATGTGGCTGTGGCATTGTGAATTTGTGATACTGAGATGAAGAGAGCCTGGTGCTTGAGGGAAATGGATTAGTTGCAGATTTCCTCTTTTTCTTCAGCTTTTTTCTACACATACAAATGCATACTCTCACCACTAGCCACCAATATCTGCCATGAAAAGCATTAGTGACTCTGTTCTTTTCGACTGTAAAATAGCTGTTGTCACTCCCTTCACATGACAGGATTGAACTTCTCTGATGCTTTCTTCTCACCCTTTGCTGTCGACCTGTAAAATAAGACTCACAGGGGGGTGCTGTAAAAGGTGGTGGTCGGGGGGCTTCTTATAATAAATGGGTCGCACAGGGAGCATGAATATGACAGACACATCACAAAACTCAGGGACCTCACAGTAGTGCTATCATAAATGTAATCCATCGCCAAAACTTTGGTTGAAGGTCAAGAACTGTTCATTTTCATAAATAGAACAGGTTTCCTCTAATTAAATGTGGTTAGTTTTGAGACTGGTCAACTGCACAGTGTTCCCAACCACACATTTGGTAATTGGTAACATTTCACAAGGAACTTTGCTGGTTCTGAAGCGTAAAAAAACATCTTGTTGACTTTAGACAATGAGAGAACACCTCTCCAAGAGCTTACAGAACTGCAGTGTACCAGTGCAATCAAGAACTCCATGGATCCGACAGTTTTCTTCCTTCATCTACAAGATGATGCCTTAACCCTGCCTCAGCTGCTCAAATGCTCTGCATGTTTAGGGGTACAATGCCCCCCAGCTCTTCCCGGTAAAAGGAAAATAGCATATGTTGTCCCTTCCTTTAAATGTTTGTGCAGTCCCTTTTTATCCCCTTTTCCTCAAAGGGATCTGATAATCATCTTAATCCAGGGAACAGCCTGGGCTTGTCTATTCTTACGATTTGTACACTCGTAGGGACATTGGTGCGTATCTATATGTGTCTGTGTGAGTCACTTCTGGCTGAGACATAGAGGCACGTGTAAAGGCCAGACTCCACTGTGTTGATCACCTGACCCACCCTGCCATGCTTGACTGGAAGTGTGGGAATGTGTCATCTGATATCATACTTCCAGAAAGTTCTGCAAGGACAAAGAAGAACATCTACTGGGAGAAGGGTGTGGATGTACTGATCTGCTCAACAGCGTTAACAGAAATCTTAAATAAATGGTGCTATTATATTTACATTACACTGGTATGCAGCTTGCTACTTCGATGTTGAGTTGGGTCCTTTTCAAGCAAGCTGAAACAAAGGACACATTAGATGCAAGAACTATGCATTAATTTACATTCTTTAACAGGGTAACAGCTGCTTCATGTTGCCTCTTGAGCTACTGCGGAAATAGTGGCTTGTTATGCTGGACTACAGCCCAAATTGCAATTAAAAACTGTGTCAAATGCTCCCTGGTTAATACATGAAATAGTTTTGGTAAGTTTGCAATGCTAAACCACAATGCTGTACAGTGCCTTGGAAAGTATTATAACACTTGAATTGATTTCACATGTTGTCATGTTTTGCTGCAAAACAGCTGCAAGTCTGTTGGAGTATGTCTCTACCAGCTTTGCACCTCTATAGACTGACATTTCTGTCTGTTCTTCTTTGCAAAATACCCCAATTTCAGGGAGATTGGATAGACAGTGTCAGTATACATCAAACGTAAGGTTTTTTTGCCCAGAATCTCAATTGGGTTTCAGACTGGACTTTGTCCTGCTGGAATATGAACTACTGCCAAGGTCTCAATTTTTTGAAGCCTCTGACACATTTTCTTCAAGGATTGCATGGTATGTATCTCCGTTTATGTTTTAAACAACTCTGGCACTCTTCCCTTATCCTGCAAAAGAAAAACATTCCCACAACATGATACTGCCACCACCATGTTTCACAGTGGAGTTGGTGTTTTCCTGTTGATGTACAGCATTGGTTTCTTACCATACATAGTGTTTTGCATGTAGGCTAAGCAACTTTGGTCTAATCTGACCAGAGCACCTTCTCACAGATGTTTTTATACTTGATTTGACTAAATGAGAGTCTAAGCCAAAAGGATTATGCAATTACCTTGGAAACGAATATGATGGGAACCACCCTGACTGCGTTAAATTTCCCACTCTCAGAAAAATCAGCATGTCCACCCAACCAAGTGTTAGGTGAAGAACAATAGGTGAAGGTCGGAAAGTAAACAGGCAAGTAAATCAAAAGCTTTGCCTTCTGGCTTACCATTTTCTTCACCTTGACAGAATGGAGGGCAGTCCCAAACGGTGTTCAATCTCCTAACAAAGGAAAATGCTTCTTCACCAGAATTCTCCAGACAAAATAAAAAAACAAATTTTGTTTCATTTTTACTTAATCTGAAATGACAAACAAAAAACTTGTGTGATGTGTTTATGATTAACAAGATTCATTCTTTTATTCATCTGTCTTTTATAAAATACAAATTTTATGACAGCAGTATGTCTTGAGCAAAGCCAGATATTATGACTCTTGAGTGTCCTGAGTTTATGTTACCTTTGGAAGCCTTGAACATTTTAATGCTCCCTAAAGGACCTGAGCACAATCTGGCTGTGAGTCATCCCTCTGTTTTCTGTTTGTTATATTAAAATCAGTTTGAGAAGTATTTTGCAGCTTGCAGTCATGAACTTTTCTTTAGCCTGAAGAAGGAACATTTATCTCCTTACACAGTGCGTTTGACCAAGTTTAAACCTTGTTTGACGCAAACGTTCAGGCTGCAGATTGCATCGTGAGCCGACCCTCAGTTGAGACTTATTTTGACAAGTTGAATTTTGTTGATACAGAAACAGTTGGGATAGAGTGACTAGCAAATGTTCTTAGCTCACTGCCTGAATGTGGAATACTCTCTAAAGTAATCAAAAAAACATGCTGGGTTTGTGCTGCCTCAAAGAACCATGTCGGTGAATGAAAAGCAGGCCACTGCGGTTTACTTGTTTGTATTTACTCAAATAAAGATCAAAACAATAGTATGATAAGAAATTTCAACGATATGGAAAAAATGCTTGAGGTGTGGAATCAGTCAGGCTTTTTTCTTATTATGAACTAGAAAGTGGTTATGTTTTATCACTCCAAACATCTAAAAAAACAGAAATCATGTTTCCCTCTGTGTGGCCTGAACTGCTCTTGCCCTGAAACAATCAAAGATGAACTCATCTGCTGTTTCTGCCCTGCAGAATGCCACCAGATGAATGTTTTTGTTGATCTCTAATGATGAATGATTTATCTTCCTTTTTCTCCCACTAACTGGAACATATCCATTTCCGTTGCAAAAGAAATGAATTTTTCAGACAACCGTACACACACAAATGCACATCAGGTTTTTCCAGATGCTTCGAAACAAAGACTCGATTCTTAGAAAATTTCCCCCAACTCCAAATTTGATTAGACGTTTGAACTGGTTCTGCTTCCCAACCCTTTTTGTTTTTTTTGTGATCTGTGCTTTATTTGCTGGCAGTTAGTGTCATGTCAGTGTACAGCTCAGCCAAGTGATGCTTCTCTTAAATGGGCTAGAGAAAAAGTGGATTTCACTATTTATGATAAAAAAAATTGTTTAATGAGATGGTTCAGAATTGATAGTACTTTATATCTTTAAATTACATCAAATTAGTTACTATTTACATGCCTAATTGTGGTAGGAGGCTGCATGCCAATAATGAGCTTCCCCTCTGAGACATATTGTAACATGGATAGGATTTGTCTTTAGTGGTTGAAAGAAGCAGACAGTAATATTCAGCAGGACAGTCAAAACCCACGACCACATTGGTACTGGGAATTCTAGTGGTTGTTATTTTATTAAACCCACTCTTCTTCAACCTTACAACGCCTAGTTGGATGGCTGCTGTCCCATGATACATGCTTAACAGACCCATTAAATTACTCATGAGTTAGAGATTATAGTACACTGCTCAAAACAATAAAGGGAACACTTAAAAAACACAATATAACTCCAAGTAAATCAAACTTCTGTGAAATCAAAATGTCCACGTAGGAAGCAGCACTGATTGACAATCAATTTCACAGTTGTTGTGTAAATGGAATAGACAACAGGGGGAAATCTTTGGCAATTAGCAAGACACACTCAATAAAGAAGTGGTTCTGCAGGTGGGGACCACAGACCTCTTCTCAGTACCCAAGCTTTCTGGCTGATGTTTTGGTCACTTTTGAATGTTGGTGGTGTTTTCACACTCGTGGTAGCATGAGACGGACTCTACAACCCACACAAGTGACTCAGGTAGTGGCAAGAAGGTTTGCTGTGTCTGTCAGCGTAGTGTCCAGAGCCTGGAGGCGCTACCAGGAGACAGGCCAGTACACCAAGAGACGTGGTGGAGGCTGTAGGAGGGCAACAACCCAGCAACAGGATCGCTACCTCCACCCTTGTGCAAGGAGGAACAGGAGGAGCACTGCCAGAGCCCTGCAAAATAACCTCCAGCAGGCCACAAATGCGAATGTGTCTGCACAAACTGTTAGAAACCGACTCCATGAGGATGGTATGAGGGCTCACAGCCCAACACCGTGCAGGACGCTTGGCATTTGCCAGAGAACACCAGGATTGGCAAATTCACCACTGGCGCCCTGTACTCTTCACAGATGAAAGCAGGTTCACACTGAGCACATGTGACAGACGTAACAGAGTCTGGAGACACCGTGGATAGCGATCTGCTGCCTGCAACATCTTTCAGCATGACGGGTTTGGCAGTGGGTCAGTAATGGTGTGGGGTGGCATTTCTTTGGAGGGCTGCATGGCCCTCCATGTGCTCGCCAGAGGTAGCCTGACTGCCATTAGGTACCGAGATGAGATCCTCAGACCCCTTGTGAGACCATATGCTGGTGCGGTTGGCCCTGGGTTCCTCCTAATGCAGGACAATGCTAGACTTCATGTGGCTGGAGTGTGTCAGCAGTTCCTGCAAGATGAAGACATTGAAGCTATGGACTGGCCCGCCCGTTCCCCAGACCTGAATCCAATTGAACACATCTGGGACATCATGTCTCGCTCCATCTGCCAACGTCACGTTGCACCACAGACTGTCCAGGAGTTGGCGGATGCTTTAGTCCATGTCTGGGTGGAGACCCTTGAGGACAACATTCGCCGTCTCATCAGGAGCATGCCCAGGCGTTGTAGGGAGGTCATACAGGCATGTGGAGGCCACACACAATACTGAGCCTCATTTTGACTTGTTTTAAGGACATTACATCAAAGTTGGATCAGCCTGTAGTGTGTTTTTCCACTTAAATTTTGTGTTTGACTCCAATTCCAGGCCTCCATTGGTTAATAAATTTGATTTCCATTGATGATTTTTGTGTGATTTTGTTGTCAAAACATTCAACTTTGTACAGAACAAAGTATTCAATGAGAATATTTCATTCATTCAGATCTAGGATGTGTTATTTGAGTGTTCCCTTTATTTTTTTGAGCAGTGTATAAAAGTTCAGCTCATGTTCACAGTTCACCCTCCAGCAGCATGCACATTTCTTCCATAATTTTCTACAGAGTAGTGGAGCAAATTAGTGTTGTGTGTACAATGTGCTGAGAACGAACTATGTAAAACATTTCCAGTTAGATAAGGAGAGTTGGCAGGCCAATTGAGCACAGTGATACCATGGTCAGTAAACCATTTACCAGTGGTTTTGGCACTGTGAGCAGGTGCCAGGTCGTGCTGAAAAATGAAATCTTCATCTCCATAAAGCTTTTCAGCAGATGGAAGCATGAAGTGCTCCAAAATCTCCTGATAGCTAGCTGCATTGACCCTGCCCTTGATAAAACACAGTGGACCAACACCAGCAGCTGACACGGCACCCCAGACCATCACTGACTGTGGGTACTTGACACTGGACTTCTGGCATTTTGGCATTTCCTTCTCCCCAGTCTTTCTCCAGACTCTGGCACCTTGATTTCCGAATGACATGCAGAATTTGCTTTCATCTGAAAAAAGTACTTTGGACCACTGAGTAACAGTCCAGTGCTGCTTCTCTGTAGCCCAGGTCAGGCGCTTCTGCTGATGTTTCTGGTTCAAAAGTGGCTTGACCTGGGGAATGTGGCACCTGTAGCCCATTTCCTGCACACGCCTGTCTGATATAAAACATTTTAAAAAGAAAACATTCTAGTAATTTAAATGAATGATATTTTATAAATTTTTAGCCTGCCTTACTTTTCTGTTTGGTAGTTGCTCTGACTGTAATGATTTAGATCTTCTTTTTTCTGTACATATTTCACACAGAAAGATCATTGTTGGAGTGTTGCATCCTACCACCATTTCCCATATAAGTACTCATCACTTTTGGTGTAAATAGCTATGTATTGCAAACATGATGATGATTTAGAGGTTTTAAAATAGTGTTTGCATAAACCACTATGAGACTGGAGTTGTTTAAGATACTAGAAGTCTGTTTTAGTATTTGCCCATCTCTCACCACCAGCTTCAGACACATGGACTAATCTGGAGTTATGCTGACTACAGATGCCAAGAGAATCATCTACTGCATGTGAGATAACATAGCATATACACCTTTAGCAAAACCTCACTTCAGAAATCCTTAACTAGCCTTTTAACATATGATTTGTAGGTGTAAATATAACTTCAACTTGGTAACGGTTGTACCAGTAAACAACTCCTTTCACTGATCCTCAACAGGCACACTTTTTAAATCATACATTGAATTTACATGTTTTAAAACCTCTCATTTCTCTACAGTTTCTGTTTATGTTGTGGTTTACAATCTCATTCAAAGGAAATTATTGGTAGACACTACAGTTTACCATTGCTACGTATTGAATGACCTCTGTTGTTTTCAAAAAGTATTGGTCAGTGTGGAGTGACAACTCCAAAACCAATGTGTTAACTTCCTTATTCAGACATTTGAATTGATGACCCTGATATTTTGATATATTTTATTCCAGGAACAACAATTGAATGCAGTGGTCCCCAACCTTGCTCATCAAGGTCCCCTGTCTTGCATGTTTTAGGTGCCTCCTTGCTGCCACACACCTGACCTAATTACATAAAATGATGTTCATTTGTATGCAGCAAAATAACACATTATGTATTTTTACTATTACATGGTTTATATTAGTATTATGATACTCTCTCACCAAAAATGTTCAAAACTCTGCAGTCTCTCCTATCCATTTTTCTTGTGGGAATAACATTTTCTGCAGGGCAGCCTCAATATGCAGCTTCAATGTAGGGTAATTCGGTTAAGAAAGCTACCATAATATTCTGGTAATATATCACCTGAAACGTGCATAGCTTTGTCATATTTATCTAAACCTACACCTGACTCAACTCATATCGATACAGTTACATACAGATAAATTCTCCTTAGGCTAACAGTGACATGTTTTCTCTCTGTTTTGATGTGACTTGTTGATAGTAACATATTTTATTGCAGTTTTGGTCAAATGTGAGTGGAATAAACTTACAACTCCTAAAAGTATAGCTCACTCTCAAATGTAAAGTGCAAAAAAACCTTTATACTGTTTGGGAAAACTCAGACTCGTTAGAAAAACCAAATAATGTGTGCAGTCTACATTACAGTTTTGCAAGCAGTGCAAATAAAAACAGAGCATAAGTTTTACAAATAGGCTGTGCAAAATGTGGTTCACATAACCAAGGACATTAAACCAATAACGGGTATTGGGAGTTGAGTTTCTACACAAAACGTTTGTAAATCAGAACATTGGCTTTGAACATCCCAAGCTTTAAGGAAATAATAGATGAACTAAGCTTTGCCTAAACATTTCTCATAAGCTAATAGATAAACCACTGTCAATGACTAACAGGATTGTTATAGCCAACTCAGCATTAATATCAAAAGTACTTCTTCCATCCGGATCTTTAAGTCCAAGCTAAAACTTTACCTTTTTAGATTGGCATTCCTGCCTGCTTATTTTGCTAAATGGCCTGCTTGCAGCTTATTGTTTATTTTTCTATACTGCTTGATTAAATTAGCATTTTTTTGTAACTTCCTTTGTTCAAGAAGGCTTCACTTAATCTTTTTTTTCTGCTACTTAATTTATTTGTTGTTGATTTTTAAATCATTTTTTAGAAATGATTTAAAACACTTTGGGCAGTGGAAGTTTGTTTAAATGAGTTAGATAAAACGTAATTTTATTTAATTTTCTGTGTCTGTATTCGTGGTCTGTTCCTGCATGTTTTTTTATGATGTGGTCTTATTTAGTATTTTGTGGTAATATTTAACACAGTTATATAGAATCATTAATCATTACATTTAGACTTCATGGAGTCAATTTGTCATGCTATTGTCATGCAAACTGCTGAAAACAAAAAAACAGACTGTTTCTTTTGGGTCATTCAATGGATTTATGTAACCAAATAATTTTGCCAGATAAAACCTAAATACATAAATACAAATAAATAAAGATAAAACATAAAATACACCAATATTATAAAGTGCATAAAAGCTTAAGCTAGAAAGCTGTAAAGCAGTCTAGTCTCTCTGCTTTTGATCCCGTTTACCTGATGGCAGCAGTTTAAAAACTTCACAGAAAGGGTACAAGGAGTCCTTGACAATGTTCAGCTTCCATTTCCTGTAGCAGCTCAGAACCAGACCCTGGACATAGGGTAGAGACAGCTCAATGATCTTCTCAGCTCCCCTCACTGTCCTCTGCAGAGCCCTGTAGTTTGCATACCATAAATTCTATCTTAGCAGTTTTCTGGTTTTGTATTGCCGTAGAAAGCACTTTAAAGTACAGGTCCTTCTCAAAATATTAGCATATTGTGATAAAGTTCATTATTTTCCATAATGTCATGATGAAAATTAAACATTCATATATTTTAGATTCATTGCACACTAACTGAAATATTTCAGGTCTTTTATTGTCTTAATACGGATGATTTTGGCATACAGCTCATGAAAACCCAAAATTCCTATCTCACAAAATTAGCATATTTCATCCGACCAATAAAAGAAAAGTGTTTTTAATACAAAAAATGTCAACCTTCGAATAATCATGTACAGTTATGCACTCAATACTTGGTCGGGAATCCTTTGACAGAAATGACTGCTTCAATGCGGCGTGGCATGGAGGCAATCAGCCTGTGGCACTGCTGAGGTCTTATGGAGGCCCAGGATGCTTCGATAGCGGGTTTTAGCTCATCCAGAGTGTTGGGTCTTGAGTCTCTCAACGTTCTCTTCACAATATCCCACAGATTCTCTATGGGGTTCAGGTCAGGAGAGTTGGCAGGCCAATTGAGCACAGTGATACCATGGTCAGTAAACCATTTACCAGTGGTTTTGGCACTGTGAGCAGCTGCCAGGTCGTGCTGAAAAATGAAATCTTCATCTCCATAAAGCTTTTCAGCAGATGGAAGCATGAAGTGCTCCAAAATCTCCTGATAGCTAGCTGCATTGACCCTGCCCTTGATAAAACACAGTGGACCAACACCAGCAGCTGACACGGCACCCCAGACCATCACTGACTTTGGGTACTTGACACTGGACCTCTGGCATTTTGGCATTTCCTTCTCCCCAGTCTTTCTCCAGACTCTGGCACCTTGATTTCCGAATGACATGCAGAATTTGCTTTCATCCGAAAAAAGTACTTTGGACCACTGAGCAACAGTCCAGTGCTGCTTCTCTGTAGCCCAGGTCAGGCGCTTCTGCTGATGTTTCTGGTTCAAAAGTGGCTTGACCTGGGGAATGCGGCACCTGTAGCCCATTTCCTGCACACGCCTGTGCACGGTGGCTCTGGATGTTTCTACTCCAGACTCAGTCCACTGCTTCCGCAGGTTCCCCAAGGTCTGGAATCGGCCCTTCTCCACAATCTTCCTCAGGGTCCGGTCACCTCTTCTCGTGCAGCGTTTTCTGCCACACTTTTTCCTTCCCACAGACTTCCCACTGAGGTGCCTTGATACAGCACTCTGGGAACAGCCTATTCGTTCAGAAATTTCTTTCTGTGTCTTACCCTCTTGCTTGAGGGTGTCAATAGTGGCCTTCTGGACAGCAGTCAGGTCGGCAGTCTTACCCATGATTGGGGTTTTGAGTGATGAACCAGACTGGGAGTTTTAAAGGCCTCAGGAATCTTTTGCAGGTGTTTAGAGTTAACTCGTTGATTCAGATGATCAGGTTCATTGCTCGTTTAGAGACCCTTTTAATGATATGCTAATTTTGTGAGATAGGAATTTTGGGTTTTCATGAGCTGTATGCCAAAATCATCTGTATTAAGACAATAAAAGACCTGAAATATTTCAATTAGTGTGCAATGAATCTAAAATATATGAATGTTAAATTTTCATCATGACATTATGGAAAATAATGAACTTTATCACAATATGCTAATATTTTGAGAAGGACCTGTACAGTAATTAGCCAGTAAATAAGCAGACAATCAGACAACAGTCTGAGTATAGGTACACACATAAGCTGAAGGACTTGAAGTCTGGCTATTTGTGTTAAAGAGAAAGACCGCATGGATTATATCTCATTTACCCTCAATAAAGACTTCCTTTTGCTTTATATATGCTGCACATAAGACACCGTGTTTGAAATAAAGAGAAATCCGACAACTTGTGATAAAAATTGACATTACTTTCAACAACAAAGGAAAACGGTATAGCACAGGGCTCTATGAATAGAAAGTAATAGAAAAGAGGTGTATATTTAGGACAGAAAGAGTCAGAATTTTAAACCTGCACAGCAACATCAGTGCAAACACTTTCTTCTTTGGAAACTAAAGACAGCATATGTGACATTTTTTACTATGGCAAAGCATCCTGCCAAATTTTGCTCGTTTTGAACAATTGCATTCTACAAATGCACACACAGACAGCTGGGAGTTAGTCAGCTAGGTAATTACAGGAGGCCAGCCAGGCTGCAAACCAGCTTCGCCGCTGAAATGCTGATTGATTAAAAGAGATGACAGTGACAGGAAACAAAATGGTAAACCCCAGCAAATTTACCTCTCAAAGCATGAATGTCTCAGGTTTTATGGGAATCACTGCAGGTTCTATATAGTGAATGTGAGGACATTGTGGAAGACATCTTTTTCCCAACCTGTTCAAAGGCTTTTGTAAAAGTTAAAATTTAGAAATAATGTTATTAGTTGATTTTACTGTAAAAATAACTTTTATTATTGTAATAAAAAACACGATTAGGAATGAAGACCATAAATTAAAAATTAAAGCTTTTCCGAAGCTACAGAGCAAGAGAGAGTAAGATTTTTTTTTTCAGACACAAGATCTGTGTGGAACTTTGGCCATTTATAGCTAATAAATAGTAATTATACAAATGTATATGTTGAACCACCTTGTTCATTTTGTAGGCTTTATTTTTTGATTAACTTTTATGATATTCAAACCATTGTGAAAAAATTGCTATTTTATGGAAGATAAAGGAATTTTCTGATAGATGGGCTGATATCACAGAACAAATGACACGAGTATGATTTTATATTTAGCAGGGCCACCGCAATCTGGAGTCAGAATCACAAACACTGTATTGAATCCCAAGGGACAAACTGGGTTATATTACCCTTGCTTTCAAAGATGACATAGACAAAAGCCTAAGTCTAATTTTTATATTTCAGTGCCGAAGCTAAAACTGATAAAACTAACTGATAAATCTCTCCTTAAAAATTGAGAGTTTCTAAATGAACAGATATTTGAGATATGAGCTTAAACATGTTTTAAAAAGAAGTCATTTGATCATTATTGTAGATATTGTACATATTTCCTCCACCACTGTTGCTTGTGAACCAGCTGACACTCCTAGCTGCTGCAGCATAATCAAAGCAGCTCTGATAGTGACTCTATTGCTAAATTTGAAGACTTGGTAAAAATGAGACTTTCAGTATAGAATGACTCACATTTCTAGATAGAAAGAGGGCAATCTGTCAGTTTTTCACCCAAAGCTCAAAAATATACATGGTTTCGGCATTTCCATTAACTTGTGTTAAAAGCTGTGCAGTAATGCCTTTTACTGTTGTTTGCTGAAGTGTCACAAAGAAGCAAAAAGAAGAAATCTATAAGGGCCAAATACTTTGTCACAGCAATTTAAGGTCCAGAAAAAAATGTATTTATGGATTGAACTAAATAAACACATTAGTTGCACTCATTAAAGCTCCCTCAGTGTTAGACTTTAATGAACAACTTCAGCTAAAATTATGATCATGTGCACGTTAAAATGTTTATGATTGTAGTAGTTATACAAGGAACTGGCGTGAGATGGGTTTCCAAAAAATAAACTCATGAAAAAACCAAAAAATACTATTTCATGCTTCTTAGTGTTTTCAGAGCTGGCATTGTATCGACTTAACAGTGTTTCATTTTTGCATTTGGAGAAAAAACAGGCTGTGTGCCTTTTCCTCTTGAACAGCGGAGACGTCATTAAAAATAATTTGCCCTTCAGCTCTTTTGCTGCCGATCAACAGTTTTACTCTGGCACAGGCTGCTCACTTTCACCAAGCAGAGATTTAACAGCTTTTTTCTTTGAAACTTAACAGTGTGAGAAAAATGAATAGCCTAATAGCACATGCAGAAGCAGTTAACCACAATCCTGTTGGTGTTGTTCAAGAGTTGTTGCTAAAGTTGGGTAATTTTATGGGTCACAAACAGGGCAGGAAATTGACGTTTTCCACTGACTGTATATGGTGACTGGCCACATACAACCCCCTCACCTCTAAAAAAGAAAATCTAATCCTAACAGCCAGATGTCTTATGACCTTTCTGTTATATTTTATTTGAAAAAGAAAACTTTGGTTTCAATCTGGGATCCAGACCAGGATCGGATCCATAGCCAGAAAAGGAATGTGGCTAATGGTTACAACATAAATGTTTCACCCTGGATGACTTCCCAATGTACAATGGATGGTGTTTGAAAAACCTACATGTACAAAATTAACTATGTGAAATGTAATTTATATTTATGTATTTATGCGCTTTGGTTGCACATTATGGTCTATTTCTTCTGGATGTACAGTAACAAGTGATGCTGCCAAAGCACTGCAGCATTAATGAAACCATTAATCGACCTTTTTTCATTCATTTTTTTTGTTCTTCTTTCCACTTGTCAATAACATTGTTGCAGTTATTAGGTCAGTGTATTTTCCACATGCAGTCCTTTCCACATGTGGGACACTGACTGTAGGCTACAGGCATGATCGAGTTGCCTCTGGGCCAACACAGAGATCCAGTGGTATAATAGTGTCCCAAAGTGAAAATGTCACGACTCGTGTCTTGCTCATACTCCTGTCATACAATGGCCTGTTTGCCTTTCATTTCTATGGCAAAAGATAACATGCGGCTTTAAGTAAATAGAAACATGATTCTGACTTTCTGCACATGATACTGTAGCCTACACAGTTTTACCTCTAGGAAAGGCACAAATTTTAAAAATATTTCACCAATTTCAAAAAAATTCCCTAACATGAGCAGTGACACATATGCACCAATGCCATGAAAGATATTTATTAATATTTGCTATGACATTTGTGTATTTGTGCAAATGTCACAGCAATAACCTTGAAAGCTGTGTTTCGACAGTTAAACAATTTCCTAACAATGACCAACCGTTTGATGTCTTCCAGTCAGGCTTCCTCCTCACCACGGTACACAGACTGCTCTTGTCAAGCTGTTCAATGACATCCGTATAAATGTAGACTGTGGAACAACCACAGTGCTGGTATTATTGGAGCTTACTGCAGCATTCGACACTGTTGATCACTCCATTTTATTAGAGCGCCTGGAAAACTGGGTCGGCCTTTCTGGTACAGCACTCATTTGGTTTAAATCCTACTTGAAGGACAGGGACTTTTTTGTCAGTAGGTAACTTTACATCAGAGACCACAAAAATCACATGTGGCGTTCCCCAAGGATCCATCTTAGGACCCCTCCTGTTCAATATCTACATGTTCCCCCTAACTCAGATTTTAATAAACAACAACGTAAGTTATCATAACTATGCAGACAACACACAGCTATACGTTACAATATCACCAGGTGACTATGAACTTATTCAAGTGCTGGGTAAATGCTTAGAAGAAATCAATGCTTGGATGGGCCAAAATTTTCTTCAGCTGAATCAAAACAAAACTGAAGTAATAATCTTTGGACCAAAGGAACGTTTAAAAAAATGCATTAACTAACATTAGTGGGAAACATATGCCGCCTTGGTTGCAATGACACCAGAAGGAGTTTGATACAAATTCAAAATGACAGTCCACAAGATGTCATTGTCATGCAGGCACTCTTTCTACATTGATATAGATTCACTCATCTCAGCATTCGGCATGCTGAGATGAGTGAAGAATGAGTAAAAAATGAGAATGTGTAAAGACCATAGCACTTTTAGTCCTAAATGGTCAAGCAATCATTAAATATGTGGAAATAACCCTGATGTGACACCACAGCAAAAAATAACTTAGTCCTGACGCAGTAGCAGACTCAATTATTCATTACAATATGCACACAGAACAATGATCATAGATGTGACAAAATGTGATGATTCCGAAAATGTGCCTTTTTTTTACATTATAACCTAAGTAACAAGAAACAGCAACATAGAGAGAAAGATTAACAGTGTGATAGCAGTGTTAGTGTTCATGTTTAAAACCATGACTGGTTTCAAATTAATGACTATGAGACAAATTGCATTTTTAAAGTACAATTTCCCTAATACTTTACAAACATAGTTGACAAGTTGGCAGGATGTGTTTTTGGAATCAGCTACTTGTGCCTGGATGTTATATAAAAACATTTTGAAAATTGTCCAAGGTCTGGTTTTAATAAGAACTCTGCTCAGATTTGGTCTTTTCCTTGCAATCAGGGGGCCAGGATTATATGCGCCAATTCCTTAACTCAGTTTGTCATTTAAGTAAATGACGTGAACAGATGCATGAAATGCAGGTTTAAAAGTTCCTATAAAACACTTCACATCCAAAATTTCTACACTTCATTTTCGTCACGTGACAGGTGAAAAATAAACTATTAGACCACAGAAATGAGCCGCCAGGACTCCAATGGTCCTTTTCTGATGCTCCTAAAATGGATGTTTATACTGGCTGTGCACAGCCGCCTTGTTTATATGGTGTGTCAAGTCTGGACAGTACCGGGCTGTGATATCTGCACCAACACAGGTGACAGGACCTCAAAGCAACAACAAACTCGCACTTGCACTTTACCTGTAAAGCGCTTTGAGCGGTCTGTATGACCATTTACCATTTACCTTCAGCATGCTCAGACAAGCACAAAGCACAAGGGTGAAACATGAGTATAAGTGTCTGCACAGGTTAGGACAGCAAGCACGGACTGATGATCAGCTGAGACGGATCAGACAAGACAAAGGCCGGCAGAATTATTTTGCAACTCATCATTATTGTGTATACAGCAGCACTTTCTGTAACGGATATAAAACCAATAAGTGTCAGACAAAACAGGTCTTTAGGTGCACCTACATTTACTGTAAAAATTACAATTTTGTTTATCATCTTCCTATATTCTTATTTGACAGTTTTACATACTTAATTGTTAAGCAAGTATATGTTTTATATGTTCCAAAATACCTACCTTATATGGATCACTTAAAATTGTGCACTTGTGCACAAATTACACTTGTGGCTGTATGTAACATTCTGAAAGCAAAAAAAAAGATGCTGCTCATGGCCTCCAGGCCAGCAGGGGGTGCCAAAGAGCAATAGTGAAAAATAAAATGTCAAATTTGAAGTTGTTTGCCCGCTTCTAAATTGGTCTGAAAGTGGAAAAAAATGTAATACAATTATCAGTCCTAATCTAATCACACTGGTTTATTTCTTTTGCCTGTGTTTATTCTTGAGTCACATTTAAAGCACGCTAATAGATCTCTGTAAAATACAGATTTTTTTGTGTTTGCTTGCAAATGACAGGGGACAAATTACTGGTGCAGTTTTCCTTGACCTGAAAAAGGCTTTTGATACGGTGAATCATAATTGACCAATCTCAAGGCTTTCATTATTTAATTTCTCAGAACGCTCATTGTCTTGGTTTCAATCATATTTGAAAGATCGTGAACAGTGTGTTGTCATTAATAATAGTAAATCTGTCTTTTGTAAAATAGTAACAGGGATTCCACAAGGAACTATCCTAGGAACGGTCCTTTTTAGTCTGTATGTTAACAGTCTTCCTGAAATTTGTCCTGAAGTTAACCTGCAAATGTATGCTGATGACACCATTGTTTACACATCGGACAAGAGCAGTATTGTAGTTAGTGAAAAACTTCAGGACAGCCTGCAGAGATTATCCTCATGGCTAAATGACTCTTGTTTAACTCTCAATACAAAGAAAACAAAGTGTATTTGCTTTTCAATCAAGAAAACATCATTACAGTCCTTGAATATCCAGATCAATGGGGATCCTATCGAGCAAGTATCACAAGAAAAGTATTTAGGAATAATTCTGGATGCTCAGCTAAATTTTAGGAGCCATGTTGATAAAATCAGCAAAACTGTTAGATCAAATATAAATTGTTATAAAATTATTAGAAACTGTTTAACACTTCACTGTGCAGAGATGTTTTTGAACTCAATGATTCTCTCACATTTTTCATATGGAGCCACTGTCTGGTTTCAGACTGGTCAAACTATACTCAAACCATTAGCAAGTCTCTATAATCGGGCTTTAAAGGTTTTATATCAAAAGCCAATCAGATTCCATCATTGTCACATTTTGGCCAAATTCGGCATTTTAGACTTTACTAATTTTATAAATTATAATCTTTTAAAATTGATTTTTAAGTGTTTACATGGATATGCACCTACACCATTAAGCGATTGCATACAGAGACTGCAGGGCAATAGCAGATCTACCAGAGCAGCATCAGATGGAAATTGTAAGGTCCCCTTTCGAAGAACCACTTTTGCTCAAAGTGCTCTGTCCGTGAGAGGAACTGCAGATTGGAATTCACTTCCTGTTGATTTAAAGTCTGTAACCAGTTTTAGTACGTTCAAAAAACAAACAAAACTCTGTTTATGTCAAAAACAGAATTGTACCCATTTTTGATATTTTATGTTTCACTGTTGTTTGTTTGTTTGTAGATGTTGTCAACATTATGTTGTGCTATTTTAAATGATTATTACTTTAATTTTTAGAGGTACTTTAAAAAAAAAAAAAAAAAGCCCATCTAGGGACAAGTGCTGCGAATTAGCTGTTGCTATTGCACTATGACGCAAACATGGGACTGCTGTTTTGTTCAGTTGGTCTATGTCAATGTGTGTCTGTCCTTATCAAATAAACTTAAATAAATAAATAACCAGTTAAACTTTGAGAGTCAGCTCGTATATGTATTCAAAAGCTTTATGCCGGTGAGGACAGCCAAATTAAATTAGCAGTCTGAGAAAATAAACACAGTCTTCAAATTTGTGGAGTTTTCTCTACATATAAAGAGATTAATCCAACAGGTTAGCAAAACAAATGTTTACACAGGGTGTTTATTTAATTGGTTTTCTTGTAAACCATGAAACTACTGGTTCTTTGAGGGCAGGTGAGTGATATCGTCCTAACTGGAAGTGGGCACCTGATTTAAATCCTGCTCAGGGCCCCGTACAATCTTTGGCTGGCCCTGCCGACACTACATTTGAAAGACCCAATATTTCCTTTGGCGCAGATTCTGAAAGTTTGCATCTTTCCAGATCAGGTCCTTTGGCTAAAACAAAAAAGCTATGATGTTTACCAAAAATTTGTAACCTTTTTATAGCCTTTCTTCTGACTATCTGCAAGCAGAAATCCAGCAAAGTGTACTGATGCTAAACCTCTTTCACAACTCCTGACCTCCTTCTCATTTTCCTGCTTTCGCTCTTCCTTCTGATGAGCGAGATGCATAATAATTTTGTCATCTTGGCTGCTGAATTTGGGTCAACATTTTTCCACAGCCGGCTGGACCAAGAATCTACGCCAGAGGCTGAAAAAAGACTCACTCTCCGCTGTCTGTGTGTGTGAAAGGATTCAGGCTGACAAATATATCATTCATCTATTTCTGCCTGCAATGTAAAATCAGACTAATTGTGGTCTGGTTCAGTGTTTTGCCATTTTATTTAAGGAATCAGAAATTATCCTTTTAGTAACTTACAGTTTCTTCAAAACCTGTATATACCTGTTGAACTTTTTCACATTTTGTCACATTATGACCAAATGTACTTTATTGGTGTTTTATGTAGTAAACAAACACAAATTAGCACATAAATGTGAAGTGGAAGGAAATGCAGGCATTTATTTTATTTCGTACAATTCAGAATCAGAAAAATGCGGCAAGACATTGTTAAGCTACATTTCACTGTAGCTAAAAGTCTCTCAAGAGGCTACACATTTTGCCAAGTCTTCTTTGCAAAATAGCTCAAGTTAAGGCAAAGTGGATGGAGAGCGTCTGTAAACATAATTCTATAAGATTGGTAATTGGATTGTGGCCCAGACTGTGACCGGGCCAGTTTAACTGTTGAATGTGATCTAAACCATTCCAGTGTAGTTCTGGCTAGATGTTTTGGGTTGTTGTCATGCTGTAAGGTGAACCTCCACCCCAAGCCTTTTGCAGCCTCTAACATGCTTTCCTCTAGGTTTGCCATGTTTTTAACTCCATTTAACAGCCCATCAACTCTGAAGAGCTTTTCTGTCCCTGCTGTGGAAAAGCATCCCCACAGCATGATGTGGCCCCAACCGTGTTATATGCTGAGTATGGTATGTTAAGGGGAATGTGCATCCGCCACATGTAACTCTCATCTGTCTCATGTGATCAGAGCACCGTTTTCCAGATGTTTGCCCCATCCCCTGGTAGCTCTAGCTAAATGTTTAGAATGTATATGCTGCAAACTAGGTTGAAAAAGGGCGGGTATACATATTTTTGCAAACCACTGTAGCTGTTCATTTCTAGTACAAAGGCTATTACTAAATTCATTTTTCTGTTATTTTCAGTCAGAAGTGAATATGTTAAGGAACTAATTATGGCCAATGTGTCTCTCTGACAGACAATCTAGCTTACAGCCAGGTACTTAATCAAGCAGTGCTTTAGTGTGAGGACAGGCGGCGTGTCAGAACCAACTTCAGACTGAAACATCTGCCACCCTAACTCGCTTCTCAAACTGTATACTGTTATGGTAATGTAATATTTATAAAAGCATTAAAGGGTCTTGAGAATGTGTTTGACTCATTATGAGGGACATTTTTTCTGCTGCTCTCATTAAATCTTTCAGTTTAAAAACCCCTCTGCATGGCAATTAAACCAGCGTAATGCCTTTACATTATACAGTCGTTGTCCATTAATTTCAGTAATGTGATACAAGTGCTGATTTAATTCGTAAGGGTGTTAATATGCAGAGCCTGGAGTAATCCGATGGACGCCTCAGCATCTAACTTGCATAGTTTACAGTATCTTTGCAAAAAAGCAATATGAACTTAATTTGCTTGAAAATGTGCCTTTATTGCCATCTAGAGGACATTAGTAGGTAACACATTAGCCAGAAAAATTTCTGTAAGCCATACCTCACACTTGTGCGAAGTGGGCAACCACACAGGGCCTCGTCATACTAGGGGACCTCAAGCTTTTTTTATGTAAATGCATTTTTTACATATTGTGTTTTTCCGTCAAGGACACATAAAAAATGTAAAAGAAAATCCAACAAATTTAGCGGGTTTTTCATTGTGGCTATGTCATTACGCCTCCCTGAAGAAAGAGGTGGGAACCAGACCTGTCAGCTGCAAGAGAACTCCACCGATTTTGCAAGCACGAATTGGGTTCTTAGAAAAAGAAAACATTTAAAAAGGAGGAATTTAATAAGTGACTATGGGGATCACTGGATAAATTTATCAGCACTTCCAGAGATGTGGTGGCTGAGCTGATGCCCAAAGCTAGCCATCTGAATATGCTAATGTGGTGGAACCAATTAGCATCACCCTCACTGGCGCAGTGCTAGAGCCTAGCGGGCTTCAACAACAGAAGGACTGAAACGTGGGCCCTGAGGATGAAGCCCTGATAAAGAGCATTGCTCCGACAGTGAAGTCCCGCCGCATCTTGCAGATCTTAACGTTCCCAGCAGTTGGTCTGTGCACTTGGATACCAAAACATTTGATTTACTTGTGGAAAAGGGACCACTTAAGGTCTCCAACTTTGATTTCCCTGTGAATTAAGAAAAAATAAATTTTTCTGATATATTTTTCTGTTCTATGTAAGAAAGTTGCCCAATGGTGAAAAAGCTTGCAGAGATTGGCTTGTCTGTATTTTGCTTTTGTGACAAAGTGTTTAACAAGAGTGCAAGTCGACCAAAATGAGCTAATAATGGCAGTAATGATTGAAGACATTTGAGTACTCTGTTGAAACAACACGAAACGTCCCCTGATCATATCGCACATAATGGATGGAGACCAAACGAAGATTTGAAACACACACAGCTCTACACGAGTCACATCAAAGAGAGATAAACAGAGAAAAAGCACATTGGCAGGACGTTTTAACATGCATTTTAGCGGCTGTTCAGTATTTGAGCATAATTTGGCATTTCGAGGGGCAAATTCAAAGCTTTATAATGACAACAATTTCTCAATTAATCCCAAATTTTTGGGATAAATGGGGACGATTGCCAAATTTGATCCCACTATGCAAGAACATGTCAGGTGCATAAAAAGTAAGCAAACTTATGCACATTATCTAGGACCTCGGATCCAAAATTTGTTAATTTCTCTTATGGCCACAAACGTCAAAAACTCTATTGTGAATCTTTTGTTATTATGAAAGTTTTGTCAATATGACATCATTAGAAGTGGATGTAAAGTGGATGTAAAAGTGGATGTAAAAGAACATCTCATTGACTTCATCCCAG
The DNA here is from genome assembly GCF_021462225.1 of Girardinichthys multiradiatus. Lineage (NCBI taxonomy): Eukaryota > Metazoa > Chordata > Actinopteri > Cyprinodontiformes > Goodeidae > Girardinichthys > Girardinichthys multiradiatus. The sequence goes on from NC_061809.1 coordinate 14,350,944, forward strand.
TAAACGACCAAACTGGAAAGAGACTATCAAATGCACTACTGGCGGAACTGGAGGCCCTTGGACTGAATATAAATGACTATCGTGGCCAAGGATATGATATTGGAGGAAATATAAAGTGACAAAATCAGAAATACATTCTGCGTCTCAATCCCCGGGCTTCATGCCATGCGGTTGCCACAACCTGAATTTAACAATGTCATTTTTTGGTATTGTATGACTTTATACCATATTTGTTACCTCTCCTAAATGGTGGAAAATACTCAAAGCAAAAATTCAGAATCTCACGGTTAACCCTCTGTCTGAAACAATGTGGAAGTGACGGGTAGAGAGTGTAAAAGCAATACGCTATCAAACAAGTGACATTAAGGATGCTTTACTCCTCGTGTCAGAGGACAGTAACGACCCCAAAATTAAAAGTCAAGTCATGTCGGTGGCTAATGAAATGCAAAGCTTTGAATTTATCATTTCCATGGTGATATGGTATGATGTCTTGTTTGCTGTGAACACCATCAGTAAGACACTCCAGTCAAAAGACATGCAGTTTGGCGGGGCCTTATCGCAGCTATATGGATTCATTGACTTCATGCAAAAATACAGAAACACTGGATTTCTGTCTGCAAAAGGTACTACAACAGAGATTGCTTCTGATATGGACACTGAACCTGTAATAAAAGCAGCACGACGAGTGAAATGCAAACGAAAGCAAATGAAAATATTCCAGACCCAGAGTAGGTGTATATATCGGGCTATTTTAATGTGATAGCGGACCAGGCCCTCACTGCTCTCCATAACCACTTTAAACAAATGGAGTTTGACAGAATGTTTGGATTTCTTTTTGATGTGACCAAGCTGCGTGCAATGGAGGAGACTGGACTGCAAAGGCAGTGCATGAGATTAAGTGATGCTCTGAGCACGTCTGAAACGCAGGATATAAAAGCATACTATAGAGTTACTGTGCAGTGAATACGTTGTGTATAGTTATAATGAAAATGAAAAGTGTTATATTGAACCTCTGAGAATTCTGTAAGGAGGAGTAAATTAGCAAAAATGTGTTTTAGTACATTAAAAAAGAAAATACCTTATGTTTACTTGTTTCTATCGCTTAGACAAAAATGTGGCTTGGCTTAAATAGTTGCTCATAAGAAAATTCATGGTATTTGGCTAATGTAAGCAAAAAAGTATTGAACGTGTCAAGATAATTAGACTAGATTAAACTTAATTCCTAGGTGTGACAATTATACTGAAAACAAATCAAAAGTATTTTGGTTTTATCCAAAGCATTATTGATAAATGAAAAATATATTTTCATTCTTAGGTTATCTAAAACCTGCTCCCTGACCTGCCAGCTGCGCTCCTTGGTCTTCATGGTGCTTTTTGTTAACTAATGTTCTCTAACAAACCTCTGAGGCCTTCGCAGAACAGCTGCATTTGTGGTGAGAGCAAATTACAAGCGGGTGGACTTTACAAATCATTGGTGACTGCAGAAAGCAATTAGTTGCACTAGATTTATTGAGAGGTATCAAAATAAAGAAGGCAGGAGATATTGTACACAACACTTAGATTTGTTGTTTGTTAACATATTTGAGTGTTTGTGTGAGGTCATTACAGCCACTGTATGTATTGCACAAAAAAAGCCAAGAGTTATAATGTTAAATTCTGTGAACATACCAGTTCACTTCTTTATTGCCAAAAATGTCAGATTTAATCAAACCAACAGTGCTTCTATATGTAAAGAGCAAAATGTTGCCATAAATTGTTCTAATTCATTTTTTTCTGTAGGAGAGAGTGGACTTGATACATTAAATCTAAGTTTCACAGTGTCCTAAAAATCATAAGCACATCTATATCATTATTTGGTATAAAAATGTTATTTATATTTTTTAATAAATGTATATATTTCTTCTACATGTTTGAAATAAAACAATCAAAAAGCACCGCGCAGTATTTACTGGAGAGTATACAATACTTTGTTACACAGATTACATCTGCCATAATGGACTAATATTTTATTTTGGGCATTAAAACTTTCTCAGGAGGATGCATATAAGTCCCTCCATAAGTTAACATTAGAAAACAGTTGTAATTTCACAAATAAATGTATACAGTGGTAAAAATCATGAATTGATGTCAGTTTTTTTTTTTTTTTTTAATAACAGCACAAAAGACTAAAATTTTAACATTTCTACATTTAAATGAGTTCATGTTTGTCAGCCTTTTCTTTACAGAATAAACTATCAAACTGGTGTTTTGTTACATTTGTAACCATGCTCATGCTTTTTAGTACAACATCACTGACAATAACAGTCGAAAAGAAATACAACAGCTTTAACTTTTGCTTTCAAGTCTCACACTTCATGATCTCTCGGAGGCAGATGGTGGCATAGCAGGAGGAGTCCAGGTCAAAGTTCAAACTGAGTGTGGGAGACTCCGTGACTGATTCTTGCTTCTTTGCACCATGGCTGAAGGCTGCTCTCCGCAACTGGTAGCTGAGGTTGTGTGGGATGGCCAGCAGAGGGCGGTAGCAGCCAGGAAGGTTCAGTTTGAGGCTGCTCACTCGGAAGCGGCACTCGGCCAATCCGTCTCCTGCTAGTCTCTCCTGGTACCAGGTTCTCATGGCGTTCTCTGGATATTTTACAGAGTTTCCAGGCATTGGTAATAACACCTGAGAGGACGACAAAATATTAATGATGTAATAAAAAAGACTTAATTATTGCATGTGACCAGCAGTAGAAGTAGCTCAGGAAACTCCATACATGTTCTAGTGAGTAAACTCCTGCTTGCTCCTCCTCACATGTCACCACATGGATCTGTAGAGGCAAAAGGAGTCAAAATTGAGTGCCAAAATGAATGCCTTAGTTATGTAAAAAGGTTTAGAGGTCCCTATGCGAAAAGACCCCCAAAATTGACACAGAAATGTCAGCAAAGGCCCTAAATGTTCCAAGAACACGTTGATACATAGTTTGCTAGTTTGAAATTAAAGGAACAGTGTCTTCACCCCCTGGATGCAGCAGAAGGAGGTAGCTGCCACCAGATTCCTGAGGAGGCAGGCGGTCCAAAACCCTCGACTGGCTGTAAAAAACCTGCAGCAAGATTCGATGGGTGCAGCCACAGGGGTTTCAGTTTCCGTGGTGAGGTTCATACTAAATAACGAAAGGCTCCATGCCTGAACTCCTGACGTACACCACTACTGACCCAAAAGTACAAGAAAAATAAGCTCTTATCTGCTCACATCTATATAAATAAAATCTGTTCTGTAGAGCGATTAATTTAAACTAGAACTTTGCAGGCCTATGGTCTGAAGGAGGAAGAGCGAAGCATAAGCTGAGAAGAGCATACTCTATACAGGGAAGCATGGGCATGGCTCAATGGTGTTCTGGGGCTGCTTTGCTTCCTCTGGCACTTACAATCTGCAGAGTGTTGAAGGAAAGATAGATTCAATCAAGTGTTAGCACACCCTATGAGAAAATGTCATGCTGTCTGTGAGGAAGCTGAAGTTGGGACATCCTTGGACCTTCAAACAGGTTGATAATCACAAGCATCTCCTAAAGTCCACGGAAGCTTGGTTTTAGAACAAGTCCTGGAGGATACTGGAGTGGCCATCACAGTTGCATGACTTGAACTCTTAAAGATCTAAAATGGGATTTGAAAAAGAGGATGTAGCAAACAAACCCAAGAATATTGATGAACTGGAGGACTTTGGTTATCAGCAGTGGGGTAAGATTCTTCAGGAACATGGACAGAAGCTGCAGTCTAAATATGAATCACATTTCCAGCAGCTCATAGTAGCAGAAAGCTGCATGAAAGGGCTGAAAACTTTGAGACTGCAGTCATCCTTAAAAAGTGCCATTTTTGTGTTTCATTTTGAGAGACAACTTGTCAGTTGTGTTGGGCTCTTAGATATAATGTTGGATTTGTAATTGCAAACAGCAGCCAGTTTGTTTATTTCGACAATAAAACCTAATTTGTAGTGAGGGTGGAATAATATTGATTGCAACTGTAGAAATGTTTGCGAAAAACTATATAAAAACCTTTTTTTCAGTATTTTCACTGTATTCATCAATAACCCGAGGAGTTAATAACTTCTCTAAATGAGACAAACAGTTACACTTGATCAATGAAAAGCAATTTAGTTTCAAGAGTCATTTATTAATATCAAGAGTCATTTATTAATATCAAGAGTCATTTATTAGTATCTTATCAAGCTAATTTGATTTACCATTACATTTTTTCAGGCTCTCTGAAGTTGGAAGTCCCAATATTGGCTGCATTCTTGAGAAAATATTACTTGAAAAGTCTAAATAGTATTTGGTTTACATCTAAACACAAACATACTGATGGTTGGATGGTATTAAATCTTCCATTTTAAATTGTTGTTTCTGCTCAATTTCTCATCTTACTTGGGGACAGGCGGTCTCTCCAGTGTCCTCGGTTCTCTTCTGCCCTGTCTGTGTCCACACCAGGTCACCTTGTCTGACACCAAGACCCATAGTGGAGAGCCTGTGTGCCGCTGCATCATTCCACACCCTGATAACCACAAAAGGGTCACTATTGAATACTACAGCTAGGAATAACATACTTGGATCTAGTACCCAGTTTTTTATTAAGGTAATCACAGGATATACTGAACTTGTAATCAGTGTAAATCTAGCTGACCTGCTACAGTAGGCATGAGGATAGAAAACCCTCATGCTGTGGGGCAGGCTGAGCCATGCCTGGACACAACCATCCGGGCCAGTACCGTAGCGATTCAGGGCGCGGAGCATCAGCCTCTCCCTGGGCTTGGACAGCGGCATAAGCGCCAAAGATTCCTTAGCGTTGCCTGTTGCAAGGAAACAAACAGTAAACAAATTGCTGTTCAGCTAACAAGGCTATCTGTGGCAGGAAAATAGATCATCACTCCACAAATTACTGGTTAACAGGAGACAACAGAAATCTCTGGGCTGTACTGTATGAGACTAACTAACAAGATCATGGCCAAGTATCATATCTTTGTAATCAGAGCTACAGTGCATTGGAAAATTATTAATCCCATATGACATAAAAGGAAAGAAAACCCCAAAGTGAAAATCAAGCATCATTTTCTTTCACTTTAGAATTATGTACAATAAAATGCATAAAAGTCTGTGGTTGTAATGTGACATTATGTGAAACATTATGGTTAGAGACTTTTGAAAGGCACTGTTTAGATGGGTCAACAAAATTATATTTTGTCAATTTCATTTGAGTAGGCTGTGTAAGTAGTGTATTATTAACAGAGGAAGCCTCAAGAAAGTAGACAAATGGAAACCCTTTGGTTCAAATGAATGGTGACTTTCTACAGGAACTTTAACTCTTTATTAGGAGAAATAAAATAAAAACCATAACCTGTTTGAAGGAAGTGTCTCTTTGCGAGGCTGGGAGGATCATCACTTTCCTCAGGAGAGAGGAACAGACGTACAGCACTGACCTGAAATAAAAAACAGAAAAACAACAAAAGTGTAACAAAACCCAAAAAATGTTTTGTTAAACTCTACAGGTATCCTTGTGGTGAGATTGTGAATTGTTATTCTGCTACACTGATCACTGTGATGTGGAACACCTGAGGACCTCAAGTGACTGAAACCTGACTATACAACAAATCATCTCTGCTCTTCCTCACAGGTATGCTGCTAATTTTTGTTCTGTACTTTGCACATTACAACACTTACATTCTGCACTCATACCACAGTTTTCACATCTTATTTTAGGAACCCTGATTTGTAGATGATTTGAATTAGATAAACAGATCGTTTAGAAATTAAACAACATGGTGTCTACCTCTCTGTTGTGGCCTCGAAGCTAGGTCATAATAATACTAAAATAATAAAGATATTTGTTATATAATGAAAAACGTACTAAAAATAACAAAGCAAAGAAAGGCAGTAAAGCAATAAAACAACAAAAAAATAAATAAATAAAATACAGATTATATATATATATATATATATACAGGTCCTTCTCAAAATATTAGCATATTGTGATAAAGTTAATTATTTTCCATAATGTAATGATGAAAATTTTATATTCATATATTTTAGATTCATTGCACACTAACTGAAATATTTCAGGTCTTTTATTGTTTTAATACGGATGATTTTGGCATACAGCTCATGAAAACCCAAAATTCCTATCTCACAAAATTAGCATATCATTAACAGGGTCTCTAAACGAGCTATGAACCTAATCATCTGAATCAACGAGTTAACTCTAAACACCTGCAAAAGATTCCTGAGGCCTTTAAAACTCCCAGCCTGGTTCATCACTCAAAACCCCAATCATGGGTAAGACTGCCGACCTGACTGCTGTCCAGAAGGCCACTATTGACACCCTCAAGCAAGATGGTAAGACACAGAAAGACATTTCTGAACGAATAGGATGTTCCCAGAGTGCTGTATCAAGGCACCTCAGTGGGAAGTCTGTGGGAAGGAAAAAGTGTGGCAGAAAACGCTGCACAACGAGAAGAGGTGACCGGACCCTGAGGATGATTGTGGAGAAGGGCCGATTCCAGACCTTGGGGGACCTGCGGAAGCAGTGGACTGAGTCTGGAGTAGAAACATCCAGAGCCACCGTGCACAGGCGTGTGCAGGAAATGGGCTACAGGTGCCGCATTCCCCAGGTCAAGCCACTTTTGAACCAGAAACAGCGGCAGAAGCGCCTGACCTGGGCTACAGAGAAGCAGCACTGGACTGTTGCTCAGTGGTCCAAAGTACTTTTTTCAGATGAAAGCAAATTCTGCATGTCATTCGGAAATCAAGGTGCCAGAGTCTGGAGGAAGACTGGGGAGAAGGAAATGCCAAAATGCCAGAAGTCCAGTGTCAAGTACCCACAGTCAGTGATGGTCTGGGGTGCCGTGTCAGCTGCTGGTGTTGGTCCACTGTGTTTTATCAAGGGCAGGGTCAATGCAGCTAGCTATCAGGAGATTTTGGAGCACTTCATGCTTCCATCTGCTGAAAAGCTTTATGGAGATGAAGATTTCATTTTTCAGCACGACTTGGCACCTGCTCACAGTGCCAAAACCACTGGTAAATGGTTTACTGACCATGGTATCACTGTGCTCAATTTGCCTGCCAACTCTCCTGACCTGAGCCCCATAGAGAATCTGTGGGATATTGTGAAGAGAACATTGAGAGACTCAAGACCCAACACTCTGGATGAGCTAAAGGCCGCTATCGAAGCATCCTGGGCCTCCATAAGACCTCAGCAGTGCCACAGGCTGATTGCCTCCATGCCACGCCGCATTGAAGCAGTCATTTCTGCAAAAAGATTCCCGACCAAGTATTGAGTGCATAACTGTACATGATTATTTGAAGGTTGACGTTTTTTGTATTAAAAACACTTTTCTTTTATTGGTCGGATGAAATATGCTAATTTTGTGAGATAGGAATTTTGGGTTTTCATGAGCTGTATGCCAAAATCATCCGTATTAAGACAATAAAAGACCTGAAATATTTCAGTTAGTGTGCAATGAATCTAAAATATATGAATGTTAAATTTTCATCATGACATTATGGAAAATAATGAACTTTATCACAATATGCTAATATTTTGAGAAGGACCTGTATATATATACACCCCTATATATATATATATAATTTCAAGAAATACAAAAATAAAGGATATTTATATATATATAAAGTAATAAAGTCGAAAAACAAAGGAGAAAATAAAATACTACATATAACTGTGTATTTTGTAATAAGACAATGTGAAGAATTAAAAAAAATACTAAAAGTCATAAAAATAGTAGTTATGAAATGTAATAACGTAATAAGATACACAAGCAAAAAACAAATAAAATACAAAACATTCAGATGTATAGTAACAACAGATAAAATAAAAGGTTTTAAGTCATAAAGTAATTAAATCCAAACCAAAAAACTATTAATATCTAAAAAAGAAACAAAACTGGTAATAAAAACTGAAGACGGTGATGATAATGATAATAACATTAAAAATAATCAATACAAACCACAATATTACATAAAACTAATAAAAAGAAGAATAAAATACAATCCAAAAACACAATCTAAACCATTTGTAATGTCTTGAGGAAAAAAACTATTATAAACACAAAGTCAAGGCTTGTTATAACTCAGGTCTCTTACCATATCCTCTTTCAGCAGAGTCAATCCTACTTGATCGGACAGAACACTTTGTCCGCTTCCAAACCTCTGCGGCCCGTAGTAGTTGACGAAACCTCTCCTCTACAGATAGACACAATGAAGATGAATGTGGCAGTAGCTACTGTAGCCAACATCAACAGCAAGCTACTCTGATATTTAAAATAAAACGTGTTTCTTAGCATCTCAAATTGTCTCTCTAATGAAGACTTAACTTAAAAAATAACTGAATAAAAAAGAAAATAAATCCAAATATTTAAAACGTTATATTTGCAGGTAAGGTAAAGCTGTTTTGTTGATTATGTAGATGGCATACTTATAGCTCATCTATAATTTATTCATAATGACAGTTTTTGCTTTTACTCAAAACAGCTCAACAGAATGGTTTTAATGTGTCTTTAAATCAGAACATCAAATAAACATACAAAGTTGGAAAACAATACAGTTGTTCAAATGGTGACAAGATTTAACTTGAAGGACCTTTACGTTCTCCACTGCTTCCTTTATGAGAGCTGCCAGGCGACCATGCACGTCAGCACCAGAGAAGTGTTCATCCGAGGCCCCATGTGGCCTGAGGTTGCGGACCACAAGGTCAAAGTGATTCCCCTGCAGTCTCCCCAGCTTCAGAGGCTCGCCGACGGAGCAGATCTGAGATAGACGCATCCCTCTCTTCTCAAATTCTGCTGCTTTCTCTTTCAACCTGGTGAAAACCCATTAGATACAAAGTAGATGTCATAGAAAGATCTTCCAGTCATCTGGAAATGACTGGAAGATCTTGTCTGACAGGTTTGAAGCCCAAACCGACCAGATTTACAAAGACGTCAACTGCACTACCGTTGAGGTGAGACCTTCTTGACCACCATGGACTGGTAGGTGATGGCTCTCTTATCTTTGATGCCGGCGTAGGTGAAATCTGACGGCAGGACCCCGAGAGCAGCGGCCATGTAGCTGATGGCCTCCAGAGTCTCCAGGTTCTCCTTACACAGAGTGAATGCTGAGAAACAAATGCACAACACATTAGTGGGATATTTCAGCCAACTAAAGGACTAAAGCAGATTACATTCTACTAGAAGGCTTATGTGTTTTTGGAATCATTGTTCTGTACAAACACTGTTTATTTGAGGTGAAGTTGAGAAATTGCAAGTCCTCCTCCATTATTCTGTCCACTTTATGGAATGCACCCGTACAAAACAGGCCCACATCACAATGCTGTCCCCACCATGCTTGAGAGTTGGTACAGTATTCTTAGTTTTAAAATCGTCACCTTGACTTCTCCCAATATACTTTGTCATTGTGGCCAAACAGCTCGATCTTTGTCTTGTCTCTCTATAAAGCTTTTCTCCAGGACGCATTTGGTCCGCACGTGTAGGTAATTTCAGTTGAACTTGAAGGTTGTTGATTTTGGAGAAGGCGGTCTTTCTTCTTCTGCTTCCTATAATTGGCTTCCTTTTCCTTACAGTGACACTGGTGTTACAGCATTTTCCAGTTTATCATAGGCCTGAGTCTTGATAGTTAATTGATTGTTGCTAAACATCTTCTGAACTTCTGGTCTTAAGAGGGTGACAGTTTGTGATGGATGGTTAAAATTTGGACAGGATTGGATGCTCTAACTGGACAAGGATCCCAAACCCACATTAAAACTTGTTTTTGGGGGGGTCACTGTGGCACACCTGTAGAGCAGGGGTTCATATATGGAGGCTCCTAGTTCCTGACACACCTGTCTAGAGTTTGACTCATGACTTGGATCATTGCTGCATTGCTGATGTCTTATTGCCTCTCTCTCCCCACTTTCAAAACTGCAAATAAGCCTTTATTTACCCTAGTGCCACAAAATCTTGAAAAACAAAGTTTTAAAAAGAATAAAGCAAGTTAAAATTAAGTATCTAGAAATATCCTGACCTCAGTCCTGTTACCTGTATAAATGTCTTCATCCTTGCGTTCTTCAGCTGTTCTCTTCTTCGGCTTGCCATGCTCTCTCAGTCTCACTGAGATTGATGTCCTGCCCTGGCTGCTGAAGCTTTTTGTCTCCACCAGTTTCCCAAACCTTCGGTTAAGAAAGTGGTGCACTGCAGTCCTGTGCTCCTTGCTGTCATCTGGTCCAAAAGTGTAGGATGATCCTCCCACCTTGGCATCAATGAATCTGAAGAAGTCCTCCGCCTCCTCTTCTCTGACCAGTCGGGCCAGCTCCCTGTAGTCAGGGTCTTCCCTCACCCTGATCTCTGGCTGGATGGTGATGGTCAAGAGGAAGGGAAAGCGGTGTCGGACAGCTCGGTGGACGTTGGCTCTCTGGTGTTTGTCAGCGAAGGAGCCCAGAGAGAGCTCCGGACCAGATGGCCTTTTTTCTCTTAGGGTCATCACAAACTGCTCCAAATCTTCACTCACCGAAGGGCCTAAGATAACATCTAAATCAAAGCTTCCTAAAGCGGGCAGCGGGGTGTCAGAACCAGCCTCCCAGTCTGATGTAACATCAGCATCTTGTGAGCCTGAACAGTAAAGATTCTCCTTTGACTCTGCATTCATTTGGGTTTCCTCTGAGGAGGCGCAGCCTGCTGTCTGCATGACTTGGGCTGTTTTTACCTTCTGTCCATTAATGTCGATCTCTGTGACAACAAAGTCCTCGATGAAGGTTTTGATACTTCCAACGAAGCCTTCATGTTTTGATATGAAGTATGCAGGAACTCTTACAGCTTCATTGCCCTTCATAGTCACCTTATAAAACGAAAATGTTTTAGAGATATAGAGCATTACAGAAATATCATAATTACGAAATAGAGACGACTGGGATATTAATACTTTCAATGCACATTTAATATTGAGAGAACATAAAAAGCACATGAGATAAAAAAAAAATAGGTAATAAATGCATTTTTGCTTTTATTGACTAAATATGATTTCTAATGACTAGATGGACAAATCGGAGAAAACTTCATTGGTAAACACCATAAACCGCTGTGCACTTAACAGCTGGAATTGTCTTAACAAAGAAACCAGACCTACCTTTAATGGTGACTCGGACATTCCCTAAAATCAAAGGCTTTTACAGCTTATCTGACCCTCTTCCAATGAAACCGTAAATGTATCATGACTTTATTTAAATCACTCCACTGTTTGTTTACGGAACGATGCCGCACGCGCCGTGTAAATCAGCAATTTGTAAACACGGCCACGCCGAAACACAATCAGTCTACTTCCGTGTCATGTGACCGTCATGTGATGTTTCTTAAAGGGCCAGTGTTTCTTTTTTCTTAAATAATGTTTGTGTTTAGACGGACAAAGATTAGTGGAAGTCAAGTCTGCGTCTGTTATAAAAAATATTTTATAATAGATTTTTAAATTAATTTTAGATCATATAATGGCCTACTATGATTTATTTTATAATATTTTAAGAATTAGCTGCAGCTTCTTTTATTCTCACATTAGCCAAATAAACTATCATGCAATTAAAGAAAGCAATGCAGATAAATATAACTATTTGTTTCTTTATTGTGTTTTATTTTTATGAGGAATGGCAACAAATTAGAAAAAATATACTCAAATGCTGTTTTGCTGTTTTAAAATGTTTGCTATTGTGGTGGTACTTTGAGCTGCTATTTTTCATTAACAGTTTGAGAACTACTGAGCTATATGTCATTGGCGGATCAAAATACATCCAAATAACAATCATCATGAGAAATGAGATGAAATCATAACTCTAAATCCGTTATTAAAAAATGAGGTTAACTAGTTCAGAAAACCTATGAATTCAGTATTTGTTTGTATAAATCCTTGTATGCAGAGGTAAATACAGTGTTAAAATTGTTTTAGGGAGCTTTTAGTGCGAACTTTTAATAAAGTTCAACTTCAACAAAGTGTCAGATTTAATAAACTGACACCTAATCTAACAGATGATTAGGACATGTTTATTCTGCAAGCTTTGATTAAATTTCTTACTTTAAGGTCAATAAATAATAAAAATAACTCCTTATCAGAGTGGTGAATTATACAGTGTGTTGCTGTTGTTTTGTCACCAGTGTCCTGCTGTTGAGAGCTGCAGAGTGCTTCATTGAGATTTGCTTGACAAAGAGGTAACATGCATTTATCATAACACATTCATAATGTCAAACTAAAGGCATCAATAATTTACACAATGTCTACCGAACACAAATAAATGCAAGGTCTTCTGTTAAAATCTGAGTTAAGTCATTTGTGTGGTAATGTGTCCAATGACAAGGAATAGCAATGTCCATTACTCTGTGTTGTTCCCATTATGTTGATCTGGCTCTGGTTGCGTTACAGATAAGTGCCATTATCAAATTGACGCATTCTATTTCTGTTATTTCTACTTTGATTCTGTTCTTTGCCACTGATGGATTTGGAGCCTGGAAATAGATGAGGTTGCCCCTAATACTGGTAGGTAAAAAAAAAAAACTGCTCCCAATTTTTTGCTTTTGTTGGGGTTACTAATAAGTAATAAACAGTGGAAACAATAATGAAATGGCAACATCTGATTTTGTATCAGTTTGCAGTTGAAATAATCCTGAGCAGTCTGTTTCTCCTTATATTTTTTTTATTCACACAGAAAAAGAGGTATTTTGGAGCAGGTATTTTGTAAATAAGAAGTTAAGTCTCAAGTTATTAGCTTTATATGAAAAACCTAAATTCTCTAATTCTCTAGTTTTTATGTTACTTGTTTTAAGTTTTTATGTTTAGGCAGAAATGGAATTGAGGATCACTAGCAAATGCTGATGACACTGAATTGGAATGCCTCAAAAACACGCAGGCTGTTGTAAATTGAGTACACGCTTTGAAGTTGATATTCTTTCTTATTTTACTGGTAACAATATAATTGTAATACGTTTTCTATGTGCCTTGAGGGCCAGGGTTGAAAAACGCTGAATAGAATGTTGTTGAAAAGTTCATTTATTGTAGTAACTTAGATATGTAGATATGTAGATATATATCTATATCTATATCTATATATCTATATATATATAGATATAGATATATATTGTCAAAATAAAGTGAGATCTTTCCATGTAATCCGTGCAACAATTAATAAATCCATAAAAGTTACAATAAATATCCTTATGTATAATCTATGCAATAATTATTAAAATACACAGTTGAAGCAGTAGAGAGTGAAGAAAGCATGAAAGTGAAACAAGCATATTCTCATGTTCTGGGACTGAAAGACTGGAGAGGCCTAAGTGGAGCCACATATTAACTTGTCTTATCTTTTGCAGAAGTATAAACAACAAGTATCGAAAGAAATGATGTATGATGATTTTCCATTCTTTTACAAGTATTAAATGAAATTAGTAATCTTTGATTATCTAGTTAAAAAGATGTATGATTGAAATATGATAAAGAACTAATAATTAAGGTAAAAAACATTTAAGATTTAAAAATTCTCAATCAGCTATATATATGAAAAAGATATAATGTTGATCAGTTGTGATGTATAAATAAAAAGAATGAAGTGATGGTTTGGTAACTGTGTGTTAAAGTAAATGCAGAAAACTGAGAATGGAATGTATAATACTGTGTAAAGTTTAAAAGTGAGCAGATTAGGGAGACAACTGTAGGATGACTAGGAGTGACGAGAGCCAGCTGCATGCTGACAGCGAATCTTTTGAAGACCAACGCAAGGAAGGGAGGATGAGACTAAAGCCAGCTGCGTGGCTATTAATGGCATCTCCAAGGCTGAAAAACAGCACCAGAAAGTCACGATGACCATGACTAAAGTACTGAGCAATAACTGAGAAGCTGAGCAGGGTAGGTTGTGCAATAACTGAGAAGCCTAACAAAAGGCTCACTGGTGAGAGCATCTGCACTATAAAGGCAATGCTGAAGGAGGAAACAGCGGTCATTTCCTCACAGAAGACCAGCAAAGAAGGTCTCCGCGCTGGCTAAGGGGCCAGCGCGGAGCCACCGAGGGTAGCTCCCCGTAGCAGTCCTCCAGCAGAGCCTGCGCAGCTGGGGCCTAAGGCCGGCTGGGTGACACTACATAGAAAGCATAGTCCTAGATCCTGTCGAGGTAGGAAAACTTTACTGGCCGTCCATTAACTCTTACATTACTCCTCACCTCTCATCGACTCTTTTTATTTGGCACCCCAAAGGATAATTCTCAGTCAGAGATCAGTTGTACATTTCCACAAGTTTATTAAAACCAATCTGAATTCAGAGAGGAGACACTACACTTACACGGGTACCTGGAAACATCTGTGTGTTGTCTCCTTTGGAGGTGCGCCACAATACCTTTATATACCCCTCGCTGCTATGCAGTACACATACACAATCATTCTGTCTGTGGATGTCTCCCCGCAACAATATAACAGTTCCCTATGTCCAAATAAGGAGTGTTTCTGGTTATTCTCTTCTAGCTTGTCCTCCCCTATCTTTTTGACCCCCATTGGTAATCCCTTGTCCTCACCAATTTATGACCTGCACTTTCTATGCTCCGCTCCCTAAGGACCTTGCACTTTTTATGCTTCACTCCCTAAGCTTGACCCCCCTATATCTGCACACAGGTTACACACATAGATAGCTTATATTCTACATTACACACATAGATAATTTATATTCTACAATCCCAGCCCACAGGTCACCACCAACCTGTCTGCATTTGTAAAAGATTTTCCCCGCTCAGCGACACACCTGCTGAGAAGCCAACTCTGGTAATCGGCAGCTCCATAGTCAGAAACGTGGCACTAGAGACACCAGCGACCATAGTCAAATGTCTGCCAGGGGCCAGAACGGGCGACATCAAATCCTACCTGAAACTGCTGGCTAAGGATAAGCGAAAATACAGTAAGATTGTTATTCACGCTGGCGGTAATGACACCCGGTTACCTCAATCGGAGGTCACTAAAGTTAGTGTTGCTTCGGTGTGTAAGTTTGCCAAAACAATGTCGGACTCCGTAATTTTCTCTGGTCCCCGATCTGTCCAGTGACGACATGTTTAGCCGCATGCTGTCATTCAACCGCTGGCTGTCTAGGTGGTGTCCAGAAAACAATGTGGGCTACATTGATAATTGGCGAACATTTGGGAAAAACCCGATCTGATCGGCATCCATCCCACTTTGGATGGAGCAGCTCTTCTTTCTAGGAATCTGGCCGAATTTATTAGTTCTCCAAACCTCTGACAACCCAGGGTTCAGACCAGGAAGCAGGGTCGTAGTTTAACACTCCTCTCTGCAGCTTCTGTAATGCTACCCACCCATTACCCTATTAAGACAGTGTCTCGCCCACGGCTAAAATTGAATAGATTAAAACATAATCTAAAACGATGAAATCAGGAAAATCTAATAAAAATAAACACAACTCAGACTAAAAAGAAAAATAAAACAATTAAATGTGGCTTACTGAACATAAGATCTCTCTCTTCAAAGACTTTGCTAGTTAGTGACTTGATTTGTGACAATCAGATTGATTTATTTTGCCTCACAGAAACCTGGCTGCAGCAAGAGGATTATGTTACTATAAATGAGTCAACTCCTACTAATTATAAAAATTTTCACATTCCTCGAAATACTGGGCGAGGAGGAGGAGTTGCAACTATCTTTCAGTCCAATTTATTGATTAGTCGCAGACCAATCAATAGCTACAACTCTTTTGAATATTTAATCCTTAGTTTTCCTCATCCAAATTGCAAAGCACTAAAACCACTTCTGTTTGTTGTTTTGTACCATCCACCACGCCCTTACTCTCAATTTTTAGTTTTGAGACCTTTTATCTGATTTAGTGTTAAATACAGATAAGGTTATTATAGTGGGGGATTTTAACATTCATGTTGACACTGAAAATGATAGCCTAAATATAGCCTTTAATGCTATCTTAGATTCAATTGGCTTTGCTCAAAACATTAACAACCTACCCACCTTCGTCTTCATTCTCTGGACCTTGTGCTGACATATGGCATCGAGTGTAAAGACATAATATTTTCTCATAACCCTGACCTCTCTGACCATTTTTTAATAACCTTTGAGTTTAATTTAACCGACTACTCTACACCTGAAAGAAAATTTCATTATAGTAGATCATTATCAGACAATGCTGTAACAGACTTTAAAGAATCTGTTCCCCTTTTGATTTCCTCATTATCACAGAGAAACGCAGTGGAGGGCAATAATTTTGTTTATTCCCCTTCAGAAATTGATTCTTTTGTTCATAGTGTTACTTCATCATTGCGTGATGCATTAGACAATGCAGCCCCCTTGAAAAATAATGTAATTATTCATAGGAGGCTAGCTCCCTGGTTTAATTCAGAGCTGCGTACTTTAAAGCACAATGTTAGAAAATTGGAGAGAAAATGGCGCTCTACACACCTAGAGGATTCCTACTTAATCTGAAAAAATAGCCTACTGTTGTATAAAAAGACACTTCACCAAGCCAGAGCAGCTTATTTCTCATCATTAATAGAAGAGAACAAGAATCCCGACCAAATTATTTAAGGAAGTGTTCCCTCTGATTAACAGCCCCATTTTAGATATGATTAATCTATCTTTAGTAAATGGATATGTACCACAGGCTTTTAAGGTAGCTGTAATTAAACCTTTGCTTAAGAAACCTTCGCTTGATTGAGATGCTTTAATAAATTACAGACCTATATCCAATCTTCAATTCTTATCTAAAATTCTTGAGAAAATAGTTGCTAATCAAATGTGTGAGCATTTACACAGCAATGACCTGTTTGAAGAGTTTCAGTCAGGCTTCCGAGCTCATCATAGCACTGAAACAGCTCTTCTGAAAGTCACTAATGATATTCTTATGGCCTCAGATAATGGACTTGTGTCTGTACTTGTCCTGTTAGATCTCAGTGCTGCATTTGATAAGTCGATAACAATATTCTCTTAGAAAGGCTGGAATATGCTGTAGGGCTCAGGGGAATAGCGCTAGGCTGGTTTAAATCTTATTTGTCTGACAGATTCCAGTTTGTTCATGTAAATGATAAATAATCTTTAAACTTCAGAGTTAATTGTGGAGTACCACACGGTTCAGTACTTGGGCCAATTCTCTTTACTATATATATGCTTCCAATAGGTAAAATTATCAGGCAGCATAGAATAAATGTTCACTGTTACGCTGATGACACTCAGCTTTATTTATCCATGAATCCATGATGAGCCCAACCAGTTAGATAGACTACAAGCATGTCTTGAAGACATAAAAACTTGGATGACTTTAAATGTTCTGCTTCTAAATTCAGACAAGATAAAAGTTGTCGTCTTTGGACTGGAGTCTTTAAAAAAGAAACTGCTTAGTCAATCACTTAACCTGGATGGCATTAAATTGACCTCTGATAATAAAGTAAAAAACCTTGGTGTTATTTTTGACCAGGACATGTAATTTAAATCCCATATTAAACAAGTTTCTAGGATTTCCTTCTTTCATCTCCGTCACATTACCAAAATTTGAAATATCCTGTCCAGGAGTAACGCTGAAAAACTAGTCCATGCATTTGTTACTTCAAGGCTGGAGTATTGTAATTAGTTACTATCAGGATGTCCACAAAATGCAGTTAAAAGCCTTCAGCTGATTCAAAATGCTGCAGCAAGAGTTCTGATGAAAATTAAAAACGGAGATCATATTTCCCCTACTTTAGCTTCCCTTCATTGGCTCCCTGTTAAATCCAGAATAGAAATTAAAATTCTCCTCCTCACATATAAAGCCCTTGATGATCTAGCTCCATCATACATCAGATATCAGATTGTTCCATACGTTCCTAACAGAGCACTTCGTTCTCAGACTGCAAGTTTACTGGTGGTTCCTAGAGTCTCTAGAAGTAGAATGGGAGGCAGATCCTTTAGTTATCAGGCTCCTCTCCTGTGGAACCAGCTCCCAGTTTTAGTCTGTGAGGCAGACACCCTGTCTACTTTTAAGGCTAGGCTTAAAACTTTCCTTTTTGATAAAGCTTATAGTTAGTGGCTTAGGTTATCCTGAGCTATCTTCCTTATTTTTTACCTCTGTCTTCTTCCCTCCCTGTTGGATGGAGTAAGGGGGAGTCAGGTTTAGTCTAAACCGGGTCAGTTATGGTTGAGGTGCAAACACACCCTCCATTTCTGCTACCTGTATGACCCCCTCTCTTTTTCAATGGTTATGGTAAATCTGACAGAGAGAGGTATCCCAATCGTTGTGGGCTCTAGATGGACAAACTGTCTACTTTTAAGGCTAGGCTTAAAACTTTCCTTTTTGATAAGGCTTATAGTTAGAGTGGCTTAGGTTATCCTGAGCCATCTCTGTAGTTATGCTGCTATAGGCTTAGGCTGCTGGAGGACATAACGACCACTTTCACCCTCTTCTCTACATTCTCACACTACTCTCCAATTTTGCCTTATTTGCTGTTATTTCAGCTTTTAACTCTGTTTTCTCTCTTTTCTCTTCCTAGAAGCTACACCTGGCCTGACTCTGTGTCTACCTGTGACACCTTTTCTGGAGAGGGGCATTGTATAAGCTTCTGCTGGCAACTTAATGCTCACCCTCTACCGATGATCCACATGCCCCTGTCTTTCAGTGTTTAACCCTTTCTCTCTCCTAGACATGGCAATTGACTGAGCTTCTACTGTGACTAACTCTATGTGCTCTCTTTCAGACTTTAACCTTGAAAACTGGCTCAGAGTTTATCTGTTCTTTCTTTCTAGGTGAAACGACTAAAGGAGCTACATCCATTAACATTTACTTTTCCTTCCCATAGAAAGGACTCCCGAATTGGTGCTTCTTTGTTCTCTTTGTGTCTCTGCTCTGTTTTCTCAAACCCCCAGTCGGTCGTGGCAGATGGCCGCTCACACTGAGCCTGGTTCTGCTGGAGGTTTCTTCCTGTGAAAAGGGAGTTTTTCCTCTCCGGTGTCGCTACATGCATGCTCTGTATGAGGGATTGCTGCAAAGTCAATGCCAGTGACTATCCACTGTCTCTACATGCTCATCCGGGAGGAGGGAATGCAGCAAGTCACTGACTGGATGCAATCTGCTGGGTTTCCTTAGACAGAACAACTTTTTATCCAGTTTGAACTGAATCTGACTGCACTGTTCAATGATTAGGATTAATTGGAATGTATGTACCTGACTTTTGTGAAGTGCCTTGAGACGACATGTGTTGTGAATTGGCGCTATATAAATAAACTGAATTGAATTGAATTAAAAGAAAACTTTTTTTATTACAGAAATGTTTTTATTTTAAAGATATGTTTTATGCCTAAAGATTATTTTCAAAAAATCCTCATTGGAACATATATTTTAATTTATTGAATATGACTACTACTATGACTACTTTGCAGATATAGGAGGGAGACGTTTAGGATCTCTGTAAACGTTCAATGTAGGTAACTTTTTTGGTTACCCAGGCCTGGGTCACGTGGGTCTGGGCGGTGCCGACGCTGTCTGCCTATCTCTGCCCCAGGAGGGAAGGGGACCACCTCCTGGGTCTGGCGCTGGTTGCCCCTAGGGGGTACCAGCGCCTGGACCTGGGAGAATAGAGTATGCATGGGGAGTGTGAGTAAGTGTATGACCTCCATTGTTGTTTGTCTTTACGTTGGGTGCAAGTGATTTTATGTGTATGCATGAGGGTGGGAGTGGGTGATTGTGACTGTGTGTGCCTGTTTTTTTTTTTTTTTTTTTTTTGTGACAGGTTGGGTCTTGGACTGCTCTCTCTCCTGGATCAGCTTATTTCCTCCCCGCCACACTACCTGCCAGTGGTTTGAGTCTCTGCCCGCAGGTGTACTCGTGGTTCTCAGTGTCCGGGGCTGGGTGCTTTGGTGTATGCTGGCTCACTCCCGGTGGCTGCTTGCCGGGGCCTGGCCCCGTGGGCTCTGTCGGGCCTCTGCTTGGGGGGTGGTGTGTCCATGGGTCTTGGGCCTCTGGGTCCATGGCTGGATCTGCTCGGGCGTGGACGGCTGCTGGCGGGGCCTGTGGGCTCGTCGCTGCGGCTCCCTGGGGCTTCTGCACTGTCGCTGGTGGGTGGTTCCCCTGGGACTCACCACTGCTCTTCTCTGGGGGGGTTGCGGTAGTCCCGGCGGTGGTTCTCCTGGGGTTCTTGTGCTTTGGGGGGCCTTTGGATGTCTGCGGCTCGGATCTCCTCAGTGTCCGTCCGGGGACCATGGGGCAGGTCTGTGGGTTCTCACACTCCCTATTGCATATTTTTGTGGAGAAACCTTGTATACAAAAGCGCATCCACACTCATACTCACAAATGTTAAGCTTCAGGTGTTGACAGATACACAGATCTTCTATATAGGGCTGCACCTCTCACTAAGTACATTTTATGTATGGTATGGTAATTTTCCCATACCATACACAGAAATTTGATTCTTTTGGCAGAGGTGGGATTCCAAGCGTGGGGGTGTCAAAAATCGGCAACAACGTTGATGTCATTTTTTTAAGCAAAGTGGTTCACAATAAACTGCTCCATCTGTGTCTCTTGGACACCAACGAGTACTTATTTCTCATGATTTTTAGATTTGTTTTTAAGCATTGTAAGTGCTATCTTATTGATTAAAGTCTCTCTTGCCCCCTCTCTCTCTCTCTCTCCTTTTGTTTTTTTTTTCTTTTAGAAAAAGAAAACAAATAGCTGCTTTTTTGTACTGGGGAGGGGACAGTCAAATAAGCAGCACACTAGTTTTGATACATTTGTATTTTCTTATTTGTATTGTTCGTATTGTTTGCAAACTGGTTTTTCACTTAGTTCTTCACTAAGTATAAAACAAAACATGAGACTATAGAGACATTGCATGGATTTAATGCAAGGGAATAAAAAACAAAACAAAACAAAAGCAGATTGCAAGGTTTCTTTGGAGGGGAGTCAATGGCACAAAATTTAATGATTCTCCTGTGTTAGGTTTACGTTTTACGTTTACGTTTCTTGTTGGTTTCTCTGCACTTTCCCATTGCTGTTATTTTCAGTTCATTCATATTTGACCAGGTTGATGACTTATTCTTGTGTTTACATATTTATGTTCTTTAGCTTATCCCTTTGTTTACTTATTGTTATATTACTGTACCTATTGAGTTATGCTTTGATTATCTGCTCATCTGTGTTAATTAGCCTCCCTCCTTCAGTTGCCTTCAGGTGTCTCCATTTTCTCATTCACTAGCTGCTTCTGATATCCCCTGATTAGCTCCCGTTGTTCATTGGTCCATTCTCCACTCTACCTCAGTATTTATACTCTCTATGGTTTTTATTGTTCTCCCCTGGTTCCTCCTGTTGATTATCCTTCTCCATGTTGGTTATTTCACCTGTGTTCCACATCCAGCAGCTACCTGTAAGTGTATCAGTATAAAGGAACAGACCTACTCACCATGCGACTCCTATACTCTTGTGTGCACATTGGTCAAGCAAACACCCAGCGTTTTATGACACAAAAGGCACAACAGATTGCTTAATTTAGTTTAAAAGGCATTTACTTAATAAACTGTCAAAAATTTAAATTCCACCTAAAATAAACAACATAGCCAAAAAAACAACATCCAAAATGTCAAGGTACCTCGGATAACTAAAGAAGCAATATTTCAGAGCAGACAAGTTTTATTTGGATGCCCGAAAATATTTATTGCAACAAATTTTAATGTCTTTCAGCGGCAAGTGCTTGGATATCTTCATGTATCATCAAGTTTTCAATATTTTATATCAATGTTGATCAATGGAAAGTGAGATATGTCAGAGTGGATGTCAATTTTGTTTATTAATATAAGCAACTACTCATTTACACATTGTCAAAGTTAAAAACCTGAAGATTCTTATAGTTTTAATATATGTACTAAACAGCATTGGCTCCGATTTCATCACTCCATGGCCATGCTGCTAAACATGTCTTGGAGTGGTGAATGCATCTCTACCCCCTTGAACATCCCTTCTGCAGGTCAGCAGGTGAGCACAGAAACAGAGGGTTGTGATAGGCTGGTGGAGGGGCTGAAAAGAACCAAGCAGAAGCTGTAAGCCTCAGCAGAAGGCACCAGAAGGCGGCAGGCAGCAGCAACGCTGGTAATGCTGAGTGCAGCTGGAGCTTTTTAAGCTTAAATAACCTTCCAAATTATTATGGTATGCTTTATATATTTTGCTGTTGCTCCAGATTTGTCAACTGCAAATCCATGATTCAAATCTCTGTTTGCAACACACCCAAACTCTATTGGATTGTGATCCTCATCACTGCATAGGTCTTTGGAGCACAATCAACTCATTTTCATCAAAAAAGTGCGTTATCATGACAGATGTAGCTATTAGAGAGGTAGGTGATAATCAAAATCAACAAAATTGTGCCCATACATGGATAGACAAACACTACTGAAGTAATCTGTGTCATGTAAACAATGCACATTTTGTTCTAAGTATTGAACAAAGTGTGCCATTGAAATATTTATATATATATATATATATGACCACCAACTGAAACGTTAATACAAGATGCATCTATGTGTACTGATTGTCATCAGAACAGGCAAACTGGTGAACCTGAATTATAGTCTCAGGTCTAGGCTGTCAGGAGTAGTATCTGGTGTGATCTTGCACTGCTATAGTCCATCTGCTTGAAGGTAAGAAATGTTAGGCGTTCAGAGATGGTATTCCGCATAGCTTAGTTGGAACGAGTGTTTTGTTTTGAGCAACCATCTCCTTTCTATCATCTAAGAAAAGTCTACTTGTTTGGCTCTGAATTCTAACATCAGCAGGGCATTTTTGCCCACACAACGGCCACTCACTGGGTATTTTCTTTTTCGGATGATTCTCTGTAAGGCTGCAAATACACTTTCTTCCTCATTCTGAAGCCCAGTTTAAACCCCGTATAACCCGGTCTTAACCATGTATAGAAGCCTAAATACATTGAGTTGCAGCCATGTGATTGGCTGACTCCCTATTTTTTTAACAAGCAGTTTAACAGTTGTAACTAATAAAGTTGACTGTAAGTGTATATGAAATCACAATAACCCCTGAGACTTTATGCCCAGAAACAGAATCAACTTTATTAGCCAGGTTTGTGTGTACAAACAAGAAATTTCACTTCAGTTTCCATCGATCACATTGTATATCAACACCAATCCAAACATCACTGCAAACAGCAACCGCAATTTGTAAAAACACTTAAATAATTAAGGACAAGGAGCACTATGTAAAATTGTGTGTTTTTTTATTTTTATATATAGACCTCCCAACAGACTAATAGGACTTCCCCAAACTCTTCCTCTGAATTGTATAGTCAAAATATTTTGCATGTTGCAAGCAGTTTTGTATGAAATAAAAATTGAAGCTGAAATTGTCAGCTGTATTTGTTAATTTTGTTGAGGTCATCAAATGTAGTCTATTCAAACTGCTAAGTATGCATTATCTGAACATCTGTGGAGAAGTGAAAAAACATTGCACCAGTATTTCTTTCCATTGACGCATTCACACTTACAACCACAAAATCACAGCCCACAAAAGACATCCTTCTTTCCAAATGGGGAAATAAAGCAATCCCATGTATTATGGAACACATTTGTTCCTGTCTTTATTGTTCTTTCGTGTCACCTTCAAGAGAAAACTGTTTATACAAAGTTTGGTTTGGATTCCATGCCTACTGAGCCCAGGTGGAGAAAATGGGAAAAGTGAACATCTGTTTGAAATGGAGCTCCATTTGTGTGATAGCTGTGATTGCAGTAAGTGTTTTCCTTTAAATTCCCTTGTTTGTTGCATTTAATTATTTTTCAAAAGTTAGTTTATTTATTATGTCATATCATCTCTTATTATGAAGGTATCTAAATAACTCATAACAGTATTAGATTGATTTAGAAATTATTACTATTGTTATTGCTATTTTATAACTATTTTAAGGCAATAGTTAATGAAATCAAGTAATGTTTGTAGCTCTAAATAATTTGGTGTGTTTTGCAGGTTATCAGTATCCTGTTGTTGGGATTGGCTCTTCTTCTTCATGGATTCTTACTCTATGATGAACAGGTAACATAACAAATAAGGAAGTTGCTGATTGTCCAGTTTTTCTAGACTATCAGCAGCGGGTGGCAAAGGGAGCCAGCATGTTTATAGTTCCTGTTTAATATATAGATTTTAGGTTTGAATAAAACTGTTGTCCAATCATTGTTAGGTTAAACTGATGTTTGAACAGCATTATTTTATCCCTAATATCAATCTGAGTCATTTAAGAAAAGCAATTTGCAGAGATAGCTTTTTCCAGTCCAATGCTACCTCAAAGTCAGATCCATGTACAGCTACTACATAATTATATATTCAATGTAAAAAGACACATAACCTTTTTCCTCCCATTGTCTGACATTATATTAAAATGAGCCTTCACTGTTTTAAGGCAGTTAGGGTAGTTTAGGGTTAGGGATATTTATTAATACTATTACTAATAATTACTATTACTCCTAAGCCTCTTTGTTACTGATTTAATGACATGCTTAGGATGATTTTTCATTTTCAAGATTAATTTGCATCGAAACTTTAACTTTCATGATGCTGCCATCCTGTGCTTCCCATTTTGGATTCCATTCTTAGACTTGCAACCTTCCCCTTTTTTACATTGAGCATAACAATGTTCATTTTGGCCAAACACCTTTAGATTCATCATACCATAAGACATGTCTCAAAAAAATCAAAGTCTTTGGCCCTGAGTGGATTTGCAAGCTACAATCAACTTTTTATGGTACTTTTAGAATAATGGCTTCTCCCTTTCTGAGGGATCTTTTAGCCCATGTAGGACTTGCTTCACTGTGGATAATGGCCCTCTCTTTCCAGTCAGAATCCACCAGGATCTTCGTAAGTCTTTTGCTTTTGTTCTAGGGTTGAACTACAAACTACACATCAAAACACGTTCATCATGGCAGCACAGAACCAATCTCTGGATCAGTATAATGGTTATAAAGTTCCAGGGCGTTTATGCTTGCATATAGTTGTTTGAACAGATGAAGATACTGAAGCACATTCAGGAATTTGGAAATATCACCACAGTATGAACCAGACATGTGGAGGCCCCTGATTCTTTTTTTGGGATATCTTGGTTGATTTCTTTAAAAACGTTTTCAGGATGTTACACAAGAAACCAGTATTGTTTGAGTAGTTGCCTTAAATTACATCCACAGGTGTGCTTCCAGTAAACTCGGAAACTCAAAAGGTTACAAAAGCCTTGACATCATCTTCACTTCTCCAGCTTGTTAAAAGACATTGTAATATTAGTATAGGTATTCTGGCATTTAGTAAACAGAAACATTTTTTGCAATTCTAACTGACCTAAAACAAGAAACCATTAGTATGGTTTAATATCAGACAGTAAGAAAAAGCAATCTTTACAGTCCATGTTAATATATGATCTGTATATTCTTGAAAACTGTGATGTCAAATAGCAGTAAAATAACTGTCTATGTTTAATTAATATTACATGGTTTGAATTATTGTGTCCACTGAATGATGATCCTGACAGTTACTTGCCAGCAACTGAAATTTTGTTTCAACCTGATTCAACCTCTAGAGGGTGTACCTCACCTCTGCCCATTAAAGGCTGGAGATGCAACCCTGTAAGGATTAAGCAGGTGTAGAAAATGGATGGATGGTTCCAGTTAATTACATATGGAAAAAGTTATTCTCCCACTTTACAAATTTGGCACTTTGCTTTAAACGTCAAAAAATGTAGAAATAGTCTTTCAGATATGGTCTTTAAAGGTCTCCCCAAATATTGGAGCACAGCCCATAGAACAGGTCATATGACATAGACAAGAAGCTGCAGCTGCCAATACAGTTTCTCTATCACTGTGAACATTATTGTTGAGGACAGAAACCCAAACTAATTAGATCAACAGAAAAATGTGCACAGTCTGTTACACAGTTTTGTAAGCTGTACACACAAAAATAGGACATGAAATATAAAAATGGGCCATGCAAAGGGTGTCAGACAGTGCACTAACAACAAGCTTTCGGAGTTGAGTTTTATCAATGATTTAGATGCTGATCATTTGAAAATATGCCTTGATCAAGACTACGAGTCGATGCCAGGGATCAAATGAGACATGCCTAGATTAGTGAGATTCAATAGAGATATCTGAGTAGACTATGTAAACTTTTCTCTATCTAACCCATAGACCATACAGTTCAGGAAATTTACACAACTGTTTTCTCCACAGGCAGAGGATGCCATTATGGGGGTGCATTTCTTGTATGGGTTTACTTCGGTAACTCTGATCCTTGCCCTATTTGGTGGTTTTGGTGCCTTGAAACAAAAGAAATGGGCATTGATAGTGGTAAGAAAAGAAAAGAAAATTTCATGTTTGAGGTAATGAAAAAGTTTAAAGAACAGAAATGAAAATGAAACATTAACATGTCATTATTTTGTCTCAGTTTATAATTGGAATGACTTCAGGCTGTCTGGTCATGGTTGTGAATGAAATTCTGACTCAGGCAGTGAAAACCAAGGTATTTGCAAATTATAATTTTTTACATTGTGTACTGATTCTGTGTTCATGCATTTTGTAAATGTTAAACCCTGAAATTTGAAAATAATTTGATATCATATATTATAAATGATACAAAGCTCCAGTTGTCATTGTTTTTATGTTTTATAGCTGGAAAATCACATTAGGAATCACTACCTAAACATCTTGCCTCAAACTAATGCCACTAAAAGTGATTTAGCTGTCCTTGATTATGCACAGCGCAATGTAAGTAACCTTTTATGGATTTGTTACTGTGTACATGCATTGGCATTTATGTTTAAGCTGACTGTTGATAACAGGCATCATGCCCAAAAAATGGGAAGACCACGGTAATTTGGAAGGTGCAATAACAACTCTCACACTGAGTTACACAAAACCATTTAAGTAAATTCGCCTTCTATTGAATTGTATATGTAAATTAATCTGGTGCCAAAAATCAAAGCCAGGTATACCTAAGGAACCTAAAGAGTGTCACAGTGTTCACTGCCTTGCAATGTATGGTGATGTATTGAAAAAACATGTTACATTGGTTTAAATGTTAGGAAATGAAGCAGATTTTGTGCAACATCATCTTTAAAGTATGTGTTGCTTCAGATTTGCTCCCACTTCAAATCCCACTTCGGATTTGTTGCCACTCCCACATCATGACATGAATCTTCTTCATCACACACACAAAGCATTTGTATAGTGTTGTATAGTAATGTTAATATATGTTACCTTTTCTCTCTCAGTTACAGTGCTGTGGAGTGGAACAGGGTTACATGGATTGGAAAAACAACATTCCAGAATCTTGCCTGTGTAACAGCAAGTCCACAAATCTGTGTGTGAGTTTCAAACTCTTTTCACTAAATGATTTACATCATGATGTATAGGGTGATGGTGTTCTTCAATTATTATTATTATCCACTTTGAGTACTAATTAGGTTGCTGAAACCCGTTTATTTTGCATAGTTTAAACAGAGTTGATTGCCAGTATGCATTTTTACAATGCAAATTTAATAGTGAATCATCTGTCTAGAACTATGCATGTCTAAAACAAGGTTCACCTGAATCTTTCTTTATTCAACACTATCCATTGTTTTTTCAATTCTTATTGGCATATATCAATATATTTTAGAGTCTATAAATATATAAAGTATAAAACATAGAAATTATAATCAGTCTTCCTTTCTTTTTGAAGCAGGTAGGTAGTTTTAAAAGCACTTTTTGAAAACAAAAAAGCAGTTTTAGCCACAGAGCTTTCTTTGCTGGTAAAAAAGATCTGTGGATGGTTACAGATCGAATTAAATCAAGAACCGCTCTCCCCAAATGATTCTCAAGCATGTGAAGCCACTATAATAGCTTAAGCTGGAAAATCGTGCTCAAAATAATATTTGGACAACTACATTACTCTATTCAAATCCTCACAAGTACAACATAGATTCATTGTGTGGAGACTTGTATAATCGCTTTATGGCTTGCTAATTTATATAGACATTGCAGAATTCTAGTGCTTTAAATTACAGTTTTGTCACAAGTTCTCATATTCCACTGTGATAAGGGGGGCTCACTACAGAGCATGTTTAAATCCCTATATAAGGGTCCTGGTTTCTAAGATCTCCAATCTTCTGCACGCATGTAACATATCTCTATATAAATTTGGTCTTCATAAACTCAAATTCAATTTGGAAACTTTGCTATTACTAGTTTTGCTTTGGATGGACATTGTCTTGTGCATTGATACCTGAGTTTGTCGTTCCAAACGTAACATCACTTTTCAGCAACTTTCAGCTGAATTCTTGGCTGTTGTGTGTTTGCTTTTTTTCTTCCCTGCTTTTTTACGCATTTCTTCATTTTGGACGTGGAAATATAGATCATTACACAATTTAACCAATATAACTTAAGCATAAACCTTAGCATAATTGAAAAAAATTGTTTAACAATGATATGTGCCCTCTAACATTTTATCAACCTTGCAGATAAAAAGTATTTGACCAACTATCAAACAGGCCTTTAAAAATAATTTTTTTGGAGGGGCATGTTTGGGTATTTTCCAATGTCATAAAGAATCCTCAGTTTACCTAATGATTCCTGTCAACATTTTCTAGGTGGTTGCTCCAAAAGGCAGTTACCAATTTACAGTGGAAGGTAGTGTGGAAGACCAGTCCGTCATGATTTACGCAAAGGTAATGACCATCAAAATCCTTCTTTTTGTATTATTAGAATATTGTAATGTTAAAAAGAATAAACAACCTGTAAGGGTTCCCTTTATTGTACATTATACTATATTATCTGTTTCATTTCAGAGTAATTGTTTTGCAACTGGAAGGTTTTGCGTTTGATTCCAGCTTTCTTCCTTGCAATATGCCATTGTGCCCCTGGGCAAGGCATTAAACCCCAAGTTGCCTACCATTATGCAAATCAGTGTATATAAATGTGCACATTTAAGAGTGTGACTGTTTGAATGTGGTTCCAGGGTAAAGCCCTTTGAGTGGTCTGTATGATTAGAAGAGCGCTATAAAAATTCAGCCCTTTAACGCACTGCATTTTCGACACTAGACAGGAAACAGAGCATGAAAAATACTAGTATTTTCCATATTCCGTTTCCTGTCCTATCCTTATCCAGACCAGTAAAATACTTAAATTCCATACATTTTCAGACATTTGCAAACTGTTTAAGAACCCTCGATCTTCTGCTATCTCCTCTTATTACTCGCAGTACAGCTTTGTGTGTGTTTTCTTTTTTTTTAGTGTTGAATGTTTGTAATATTTACATAATTATTTGCAAAGAAAGTAAATGATTTAAATTCGGATATGACTTTAAACATTGTATTAACCGACTTTTCCTCCTCTTTTTAGCCTTGTCTTTCAATCATTATTGCAGAAAGCATGTTTCACCTTAATGTACAGTCCGGCATAAAGGTGGGATTCATATTGTTATGGGTATGTACTATATAAACACTGTAAGTGTCAATTTACTTATTGTTTGCTGTTCAATGACAATTAAAAAATAATCCCTTTTTTATATTATGGATTATATTACTTGAATAGGGTGATTTGAACTGGTTTTGAAAGATCTTACAATAATCAGATTGATAATACCTGGGCACAGTTTTAATATAAACAATATTGATTTCAACCCTTTTTCTGCCCATTTTTATCAGTTTCCAAAAACTGAAACTCAGTATGAAGAGATGCATGACAAAGGAGCAGGAACTGGCAGTAAAAACTTTCTCTCTTTCACTTTTCCATAGATGTTGTCAATAGGGTTGTGCATTGCCATTCTGTGTCAAATGAATAAGAAGCTGGAAACCCCTGCTGTGGTCTACAGTAAGGAAGCAAAAGCAGGAAACTACAGTTGTCTCATAGAGCCTCCCAACTCTTGCACTGACTGATTTCTCTGCTTTTATTCATTTTTCTGCTGCACATGACTGCAGAGGTAACCATGCCAACATGTTTAATGCTGTGTAAAATTAAACCAATATCAGATTTGCTGACATTGTTTATACAAAACAAATTAAAAATGTGTGAAATGTCACATCTTTGACAATCTGATGTAAAACCAAATCCATTATAGGAAATAAACAGTATTATATTGTGGCAACCCCCCATATTCTGGCTTCAAGTTTTTATTAGTTATCTAATGCAGACCTGATAATCTTCATTTCAATGGAAGAAAAACATTATTTGAATACATGTTAGACTTGCCTGTTGCACTGTTTTTCAGATAGAGGAGGGAGATATTTGAAAGTTAAAAGTTTTTTGTGAAATCTTTAGTTATTGTAATCTTTGTTGATTAGTTGTTGTAGTCTTACCTATACAACTTGATGTTTTAGGGTTTCTAAATCTGAAGTGTGACATGCATTTGTTTTCAGCCCTACTTCTAAATAAAATCCAGCACAAACAACTACCTTCAGACGTCACTTCATTTGTAAATAGAATCTACCTTCACTGTATTAAACTTTAGTATAAATATAGCTGTTATGTTAAGGCCTCAAAGGTTTACAAGAGAACATTCGAGAACAAACAGCATCTATGCAGGTATTGCGCAATTATTTTAAGGAGAACAATAATTGCCTGCCAAGATAAGCCTAAAGGCCAATCACTGTATTTCTCTTTAAAGATTAATGAGTAAAACCAAAACAGCTGCTCCACATTCCACTACATTTTGTTGGACACACATTTACTGATCAACATCTGAGAAGAAGACAGTGTCCTCACACACTTGATTAGACAAAGTTCTTCACTACTCCTGGGGAAAGCTGAAAGGTCAGGGCGCAGTGTGCAGCATTTCCCAAATATTACACGCAGAGTCTTAGCTGGAATGGGGAACCACAAGGGAACATTCTTCAGAAGTGTTGCGTCATTTTTGAGTATGTGCATTTGGGATTCATTTGAGGGTCTTATATCCAGATGAGTTGCACAACATCCTGTAAATCTAGGACACGCTGGCTTCAGTTGTGCAATAGTTATTTAATCAGCAATGTTATAAAATCTAAAAACTCAACTGCTTTCAGAGAATTTTTGAGTTTTGAAAAGTGTGAGTTTTGTTTTTGTTTTTTTTTTGAAGGGGGTGATTTCCACATTAAGTACTTATAAATTATCAACTCATGTTTACAGTGCTCTAGAGTGCTCACAAAAAACACTAAAATGTCCAAGAAATGTCATTATTGACATACCCTTGTTTTTTTTCTGTATAACTTTAAAAGAAAGCATAATTGCCAAGTAAGCATAAAAATGCATAGAGAAAAACGTTCGGTATAGTTTTAATTTTCATTGACATAAATATAAAAAAAAATGAAAGTATACATTGTCAGTTTACTTTTTTACCAGTGCTTAATTTATTGAGGTTTTGGTTTTAATTGCTTTAAATGTTTGAATCAATTAGGTTTTAAGCCACATTGGTTGTAAGTTTTAACTCAATAGCCCTGTTAGTAATATATTTACTGAGTAAAGCATTGTGTGCTTAATATATGAATTTTTGTTTCCATGAACATAACTCCAAAGCATTACAAAACTGCAAAATACATTTAATCAGTCAAATAGCTGAAGGAGCTTCAAAACATAAAGAGAACATCAGAATCAGAATCAGAATCAGAATCAGAAAAGCTTTATTGCCAAGTACGTTTTTGGACATACAAGGAATTTGTTTTGGCGTAGTCGGTGCAATACAATACAAATTAAACAGTATAAACATATCTACAATATAATATAAATATATGTGCACAGTTTTAAGTGAGTGAGAGTAAGTATAGAGCAGTATAAGATGCAAGAGCAATACAACAGTGCAGGTGATCATTGTGCAAGTAAAGCAGGAGTCCAAGCTGAGCGTTAATGTAACGCATAGAGTTACAGGTTACAGGTGTCCTGTCAGCAAAAAAAAAGGGGGGGGTATGGGGGAAAGGGAGAGTGTCAGTGTGGTTTCCGGGCTTTGTTAACAAGGCTGGTGGCAGATGGGAAAAAACTGTTCTTGTGGCGTGAGGTTTTGGTCCGGATGGACCGCAGCCTCCTGCCAGAGGGGAGAGTCTCAAAGAGTCTGTGACCGGGGTGGGAGGGATCAGCCAGAATCTTCCCTGCCCGCTTCAGGGTCCTGGAGGTGTACAGTTCCTGGAGCGACAGTAGACTGCAGCCAATCACCTTCTCAACAGACCGAATGACACGCTGCAGCCTGCCCTTATCCTTGGCTGTAGCAGCGGCGTACCAGATGGTGATGGAGGAGGTGAGGATGGACTCAATGATGGCTGTGTAGAAGTGCACCATCATAGTCTTTGGCAGGTTGAATTTCTTCAGCTGCCGCAGGAAGAACATCCTCTGCTGGGCTTTCTTGATGAGGGAGCTGATGTTTGGCTCCCACTTGAGATCCTGGGAGATGATGGTTCCCAGGAAGTGGAAAGATTCCACAGTGTCAATTGTGGAGTCACAGAGGGTGGTGGGGGCAGGTGGTGCTGGGTTCTGCCTGAAGTCCACAACCATCTCCACTGTCTTTAGAGCGTTGAGCTCAAGGTTGTTCTGGCTGCACCAGTCCAACAGATGATCCACCTCCCATCTGTACGCGGACTCGTCACCATCAGAGATGAGTCCGATCGGGGTGGTGTCGTCCGCAAACTTCAGAAGCTTGACAGACTGGTGACTGGAGGTGCAGCTGTTGGTGTACAGGGAGAAGAGCAGAGGAGAGAGAACACAGCCTTGGGGGGAACCGGTGCTGATGGTCAGGGAGTCAGAGACGTGCTTCCCCTGCCTCACGCGCTGCTTCCTGTCAGACAGGAAGTCAGTTATCCACCTACAGGTGGAGTCGGGCACACTCAGCTGGGAGAGTTTCTCCTGGAGCAGAGCTGGGACATGCAGTCATTCAGCCCACTGACTGCAATACACTGTTACCTTAAGGAAAAATGTTGTTGATGCAGCAATGTTACTCTTGTTGAAACACAGTGATGGCTTTATGTGGAGTATCTGACCTCATTAATCTGTTTGTGGTCTGTATGTGCTTGAGTTTCAGAGAAATCTAGTTCAAAAATCAACCTAAAAGTCAAAACTCTATGTAACTGATAACACTGCAATGCATGCAAATACTCTTTTCAGATGGTGAATGTATTTTTCATCAGCACAACATATTTTCCTGTCATTCTCCTCCCACTGGCCACAATTCTCCTCCCACTGGCCACAATCCACTACTTGTCTGACAATAACAAGCTGCCAAAGTGGAAACTAAACACATTTCAGAGTATCTCTCTTACATGTTACAAGAACAAAATGGGGAAAGTCAACATCTTGTTGAAACAGAGTTACACTGGCGTGATAAGTGTGATAGGGGTAAGTGTTTCCAATTTCTTTTTATTTCTCTTTGCCAAAACATCTGTTGAAAAAGGCATTAAAAGACCAATTGCTGATGTCAAGAGCTTTTATTGTATTATCCTTAAAGTTAACTATTTTCCTTCTACTATACTCCAGGCATCAAATCAGTTATGTTCATTGCTTTATTAGCTTTGCAGTTAGGTTTGTTGAGAAGAAATATAACTGGTGGTGAAAGTTGTCAGACATGTAATGAATCCCATATGGGATATGTTGAACACAGTATTGGTATACAAACATTGGCTATTTTCCACATGTTTTCAATATATTATACAGTGTTTAAATTGCTGTCTTAAGAGTTTCTAAGGGCTTAAAACCTTAACTAAATGTAACAGTCAGTCAGTCAGTCATTTTCTACCGCTTATTCCATAGTGGGTCACAGGGTAGCTGGTGCCTATCTCCACCAGTCTATGGGCGAGAGACAGGGTACACCTGTCCATCGCCAGTCCATCGCAGGGCTAAATGTAACATTAGATACAAATTAAGTGCATATGTTGTATCTAAACAAAACAGGAAACAAATATCAGATGTATCTACAATGATTGCCAATTTTCTTTTCAGTTTTTGTCTTAATGTTGGTCACTTTTCAGTGTTTCAGATCATTAAATGCATATATACACCCCACAAGAGACTAAGTTCTTTATTAAGGGAATAACGTAATGCAAACCAACGTGGTAATATGTGAATATTAATTTTCTCCCTGGTAAATCATGAATACATTGTGATTAAGCACTTTCTTTTAGGTTAATTTCACTAGCCATACCCAGGCCTGATTATTGCCTGACTTGTAGAATTACGAAATCACTAAAAATAACCTATCTGATAAAGTGCGGCTGACAAAACAAACAAACAAAAGCGTCTGTCATTTAGAAAAGAACTAGAAAGCCACTTCTTAGGTTTTGGCTTTTCAGAGAACCACAGTGAAAATGATTATTCACAATTGGAGAAAACTTTGACCAGTGGTCAAACGTCCAATCAGTGACTGGCCAGGCAACATTTCTACAAGAGAGCATTAACAGCTCATCCAAGAGGTCAAAAAATAACCCAAAATAACATCTGAAGCAATGCAAGCCTCGCTGGCCTCATTTAAGGCTGCAGTAGGTAACTTTTGTAAAAATTTATTTTTTACATATTTGTTACAACTGATACTATGAATATGGGACAGATAATCTGTGAAAAAATCAACCTCTTCTGGTTCCTCTCAATGGTCCTACCTCTATTTGCAGAATTACACTGCTCCCAATCAGAAACAACCAATCAGAGCCAGGAGGAATGTCTTAGCAATGTAAATCAAGCTCATGTACACGCTGCTCACATCCCTCCCCAACACAGCGCTCAAGCTCAAAATTGCCGGTGTGCTGAAGCTGTGCTAATGGCGCTCAATTATTGGCTGTATTGATGATTTGAGGACCAGGTTTGTAGTCAAAGTATGGGCAGACCATAGTCAATGTTAAGCATACTATTGATGTTTTGTCCCTACCAGTGAATGGGCCGTAACTATTTATCCGCCGTTGTGAGGTAGTCATCTTCATAGACACTAAATGCGCATATATTTTTCTTTTATTATTATTGTTAGGTAGTCATTTTTATTCCTTTTGTGTTGAATAGTGCTTGTTAGTTAGGTGAAGGTTTCGGACCAGAATAATGGTATATCAGGATTATTTGGTTTCAATAAATCTTCATATATATAATTAAGAGAAGCGTTTGTGTTTATTTCGTGCAAGAGTGATTTATCTGTCAAAACAAGGTCGAAGATCCTCCACTTTCGGTGAAGAGGTTGAATAAACAGTGACAGTTGGTGGTTTTGGTTAATAATTTGTAATTATTAAAGAGCTTTGAGCCCGTAATCACCACACCACAGGACATCTCTGATTTCTATTCGTAAGTAATGATTTTTGGTTAAGAAATTAATAATTGTTTTCTCTAGTTATGATTTAAAATTTTAATTATTGATAAATATTAATCAATAATCATAACCGTTACATATATATATATATATATATATATGTGTGTATATATATGTGTGTAAATGTACATATTTGTTTACATTTCTATATATATTTATCTTTTGTTGACTTTGTATCAGGAGCACACAAGACAAACAGGAATCAGGAAGATTATTATGTTGCATTACCGCATTACTTTTTCAGTACCTGGACTACCTCTCCTAATGGATTGAACTAAGATTTTTGCTACCTATTGTCAGGATCTGTGCCATGTCTGTGTTTGGTGCTGTTTACTGTGCTTAGCCTCTAGATGGCGTTTGAACCAGCTGAAATATGTAAGGGGAACAAATGGTTTTACTAACGCCATCCTGGATTTTGAGTTTAACTTTTTTTTTTTTTTTTTTCTCAAATAAGGGATGTTAAGGTCTGTTTCTAGTGCTTTTCATTCTATTATAAATGAAAAGTATAGCTCCTGTTTGGTACTCCGAATAATGCATTGTGTTGTTGCTGTTATAGATAATCGCTATCCTGCTGTTGGGATTCACTCTCTTTGGTCATGGGGTCATAACATCACACCTTGAATGGGTAATATACATACACACAAACAAAATACTGTACTTTGAAACAAAAATTTGTTTTTGAAGCTTTTAAAATTAGTACATGAATACTGTTATTTGAAGGTATAAGAAAACTAACTGAATCTTTTTGGTTAAAATTCACTTTTACAGTAACTGTGTTTACTATACCTAGTGGGAAGTTAGGTTTTCTAAATCAAAATGACAAAAAAAAAATTACCCTCTGAAGTCAAAGGTTGGAGAACTGTTCTGAGTTCCATATCCAATATGGCTGCTACACATATAAAACATAGTGAACAGTGCAGATAAAAGTTATTACAACCTCTATCTGTTAAAATGTTGCTTCAGTGTTTTAATGCCTAAATATCAAAGAAATACATTGTTGTCTTGTATGAGTCATAGTAATTAGCGAAACAACAATTAGCAAATCCCCTTGATTTTTCCAATTCTAAGTTGAGTGCATTCTAGGTTTAATGGGAATGCACTCAATTCGGGTCTAACATAATTCCATGATCCCAGTTTTAACTTCCGAGACTAATCTAATGCATCCTTGCCAATATTGGCACAGATACTAAAAACTGGTCCTTCCCAGTTCACAATGTGCCGACCGGGTTCTGTTCTCTTTCATCTACAGGAAGACAATTTTATGCCATCGCTGCTTTTCTTTTACGGGTTTTCTACTGTCACTCTCATCTTTGCTGTCATTGGTGGGTTTGGTGTCTGGAAAGAGAAGAAGTGGGCTCTCATATTGGTGGGTAAAAGAAAAAAAAAAACACTTTTTGGTAAAGACAAGAAATTATGTTAAATGACTGGAACCCAATAAAAGATCATCATCTGATACCTTTTGTATGTTGTCAGTTTGCAGTTGGAATGATCCTGGGATGTCTGTACTTTATCATAGCAGAAATAATTGGGATAGCGGTACTCTCACAGGTACTGTCATCAGAGTAATTAGGTTAAAGCTTTATCTGCTGAATATTCTGTGTATGTATTTAGTGATTCGCAATATACCGGTAACTATTACTGTAACTTCATAACTGTCCACATCTCTCTCATCTACATCATGCTTTGATATGTTGACTAGGAGGAAATTATGCTGAAGAATAAATACCTCAACTTGTTGCCTCTGTCTAATATGAGTGACACTGACATATCGTTGCTCGTCTATGCACAGAGTGAAGTAAGTATATAAACTTTAATTCATTTTGGATTTTTTTTTTTTTTTTATAGTTTTGTATCATTTATTTAAACTCTTGGTCATTTCAAGTGTTTTCTCCTCAATGTTTCTCCTCAATGTAGAATTTCAACATCTATCAGTAAAGTAAGTAAAATAAATTAGACTTTACTCCAGTAGTAGTGGCAGCATTTCCCACTTTGACTGCCAAACTTTGAGGTTCCGGATTCTGCAAAAATGTGCAATATCCCAGCCACTTAATGGATGACAATTCAATGCAATATATGCTTTGCCAAATTGAGTGTATGTGCTGCACATGTCTTAAGGGCATCACTACACAGCCTCCGTTTTGGGTTCTGACTTGTGCGGTAGACCTCAGCCTTAGATGCCTGTTCTTGTGCTGTCATAATTAGTGGATCTCTACTGTTCTTCAGTGAAGCCTTCTCAGACAAAATAAATGATTTCTGAATTAGGACAGTGACACATGCACCAGTGTACTTCCTTGATTGATTTTATGAACGTCTATGCCTTGATCCTATACACACAAAGGTTTGGAACTCAGCATCGGTCCTACACATGGAGATTTCATCAATAGCTCAGTGTTCATGTGAACTACAATTTGAGAAGCCTAGTCGAAGACAGTTTCATGACTTTACCATCAAGTGTGGCACGTACCACTGTTGTGCTTGTCATAGTTCTTTTTAAATGCCTGACCCACATGCACAAATGCTCTCAGAAGACCAGAGGAAAAGTTTAAAAAGATTATTGTGTGGCAATGATGAGTAATGGTGTTGAGATCAGCAGAGGAGGAGATGAGAGCATCAGAAGGCAGACAGGTTTTCAAAGAGGAATTAGACGATGAAGAGCTGGGGTTTCCAGTTGTGGAATGGAGATAAGAAGTTTTTATTTAGTTGCAGGCGTGCGTCATGGGAACTTGAGATCCAGGAACGTTCATGGAGGAAGAACTTTGTCTCAGCTTGGAGGCTGCCTTGGGATGGGAGAAACCCGAAGGAGCCTTTAGCATGGGAAACAACACATAGAAATAATATGCGAGCTCAGAGGGCTTTGGTTACCACATGGGTTAACACTCAAGCGAAGAATGACTGGCAGCCAGCTCCTCATATACACCAGCAGATGGCTTGATGTACACAAGAATCTTATGAAATACCAAGGGCACAGAAGTTGTGGAAAGTCAAGCCTGGTCAAATGAGTAATCACCTAAATATCTTAAGCCTTGGATGCCCAAACTAAGAAACCGCCTCCAACCCTTCATGGTTAGTAGTTATTCCTAGAAACTGCCTTCAGGATGTTCTAGGTATAACTACTAAGAAATTTGCTAAGAGAAGGATAGTTGTTGGAACAGCTAATATACTGATCCTAATATACTGATCACTATAGGAGATAAACCACACTGTGGGACAACCTGAATGTTCCCTGGTGTTTCTTGGACTTTAAGCTAATAAATCACTTCACAATGAGTGAACATGCAACCAAGTTAACAAAACACATGTTTGTACTCCCAATAACTTTGCTAAAACTGCAGAAAATGCTAATTTGTCTTAACTTTCCTCTCAGTTTCACTGCTGTGGTTTAGAGAGTTCCAGAGATTGGGAAAACATCCCAGAATCATGCAAGTGTGATGAAGACTCCATTGATCTATGTGTGAGTGTTAGTCTGTTCTAAGCTTTTTTGTACAAAATGAAATGCTTTATAAGAATTAAAAGAATGCAGTCCTTATTCCTTAAAGCAGCAAAAATGCAGCTTGGAGCTGAATCCTAGTCTCCAGTCATGTACTGAAGAGGGGGTTACACTTGTTACATTCATGCAGTCAGAATACCATTTTTTGTGAAATGGATGCTTGCACTGATCATGTGTATTATATGGCAAGATGTTGAACTTTAATAATAAATAATTTACCTGATGATATATGTGTCCATGATTTAGGTAGATGCTTCTAGACACATCGGCAACTTAAACGACCCTCTTAATACCGGGCCAAACAGTATTTATGCCAAGGTAACCATCAAATCTTTGTATCCTGCATTTCCAAGTTACAGTCATGTTCAAAAGTAAGTAGAACCTGGTCTCAGGACTCTTGCATGACTCAAGAGTCAGCCCATGATCAGTAAGGAAATACATTTTCTGTGTGTTCATTAGTTTCTTTTTTAACAGTAACTCATCAGATTTTCTTATAAATCATATCCTAAGGCTTTAGAAACACTTGCATCATCTAAAAGCTACATAAAAAGTTGCAATGACTGATCTTTTCTTCTTTCCAGCCATGCCTTCCAATCTTAATTCAACATGACATACGTATCTTCCACATAGCATTAGGCATACTGTTCGGATTCATGTTATTGTGGGTAAGTACTCTGCTCATTTTCATTATTGCATGATGTACATCTGTTTGTACACCACCTTTGAAAATAGTGTAGTCGTGCAGCAGCCCTATTCAACTGCTTAAAAAAATCTATATTTATTTTAATTTGCTGACACCTTCTACTGCTTTCAAAAATTGCAGCTTGGAATAAGTAACTAAAGAGCATTCTTTCACTTTTCCATAGATATTGTCAATCGGGTTGTCTATTGCCTCTCTGTGTCAAATGAATAAGAAGGTGGATACTCCAAACGTGGTCTACAGCACAGAGGCTAAAGCAGGGAACTACAGCTGTCTCACAGAGGCTCTGGAAGATGGCTGATCAAGTTTTTCTTTTTGCTATTTCCAAATGTTGATGTTGTTTTGAACAGGTGTCTCTCAACATATTTGAATATTATTGAAAAGTAGGAATTCAATTCAACACATCTCATTTTATTACACAAGTGATATATTTGGATTAACTTCTGGTAATTTTGATTTAGACTTTATGGCTAACAGCTAGGCAAATTATGTACCTCTCCACTCTTGCTGGCTTTGTTTCACAATCCTGTCAGAATCGCTGTTTGTTAGTTGTGCTCCTTTTTCTTCCAGTTTTCCCCCGATTTTCCATTAATATGCTTGCATACACAACACTCTGTGAACATCCTGCTTCTGTAGCTTCTGAAGCCAGTGACTGCCTACTGAAGAACTGTCAAGGCAGCAGTCTTACCCATGTTGGTGAATACCATAACAGGACGCTAATGTAACATTTCTATAATAAATAATCATAGATTTATTCTACTTTACACACTGTGAGTGTGTAAAACCGAAGTCAAGTTTCTAGTTTGTAAACACAAGCATAGCAAATAAAGCTGATTCTGATTTGGGATTTTCATTAGCTGTCAGTCACAATGCTCATTAACGTACATAAACTCTTGAAAAATATCACCGTGTGTGTGTGTGTAACCCTAACCCTTTTGAATTATTCAAATAAATTTTGAAATTTTATTGAGATGCACACATTAATATTGATATATTTCCTCTTCTACAAATATGCATAAAGAATTTAAATACTACACTGTACCCAATGTTGACTGTGTGAATTGTATAGCACTGGATATGACTGATGTGAATGCCCTTTGTGTATCTCCTATGTATCTCCTCTCGAGCCCCTAATCCAAACATTTTTATAAAAATAAAAAAACAAAAAAACAAACTCAAAACTCTTGTTTGGTCAATACATCACTCTCCTCCTAACCATGAACTAGTAGTAACAGCAGAGTAAATACCAACCCTTAAACAGTTTGTTTATTAGGCATATGTTAGCAAGATTAAATCCCCCCCACCCCCCCTTCTGAATGCAAATTGTGTAAAATTCTAACAAATGACACCAAAATACAATTTAAGCGAAAAACAAAAATCTAATTTTTATTCCTGCTATTTACAAAATATTATAACAAGTTCACGTCTTAAATAAAAAAATAAACAATGAAATGCAGAACAAAAAATCACCATAACTTCAAACATACAGCATATCAGGCATTTATGGTTTAAGTGCACAGGTAGATGAATTTCATTTCATAATATATAACCAAGGAGAGTTTCTGGCTGCAGGCAGCTCATGCAGAAAAATTATTATGGTTGTGAGTTGTTCAAAAGTTTTCTTCGGAACAGTGACCTCAACTGGAGTATTACAACCACTGTTGACTTACTTAAACAATTACTTATTTTCACACAAGAGCTTCTCTAGACCTCTCTGCAGTGCATGATTTTTTTCCCAAATTAATGTAAATGATGATCTGAACAGCATGTCTACTGAATATGCAACAAAGACAAAGCCATCTCCTCAATCATGTGGATCTGATTAGATATCATTCACTCATTTCATGTGCTTTTCATAACAGAAACTGTGATGACGACATTTCAGTTATATACAATGTGCATAACAAAAAGACATTCAATGAGAAATGTTACTCATTCTGTTGGTCTAACCTGATTATATATGCAAGAAATACTTGATTATATTTAATAGAAGCACTTTGTAAACACTGTTAAAAAATTGCTACATTAAGCTTATAAATATTAATAATTTCCAATAGTTATTGTTCACTCTAATGCAGAAAGTTCAGTGTGTGCTTCAGGACAAAAATGAATGTTTAATACAAGAAGTTGCAATACAAATGGCATATTAAGGTAGCCACTATTTTTATCTGTAAACAGTGAAAAAATAATTGAAAAGAAAGACAAAGAGTGCATTGTGTATGTGGAAGATTTAGGAATCATTAACCGAATTCCTACAAAGAAATCTGCATATAATACGAGAACATGATTTTTGGTACCCTAAGTTTGTTGATAGCTTTTTAAGTAACACTCAACAGAGATAAGCCGATCAGGCTTTTATTGGCCAATATCAATTTCCAATTTTCTTTGAGGCCTGACCTGCTGATTCCATTTGTTGTTTTTCCCCAACAATTATAACACATGAAAGCAAAAAAAAAAAAAAAAAAACTTGCTCCTGATTCTTTCATAGAGGTAGTAGTTTTAGACTGAAGATGGCAGAAGTTCTAAATTTTTTGGTATGTGTTGCACATGAAAAATAAAATCAGTTTTTTCAGTATCTGACCTGCCGACCAACAATCAGAGACAATCTAGGAAAATTCGGCTGGTTTCGACCAATTTATTGCTGCATCACTAATATTGATAAATCACATTTAAGGTGGCTTTGGTTCTGTGTGGATAAACAAGATAAAGCAGTGTTTCTTATTTCCGATACAACCTGTAATGGGGTCCACTGACACAAAGAGCATAAAAGGTGACTTACATTAACTCACTAGACTGCCCACCTTTATATTAGCATAGAAGCTAATCTAACAATGTCTGTCTTGACCTGGTTGTCTTGTATCTACAGCATAGACCACAAGTAGGAACAAATAGAGGTTGCCCCTCAAACTTCACTAGATGGGTCCTCAGACTGAAGTAGCTCTGATTGTATTTATCATTGCAAAGTGCGCCACAGCAATATAATTAAGAGATAATATTTATGTTTAACTTACAATAACAGTATGGGTGCACAATGAAATGAGAATTCCGCTGGCATTTTAATTTTAGTAGGTGAAATCTGCCATTTTCAGCAAAATATATATATATATATATTACTGCAGTGCTTTCTAGTGGTTTTTGAGGGAATGACACAAGACATGACACAAATTCCTTGTTTGTATGTACGAACTTGGCAATAAAGCTGATTCTGATTCTGAGATAGACGTAAACAAATACACTACATTGCCAAACGTATTGGTAACGTACAATGTTACAATCACTTCCATGGCTGCAGGTGTATAAAGTCTAGTGTGCAGAAACTTGACTGTCCTGCACGGAGTCCTGACCTCAACCATCTTGAACATCTTTGGGATGGATTACAGCAGAGGCTGCATTTCTGATTTTCTCATCTAACTATGAACACACTCCTAAACCTTGTGGAGGCTGTTTATAGAATAGTTAAAGTTGCTACTGCTGGGAAAGGGGGTCCATCAACAAAATGGACCTTAAAGATTAGGAATGGTTCATGTACATGTAGTAGGTGGCAAATACTTTGGCAATATAGTGTATGTTAGTTAAAGGAACTCTTAATAAGCTTCTTGATGACCTTTTTGTGAAAAAAACCAATACTGCAGTGTCTTTCATAAAATGCTAAACAACCTTTTAATCAGGTGGAGTGAGATGACATTATTGACAGTTTTGTCTAAATTTTAAAGTCCTTTTTATTTTTTATTTCCTATTTTATTTTATAAGAAAGAGGAGAAGGAGGGTGACAGTACAGACAAATGATGTTTAAATAGATAATGGATCAGAGGATGGAT
This sequence comes from Girardinichthys multiradiatus, assembly GCF_021462225.1. NCBI lineage: Eukaryota > Metazoa > Chordata > Actinopteri > Cyprinodontiformes > Goodeidae > Girardinichthys > Girardinichthys multiradiatus. The sequence continues at coordinate 14,394,204 of NC_061809.1, forward strand.
GGACAGATGGATAGGCAGACAGACGATGAATGGGAGCATCATGCTGTGGGGTTGACAGATTGAGGATAGACAGATGGATGGATAAAACCTTTAAGGGTGGAATAGGAAATAAAAGCTCAAAATGCATTTTTTTTCATTCTCTTTTTTCTTGTTCCATGCTTATTCTAACCTGAAACATCCCTCCATATTTTTTCAGATTTTCCAGCCTGTGTAGGATCCTGGTATTACCAATCACAATAAATACAAGTTGACTATGAACATGCTTAAAAAGTCCTATTAAAACAAAGTTGTGTCTTTATTCAGAGCCTTATGAAGCAAATGATGCAGAACATGTTTGTGCTTGTTTAAAACTTTACCCTCACTTCATGTTCTCACTTCATATTTAATTTCCCTTTGGAATTAATAAAGTATTTTTGAATTTGAATTGAACTGAATGTTCAGCATATCTGCCTATAGTCTGATGGCTTTAAAGAAAGGTTGACTTTAAAGGACATATATAACCATGATTTACAGCCAGGAAATGTATGAATTATTAAAGTATATAACAATAAATTACAACCAGCGTTTCCAAATATTTTTTAAAGGACATACATACATTTAAAAAGTAATTTTCTTATTCAAAGATCTCCTGGAGTTTGCCTACTGGGCAAACAGGTCGGCAGATGATGCAGTCAGCTTGGGACTACACTTTATCCTGCAACACCTCGACCACCCAGGGATCTTCCCCAGGATGCTGTTTGTGGACTTCAGCTCAGCCTTCAACACTACCAACCCAGACATCCTCCACCAGAGCCACCCAGCTCAATGCCCCAGCCTCCACCTGTCAGTGGATCACCAGCTTCCTGAAGGACCAGCAGCAGCAAGTGAGGCTGGGGAGCATCTTCTCCCACACAGCAAATGCTGTACTTCCGGAGGCAGCTCAAGAAGTACAACCTTCCACAGGAGCTGCTGGTCATCTTCTACACTGCCATCATTCAAATTGTCCTGTCTTCGTCCATCTTAGTGTGGTTTGACTCATCCACAAAACAGGACAGGTCCAGACTGCAACAAACAATCAGGTCTGCAGAGAGAATCATCAGAGCTGAACTTCCCTCTATTCAGGACTTATACAGGTCTAAGTTCAGGAAAAAGGGCAGATAAAATCTCTGCAGACCCCACACACCCAGCACACAAGGTGTTTAGACTGTTACCTTCAGGTCAGCACTACAGACCTCTGTCTGCTAAAACCAGTCGCCACAGAGATAGTTTCTTCCCCCAGGCTTTTTCACTGATGAACACCTGACAGTCCAGTGCAACACCATGCATAGTTGGACTGATCTTACATTATATTCTTTTGTAAAGTCAATTGTGTATATATGTACATTTAAAAAGATATTCTTTATTTCCACTATTATATATACCAAATAAAATCCTCACTGAGAGCCTGTGTGTACAAACCTGGCAATAAAGTTGATTCTGAAGTGCAGGAAGCCACAATTATATACAGATGACATTGTGTTTGTAAGGGCGATGTCTGGAAATCTCTCATGGCATCATCACAGATTGTTTTCCTGACAAATAGACCTTTTAACATAAATATGTTGACTGGATTGGTTGCTTATTGACAACACAGAAAGTAGATGTATTGTGGAGAAAAGTGAGACTTGCACAATGACCGCATGGGTCCCTGATTTAAAATATTCTGGTGACAAAGTTGTTTGGAGAGCGCTGACACCTATTTGCATCAGAATAACAATGCTGGTCAAAATGGTAGCAGAAATGGTAATATCTAACCTGACTGCAATCATAATTTTACTGTTTTGATTTACAGTTTTTGTAACAAGCAGTGTTTGCCTACCGGTAAAACACAGACAGACAGGCTTCACCGCAGAGTTATTTTATATCCCAGGTTGGTAAGTCTCCAAGCTTCTGCACACAGACAACATTTCTCTTGAGTTCCTCATCCTCAAAGGATAAATCATAATATAAATCATCACTAAGGAACTCAAATATGAGTTTATCAATTTTGTCTTTGCTACCCATTGTGGCATGCATGATGCCACAGTCCAGACGTCCAAACGTTATTTCATTACTCTTCTGCTACTTTGAGCTCTGTCCTTTTGTTTTGTGCTCACTTTTTATCTTTCAGCATTTGTTTTACATATTTCTTGAATTATGACATGGCAATGAAGATTATTACTGTAAGCTAAAGCCTGTACAACAATAAAAAAGAAAAGTCCTAAAATTGATTATATATGCCCTTTAAATAGCGTTGATACAATTGGCCAAACTTGGTTCGACCGTAATCTGTACTATATTTGGTGAAAATTGTTAAACATTTATTTAAAACTCAGCGTGTCAGAAAACTTGTAGCTGAAATTAATCCTGGGTCACTATAAGGCAAACACGATTTTTGAAACTTTGACAAAAATGAAAAATACCCCTTTTGGTTGCTAGGAAGGTTAGAATACAGAAACTGAGAAAATAATCAGTGAAACTGCTAATAGTCAAACCATCTTTGAACACATGAAGTAAAATAAAAACGATAATTATGTGCATACGGAACATAAAAAATATTAAGGGACTTCCCTAACATGTCCCCTGACAAAAACCAAGAAAAAGCACCAGATAAACAGCTTATTTGACAAAATATTATTTGAAAGCACAATCTTCTATATGATAAAAGCATGTAAAAGTGTGAATATCATTTAAATACAAGTACAATTTCAGTAAATTGCTTTGTTTTACAGCAGTAAGGCTTAAAACAGTAATATATTAATCTAACCATGTAGATCACTTTCAAACATCAGTTACATGCAGTAACATGTATAAAATCATAACATATATTGCTACAGCACATTTTAGCCTGGTTATGGTATGCAGCTCCATGTGCCAATTCAAACCATGTATGCTTGTAGTTTCAAGTGTATTTAAAACATACTGCTGTGAAGTACTAGAAAGCACCTGGAACATATCTGTTGGACTGGAGGAGAGCTATAAACTCTTGTTTCCTTTTTATCTGTCCCATCAGTTTGATGCTCATGGCGAGCAAAATAATCTGAGAAAAGAAGCAGATGTAAGAAAAAATGGATTAGATCCAAGCAATTACTTGTTAAACCCTACAGACCATGGTAGACGTTTGATGGTATATATAAATGTGCTAAAGCAAAGGCTTACCCAAAACACTCCACTCCCAAACTGTATAGCCATCACCAAGGAAAAGGCCAACTTCAGCTCAGAGAGATAAATCGGTAGGCAAGGCTATGGGATGAAACAGCACAACGACATAAAGGCTCAAAGCAGCAGAAGTAAACAAGATATTGATCTGGGTGTTGTTAATGTTGTTTTCCACTGTGTCCAATTACACCTACTGAAGTTCACTTGCTGGCTTTATTAGCTACACCTGATCGAGTGTTTGTCACAGTCCACTCAAAAATCAGTTTAGAGTGGAGGATTTTTGGGTAAAGCACATATTTTTTGGTAGCAGAGGTCAGAAGGAAATTGCCGGTTTGTTCCACTTTTTAATCAACTGTAGCTTGAGTGTTAAGGCAAACATATGTAGAAGAGGAAAACAGGAAACTATGTGTCATTATTACCAGCCATTCTTTCATAGGTTTGGTGTGGAGTTTTTTGCATAGGAGCTTAGTCCACTCATTTTGGCTATAGAAACCAATTAAAACATATGTCAGCACCCTTCTCTTAATGGGAGGGGTGATCGCCTGTGGTATTGTAAAAGTTTATTATGAGTAAAAGCACTCTTGCGTGCCTAAAAAAAAAATCTCTCTGGTCTAATGTGGGATAAATTCAGGCACAATTTGGCAATATCAGAAGCATAGATACACCCTGTCCTCTATCAACATATTAAGCTTGTTGTAGTGCTGACATATGTATCATTCTGTAGCCACAGTATTCACAATGGTGAAATAAATGGTTTCTGTCTCTGGTTCGGTTGAAGTTTGCCTTGATTCCTGTGTTTATTTTTGATTTCAGGTCAATTATTCTGTTATCTAGAAAAGCATTTCATTAACTTCCTGTTTTATTTTATTGAGGTTTCCCCATCAGTTAAAACTACTTCCTATTTTGTGGTCTTAACACTTGGTTCCAGTATCTAATCAACATACCTGTAGTGAATTTATAATCATCATCCCCAGTACTTAAATTCAGCTCCACAATTCATTTGTAATTTTGCCAGATTTTGCTCATCCCTGTGTCATGCTTGCATTAATCTTGAACTTGCAGCCCCATTTGTTATGTTAAAACATTAGATTTTTCTTACTCCTTTCAAAGAACAGACATTGCTTTGCTATAAGGATTTAAATGTTAGCATTGCTGAGACAATACCACACACTTACAGACCGATAAAGCTGTCTATTACACAGTGTTGGTGTTTTACCTCTCGATAAACATATTGGTTCTTCGGAGCCCCGAGAGTGGCACTGCCCCGTAGTCGAACCTGGTTGAAAGTGAAAGGATGAAACTTAAAATATTTTTTCAAATCTTCCTTTCATTGTTTTAATCATCATTCATGAATTGTACATCAACAACTCTGCATTTCTAATCTGCAGCCGTATTGTTTACATCTTAAGCTGTATCATAGTGTATCTTTCTGGTTCCTTGTTTTTTTTTTTTTAACACTGTACAGTTCCTGCTGATGGATGGCTGGAGATACAGTCAGAATATATCTGGATCAACAACTGGTCATCCAAAAGCCTATACTTAAAAAATATTTGGTTTTTAGAGCAGTACTATTAAATAAATCTGAAATTTTCCATAATGGTACGTAGTAAACTCTCTTTGACAAAAAGCTGTAGTATTGAGTACTGAATTTATTTTTTCTAACCTGAATCTGTCTGTCTTCATTTTTAATATTAGAACACTACATCATACATATGGTCAATTTCTATTGACTATAACCTGTTTTTATGCATGACATTCACACTAGGCGTTTTTACCAAATTAAGGCTGCATTTTGATTAAAGTTGAATATGATGAGTTGAATATGATGACCAAAATATATATATATATATAAAAAAAAGCTTGATTATGTTGCTGACAATAAAAGATGTGGGGAATACTCACACATTTTCCTGGATAGTGACAGTTACAGGAGGCGGGGATGGATGCACCCCAGTCCTTGTACCCTTCAATGAGACCGCAGCATTCCAGCTAGAAGTGACACAAACAGGATTAGATTGGAACATAAAACTATGATACCTAATTCACAATTTAAGAGAACTAAAAACTCACTTTCTGAGGTCTCCAAATTAGCAAAGATATAAGCTTGTGAATTTAGGAATATATTGCGGTTAAATGAGAATGTTGGTGAGTGGCTTTTCTGCAGTGGTGCAGTAGGTTCTTGTGACCACTTGGTGGTGTTATCAAAACTATGAGAAGCTTGGCTACCCTAACTTGTTTTGATAATGTTGCCATTTCTTCCCATTAGAAGGAAAGATGTTTCTGTTCTTTCCTTTTATACATTTTTATTTTATTTTTGCAACTTCAATGATGCACATTTTATTTAAAATAACCCTCTTTTAAACAGGAGACAATGGTTACTGTTGAAACGTTCCTAGATCCCGTGATTGCCTGAAACATTAAGTAAAATGTACAAAAATGCTTCAGGCTGATTTATTTTATAATTGTTTAAGGGAGGGTTATAATTGTGCCATTAGTTATCTTGTTAAAAACAGTTATTTTCTTTCCTCATTGACAAATTGTACTCATAAAAGATAGAGCTTTTTATTGTTCCATGTGCTTTACCGCGGGCATCAAGCTAGTCTTCATTTTATTAATTTAGATCCAAGGTTGACTGATATAAAAAAAAAAAAAAAAAAATGTATTATTGAATTATATAGGCTTAGGTTTACTTCCTCTTGGATATTATGTAGCAACGTCCTGTTGGCTTTGTTTGTCCCAGTGAGCGGCATCATAGACAGCAGCTTGGACTCTTCCCGGACGATACGTTTCTAAAGACAGACAAAGTGCTCTGAAGAAAATGTCTTTACATATGCAAACAGGTGGGATTTAAACCGCATACCTCATAAACGTCTTGGTAACTTAGAGCCGTTCTGATAATTATGGTTTGACTCGCCGCTGCCATCCCGGCCGCATACTGCACACAGACACACAAACAGTGAAGTAAAATCCTTATTCCTAACATACAGAAACACACAGAGAGGTTTAAAGTTTGGTTTTACCAGAATCAAGCACCATCTCTTTCCTTTGTAGGCTCCAAACACACCGAGCACAGACAGCAGCAGGCAGCCAACTTCAATCACGTACATCATTGCTACAGAAATACTGGGCACCATCTTAAGGGAAGATCACAGTGTTACTTGGTGCTTTGCAAAAGTATTCCTACTGCACAAACGCAATCACATTTAGTCACACGGCAACCACAAACGTCAGTGTATGTAAAGAAAAATGATGCATGGTTTTTGAATGTTTGCAAATAATTATTGCCTTGCTAGAAACTGGACCTCAAAGTCAGTTCAAGGTTTGTCTTTAGCCCCATCTATCTTCCTAAGAACTCTGACCAGCTTTCCTGTTCCTGCTAAAGAAAAGCCAGCCCACAGGATGATGCTTCAATCACCATGTTTTATGGTGGGGATAGAGTGTTCAGGGTCATGGGTTATTTTAAATAAGGTTTTGCATGTTGACTAAAAAGTGACCAGAACACATTTGTTTCACATTTGCTTTTGGCAAACTCCAAATGGGACTTTCTATGGTTTTCTTTTAGCAATTGCTTTCTTTTTGCCACACGTTTTACTGTTTTACATTTTTATCTCTCTACTTCCCTGTTATGTCCTACTTTGGGTTAGTCTATTAGATGAAACATTCCTGAAGGTGGTGATATCAATGCCTAATATGTGATTTTCACAGGTGCAGTACTATATAAAACAATAACAAACAAATCAAAGGTCACTTCAGAACCTAACTTTTGAAAAGAACTCAAGGTCTTGCTCACAAATAGCTGCACGAACACATTATTCCAGGGCAGACAAAATTAAAATCTTGTTGCCATGTTGCATTCAGGTGATATCTGTGCAAAGGGTTTATTAATAATTCCTCAGCTGACTTCTTAGAAACATGTTTTCAATTCCCAAAAAAATCACCCTGTTTAAAAACTACATTCATCCAATAAATTTTTTTTTTTGAAAAACATCAAAATTCAATCTTACCTTGCCAGTTTGTATAAGATCCCTATGCCAAATCACAGTCATTCTCAACATGAAGAAACACAAAGCCTAGAGAAAAATAAAAATAAATAAAAAGAATTGGAATTTTAGGTATTCTTTTAGTTTTTAGCTCAGACACTTGAAATTACATATTATATCTTATAATGTAAAACATCAAAGGCTATGCATTTCTTAACCCACTCCTGTCACATCTTAAAGGAGCAGTGACTTATTCAAGAAGAAAAGAAAAGCATTAATAACCTATAATCTATCAACAAATATTGACCAGCTTACATTTAACTCATGTGACAAGCATCATCCTTTGCAAATGTGTCACTAATAGATATTACAGGAGTATTTATGGTAGAAAAAAAAATGTTAATTGATACATTTTAAGAAGACACCAAAAAGGCCTGTTCGGTTAAAGTCCATTCAGACCCGCTGGAATGTACCTACCATATGTACAGCGTTAGCGAATATAAACGGCCTTTTCAGGCTCGTTTTATCCGCCACCACGACCACTGAGCTCTTCTGCATGCTCGCAGCTGACTCTTCCAGGCTTTAAAACGGTAAGGAGAAAACAAACCAAGAGAGCGGAGCTTGCGGTGGAGGCTGTAAGGGCATCTGTCGTCTGCATCCGCACAGGACGTCACGGTGATGTGCTGGATGCTGGCTCCGTGCTGCCTTCAGGTTACGTCCGGAAATGTAGGAAATAAGTAGCTTCAGAGTAATGAACAACCTGGTTATTATAAAAGAGCATTAACAGGGCCGTAACTAGAATTATAGAAATATTAGGCAACTGAAATCCACTCTTAAATGCTTTAAAGCTTTAGAATTGATTTAATCCTATAAAAACATAATTTATCTAATCTTTAGTTGGAATAGTTTATATTTCTGGAGGCAAATCCTCAAAAACATTTAGGGCTAATCTGGACGTTTTTCAACAAAATCATATACTTAATCTGACTTTGATGAATTGCACAATTCTCCTTTGATACCTTTATCAGTTATGGTTGTGTCTTTTACTTTAAAATCTGCAACGCCATCAGGGTTTTTACATTCAAGCCAAGAAACCAAGCTTCCACTGGTATATGAGTCATAATCCACGATCCCTTTGTATTCTGTAAGTATGGTCCAGTATTTTCTTTCTTTTCCTAGAAATCTCAAAGAAATGCTGCAATTAACAAGAGTTTGCATAGTATATCTAATATCTCAGATCTATGCAAGATCCAATGGGTGCTTTCAAATAACTGCAACCATGTCATTCTCTATACCAATCTTGTTACATTTTAAGCATTTTGTGTTGAAATGCATGTTTTTGTCACGGTGTGACATTTTGGACTTTGTTTTATGGTTTCTTGTGATGGTTTATTTTGTCTAGATGTTTCTATTATGTTTATTAGTTTGTTTTGCTCCCTCTACCGCCTCCTGGTGTTTTGTTGTTTTCCTCCCTCATTAAGTTTCCTTATGGTTGTTTCCTTATTACTTTGTATGGTTCTATTATTATGATTAGTCTCAGTATTATGGTTCTTTGTTCTCCTGGATTCTTTAGCTCCTCTTTTAGTATCTCTGTGTTTATTTATGTTTTTTTTTTTTTTTTTTTCACCTTGCACTCTTCTTGTTTTTCTAGTCTGTTTTTTGTTCCTCCTCGTCTTTGTTCCCTTTCTGTGTTTTTATTCTGTTCTGTCTAGCTTAGTTCTTTATGTTTAGTTTCTAGTGTTCCAGTTCTGCTTCCTGTTAGGTCAGCTTGAGTTACTGTTTACTTTTATTATAGTCAGGGTTTCTTTATGGTCTCCTTTTGCTTAGGCCTTATGTTCTTGTTATTCTTCTGTTCCTTCCAGTTCATCTGTTTCCTTTACCTCTTGGTTATTTTGGATTTCTCATGTTTTGGTTATGTTATCTTAGTCTATTGTTCTGCTTAGGTCTATGTTTCTCTTTATTGTTTATTGTTTCCACATGTCCCTTCTGCCTCCTTGCCACACATGTTGCCTGTTTCTTGATTACCCGCCTTTGTTCTCGTTCTGTATATCAGTTAGTTTGGTTCTTGTGTTCAAGGCTGGTTTGTTGCGTCACCTTCCCTGCGCCAAGTTCCTTTCGTTTCTTGTGCTCTGTTAGACCTGGACTCCTAAACTCTCTGTTTTCATCCTGCCTGCCTACCTGTGAGTTTAGCCTTTGTTTTGATTTAAATAAATCATCGTTCTGCCTCGCCATGCCGACTCCTCGCCTGCATCTGCACTTTGGTCCACAACAAAAATCTCAACATATGACACTTTGGGGATTGCTAGTTAAGAACAGATAAGTTAGTTCAATCTATTTAAATAGCACCAATTCACAGAAAATGTTATTAAATGGCACGTTGCCTGACAAACAGGTCCAACTCATGTCTGATTATACATTCCAATTAATATCATATATTAATTCAGATTTAACTTAGATTTATAGTCCAATTAAATCCGAAAGATATCACAATAATTATATGTATGGCAGTTAGTAAAAAGTTGTTCAGGAAGCCCAATAGATTGAAATAATAGCAATCCCTCTTCTATCCCGAGTAAGCATGTGGGAACAGTGGAGAGGTACCACTCCTTTTTAACAGGAAGTGGCCTACAGCAGAACAAGGCTATCCGCAACTACTGACTGGGGTTGAAAGGGCAAGAACAAGCAACAGAAAAAACTCAGTGGCACTGAGTCAGGGTTACTTTACATGATAAAGCAAAAGAAAGAGACACGAAGGTATTAGTAGCAATAGCTCCGTCAAAGGCTCCATCCAGGAAAAAACAACAGTTAAACACAGACCCACTCAGCTAAAAATACTTTCTACTGAACAAAAAAACATTACACAAGAGAGCACCGTTATAACGGCAAATTTTGCATAAATGCTGAGTTGTAAGAGTAAACAAAAAATTGAGAAAAAGTGGTCAGGGAGTATTACAGAGATGACTCGTGATAACCTCAGACACGTATAACTATGAGCTTAATCAAAGAGGAAAGTTTTCAGCCTAGTCTTGAAATTACAGGCAAAAACTGGAAGCTGGTTGCACAGGAAAAGAGCCTCATCCCTGAAATATCTGCTCCTATACTCAAACTCTTCCCAGGGAGAGATAGTTAATGAGAGTATGGTGCCCATTACTATTACTGGAAATTAAACAAGTAATCGTATTGACTGCATAAAATGCTGGGTAGTGTAATTAAAAACATTTACAATCATTGTAGAAGTTGGTTAGAAAAGCTTTTCTTTGTACTTTGTGCTGTGCAAAGGTTCCACTTCCTTTTTATTTGTAACATGGTTTTGAGAAACTGTTCTAAAATCTTTTAAAGGATCTGTCACAGTTTTTCTTCATTTTAATCCTGCTGATCCGGTTTGTTGAGCTACACAATCTATGAAACAGACAAGATCAAAAATGATGTCTACAATCAACTGATAAACCTGAGTCATGTCCACTTACTTTTATACTTACTCACACACTGGGCTTCTGTAGAAGAGCCTTAGCATCTTATTAAAAAAAGCTAAAGAAACAAGCTTGCTTCTTTTTAACTTTGAGGGCAATAAGCAAAATGATTTGATAATGAGTTAGAGTTTTACTAATTTTAACAAGCAAATTTAAAATGTAACTGATTTTCTCATGTCTGTTAACTCTTAAACCTAAATAATTTCTACTCTTCTAATATTGATTTAACATCTAACCTAATAGAATATGTGCACATTTCTATTGATTAAAAGTGAGAAGTGATATTCAATTTTACCTCTGCCCATTTTTCTCTTCTACATCAATGCAATAGTTAGGATTAACTTTGACAAAACAAGAACAAAACAAACAAAACTATATTACTTGAAATCAGCACTTAAAAATGGAGAATAAGAGGAATAACCTGTCTAATCATTTGTGTTATCCTCTGAGCGTTATAGAATTACAATTGTAATAACAAAATAACATTTTTAAAATGAGAACCATATCTATTCAGTTGAACACATTGGCTCACAAGTTAGCTGTGAAGCAAGTTGTAGTAAAAGCTAGTACTCTACATTAATGCCACAATCTTTTAAGGATGAGGAGGTTAAGAAAGTTCGCTGCCAACTGACTGCATTTCCCATAGTGCAACATTAGCTATGAGGCTGGGCTACGCACAAAGAACAGGTGGGGCAAGTTTCTATTGTTACAAAGGGTGATGTGAAGAGGGCAGGACTCAGGTGAGGAAGAACAGGAAAAACGGATGGGAGAGACCTGGTGGAAGAAACCATGAGTGAATGTGTGTTTATGTGTGTAAGAAAAAGCAGGAAGTACCTGGGACTGCTATAAGAGACACATCTTCTATCACCTACTAACAGGAAGACTGTTTTTTTGTCATTACTGGAGCTTGTTCACAAGGACATAAAGGATGGGATGGATTTTCATGTTGTTTTTTGCCGTGGGCAGTAAAGTGGGTCAACACCTGAGTAGGAGCTGAAAGGAGAAGCTGAACTGAGACAGTTTTGTCCCTCTGAAAGAGCACAAGAGAGGAAGGAAATACTAAACTTTCTGGGAATACAAGAGAGAAAGAATACAGAACTGGAAAGAAAATACTGTCTTTTTGGAAAACTAATAGAAACAGTTGAATTCTGGTGCTTTTACTAAATTCAGCACAAAATCTAATCTGGTGATTAATATTCTGCTTAACTGTTGTTGCTTGGAACAATTTCAAGTTGTTTTGTATTATTATTTTGGGCTCATTTTTATGCCTTGATTCAACCACAAAGATAATCCATCACCTTTCAGCTTCAGTGATCAAACATTCCAAGTGATCTACAGTGCAGATAAAGGAGAGAGCATTTCCTCTATTCACACGGAAAAAGACACAAACATACTCCACTGTACTTCCACCATGCAGGCACCGACACCTGAGCACGATGACACTTTTGATTTCCTTTTTAAGATCATCCTTATTGGGGACACCAACGTGGGGAAGACCTGCGTGCTCCAGAATTTCAAGTCAGGGGTTTTCTCTGAGAAACAGCAGAATACTATTGGGGTGGATTTTACAGTGAGGACTGTGGATATTGAAGGAAAGAAAGTAAAGGTACGTTTTCCACATAGTGTTTCTTTTAGACATGAGGCAGACATTAAATTAAGAATTATAAATCTGAAAATTATATAGGCAGGAGACTAAACAGTTGTGAAGTATTACATTTGTTAGATATATGTGAGCTATAATGGAAAGTATAGATTTTATTTCAGTGGCATTTTGTTACTTTGTTAAAAAATTCAATTGAAAGTCATGTAACTACTTCCATATTCATTGCTTTTGGGCCCCAACATGTGAGAGCCCCTCTTTTAAAGGGAGTATCCTCAGTGACAGTACAGTAAGTGGCAGTGGCAGTTTGACTTGGCCCAGAACAGGTCTGTTGGGCTGCTGGTATGGAGAACCTGCCAATCAGGTTCCTCCCTTTGCGCTTCTGTGATGGTAAAAATAGATCTCGGACTGTACAGTTATTGCACTAGAAAAGGAAGTTGTTACTTTTTGAGACTTCCATTGCTTCTGCATGCACTGGCCTTGCAAACACCAAATCATACTGTTGAAGTTTTTTTAAAAGTTTGTTAATGTTAATCAGAATTTGTTTGTGATAGACCTGAGCAAAGTAACAGAGAATTGTGAGGTGGAAGAAAAATGATACACAGTTTTCAGATCTCACAACCTTTCCTATCAATGCTGATGAAAGACATCCACACAGCACAATGCTGCCACCAGTGTTTCCCTATGGCAATATTGTGTTCAGGATGATGTGGCCAGCATCTTGTATGAGGGCCAGAAACTTAAATTTTGGTCTCATATGAGGAGAGCAACTTTCTTTTCATGTTCTCTGTGTCACCACCATAGCTGGCAGCGAACATTGTACAGGATTCTGTTCAGAATTTCAAAGTAAAAGAGGCTAAATACAAATCCACACCCCTCATTTTAGAGATTTATGTGTAAAAAGATTGGAAAACCATGCATCATGTTGCTTCCACGTCCCATTATGCCCTATTTTGTGTGGCCTATCACATACAATTAATTAAAAAACATAACGTGTAAAGAGAATGAATACTTTCGCAAGGCACTGTATTAATATTAGCAAAGCAGCTGTAGACGAGACATTCTGTGATGAAAATCTTTGGCATTTTGATCTTATCAGTTCTGAGAAGACATTTCACGAACATGCTTTAAAAAACATTTTCTTTTAACAGTTGACAGCTATATTTTGTCTACCAATTATGTGCCAAAGCATTTGGAATATGGTAGATCACAGCAAATTTTGTTTTTGCTTCTACAAATTCCAACACCTTAAGGCTGTCATGTCTGTTTCTTGAATGAGGCTACATCTATGAACCTGTTTTTGCAGCAGGCAAAAACGGTTTTAGCAGTTGCACAACAGAAATGAGTTAATGAGTTTTTATTTCACTGCTAAAATACTTCTTAGTCCTGTCTCTACTTTCAGAAGACAACTGGAAACGACATCCACACATAAAATACAATTTAATCAACTTACATCCAAATTAGTCATTACGTGAGAAAATGTCTAAAGTTTATGTTCAGTCAAATTTTGTTTTCCATTTCTTGATAAAATATGAAAGAAAACTTGCTTTAAATTAATTATTTGCTTGTCCCATTAACTAGCTTAATTTTGTGATGTAGTCAAAGGGATGGACGTTTGAGTCTTGGCTGGTTGCTACAACGCTAAAGGTCTCTTAGATCCTTGGGGAGTACTCTAGAGATATAAGGACTTGGGATTCCCCACGGGGAACCAGAGGTTTTCTGCTGTCAGCCATGTCTGTGTCTGTTGCTAAAGCCCTATGCAATTTATATAATCTCTACATAAAATCATCCACTTAAATGTCCAGTTCTAAGGGATAAATTTAACATCAGTGCTCAAACTCAAAGCAACAACCCCAGTATTGTCATTTATGCCTCTAATGTCCAAATATTTTCTCAGTATGAGAACATTACTCTCATTATATATTCTAAGGAATGAAGCACAAGCTTTCAGTTGAAGTTTATAGAAGTTTTATACATAGAGCATAATCAATAAATCTCACGATTTTCACCAGTTCCTAAATCAGGCAACTCTAACCCCAGATTACCAAAAACATGTAACATATTGTACTGGAACTCTATTTATGTAACACTAACTGTAGAAGTACTGAATTAAAAGACGATCCCATGAATCTGTATCATGTAAATCTATTTTTAGTGGCAATAAACGGAAGTAATCTGTATGGTTTATATGGTTTTCAGTGTTTCAACAACATATCTTTAGTTTTTAGTGTTTTGGAGCACTTGTAAATGGGCAGTCCTTTTAAGCTCCTACCACAGCATGTGCCTCACCCCATATCAGGCCGCCCAGGCTTGTGGCTTGACTTGGGTCCGGGTTGGGTTTGGGTTTATTTGTGTTTTACACCGTACAACCGTAGCACTTTCATAAGAATCAACACCTACTTATTTTTGGTTACGCTTAAGTTACTTTAATAAGAGAGAGGCAAAATCAAAAATTAAATCATTACGTCTCCCTTTCTTTGTTATCATCCATCGATCAGTACTACTTGTTGAACAAACTCACAAAAGTAATAATGTTCTTAACTGGTTGCCATGACAAAAAAAAAACCAAAAAAACATAAGAAACACTTTACCAGTAGCAACATTTTGCTGAAAAGAAAGCATTGCCTTTTGTCTAAACATCACAAAAATTGTTTAAAAAGTTTAAATTGAAAAGACGTGTACATGAGGACATCTATTGATCTCTACATGATAAAATTGATTAAATGTTTTTAGGGTGAAATGGGTTAATCAAGACTGTCTTTCAATCTTTTGGTTTCAGCTAAATTTTGAGAGGACATCTCGGCTAAAAAAGTCTGAATAATGAATAAAATTTCAGGAATACGTTTTGGGCCAAAGAAAGAAAACACCACAAAACAATCTCTACGGACAGCTACAGCCTGGAATGTTGAAGCAATGATTTACGCAAATTTCTAAATGGTAATTTTCTAACTTCCCGCAGCAGCAAGCTGTGTTAATGCTATCCTATCTATATATACAAACAAAAAAGCAAACATTCAGGTTCAGGTGTATTTTCTGCTACCTGTTCCCCTTCTTTGGGATTAAGTTTCTGTCCTTATGTCCTCACAGCAGCAATGGCGCCCCCAACATCATGCATTGAGGGAATTGTGAAAATTGTTTGTTTAAAGTCATTGTTGAATTCTTTCCTACTTGACATTCTGTTAATGCAAAGCACCAGAGGAATTACTTATCAAACATTTTCTTTTGTAGAAGTGGTTCCATGTATCATGTATTTACTCTTGTATTCAGACCTTGTAGGAATCATAGGATTTTCTTTCTTTTTTTTTTTTATTTTCGATTACATAAAACATTTTAAAGAGTGTGAACTTAAATTTGGACACGTTTCTGTGTGGTACAGATGCAGGTGTGGGACACAGCAGGTCAGGAGAGGTTTCGCACCATCACGCAGAGCTACTATCGCAGTGCTCATGGTGCCATGATCGCCTATGACATCACACGAGGCTGCACCTTTGACTCGGTGGAGCATTGGATCAAGGAGGTAGAGTTGTATGGAGCTGCCAATGTACTCTTGGTGCTAATAGGTGAGTTAGATTTGGACTTCTGTAATGCATAAAGACAATATGTATGCATAGAGCACTCCATAAGTATGGCAAATCCATTAAATAAATAGTTTTATTGCAGAAGCATAAATTCATATTTAGAAAGTATTAGTTTTTAACTATTTCAACCATGCAACAGTTACTATAAAATAAATGTAACTACACTGCTCAAAAAAATAAAGGGAACACTCAAATAACACATCCTAGATCTGAATGAATCAAATATTCTCATTGAATATTTTGTTCTATTCAAAGTTGAATATGCTGACAACAAAATCACACAAAAATCATCAATGGAAATCAAATTTATTAACCAATGGAGGCCTGGATTTGGAGTCACACACAAAATTAAAGTGGAAAAACACACTACAGGCTGATCCAACTTTGATGTAATGTCCTTAAAACAAGTCAAAATGAGGCTCAGTATTGTGTGTGGCCTCCATGTGTCTGTATGACCTCCCTACAACGCCTGGGCATGCTCCTGATGAGACAGCGGATAGTCTCCTGAGGGATCTCCTCCCAGACCTGGACTAAAGCATCCGCCAACTTCTGGACAGTCTGTGGTGCAACGTGACGATGGTGGATGGAGCGAGACATGATGTCCCAGATGTGTTCAATTGGATTCAGGTCTGGGGAACGGGCGGGCCAGTCCATAGCTTCAATGTCTTCATCTTGCAGGAACTGCTGACACCCTCCAGCCACATGAGGTCTAGCATTGTCCTGCATTAGGAGGAACCCAGGGCCAACCGCACCAGCATATGGTCTCACAAGGGGTCTGAGGATCTCATCTTGGTACCTCATGGCAGTCAGGCTACCTCTGGTGAGCACATGGAGGGCCGTGCAACCCTCCAAAGAAATGCCACCCCACACCATTACTGACCCACTGCCAAACCGATCATGCTGAAGGATGTTGCAGGCAGCAGATCGCTCTCCACGGCGTCTCCAGACTCTGTCATGTCTGTCATGTGTGCTCAGTGTGAAACTGCTTTTATCTGTGAAGAGCACAGGGCGCCAGTGGCGAATTTGCCAATCCTAGTGTTCTCTGGCTAATGCCAACCATCCTGTACGGTGTTGGGCTGTGAGCACAACCCCCATTTGTGGACATTGGGCCCTCATACCATCCTCATGGAGTCGGTTTCTAACCATTTGTACAGACACATTCACATTTGTGGCCTGTTGGAGGTCATCTTGCAGGGCTCTGACAGTGCTCCTCCTGTTCCTCCTTGCACAAAGGTGGAGGTAGCGATCCTGCTGCTGGGTTGTTGCCCTCCTACGGCCTCCTCCACGTCTCCTGGTGTACTGGCCTGTCTCCTAGTAGCGCCTCCAGGCTCTGGACACTACGCTGACAGACACAGCAAACCTTCTTGCCACAGCTCGCATTGATGTGCCATCCTGGATGAGCTGCACTACCTGAGCCACTTGTGTGGGTTGTAGAGTCCGTCTCATGCTATCACGAGTGTGAAAGCACCACCAACATTCAAAAGTGACCAAAACATCAGCCAGAAAGCTTAGGTACTGAGAAGTGGTCTGTGGTCCCCACCTGCAGAACCACTCCTTTATTGAGTGTCTTGCTAATCGCCAAAGATTTCCCCCTGTTGTCTATTTCATTTGAACAATAGCTGTGAAATTAATTGTCAATCAGTGTTGCTTCCTAAGTGGACAGTTTGATTTCACAGGAGTTTGATTTACTTGGAGTTATATTGTGTTGTTTAAGTGTTCCCTTTATTTTTTTGAGCAGTGTATTTATACTTTACCTTTTTAGGAACTTTTCAGCAATTAATTAAGATCTATGACGTTTTGTTTACTTGGGTAAAAATACACCATGACACCAATGCCCATCTTTCTTTCTCTGTTTTCTCTAAAAACAGAGGCAAGAGAACTTGGTTGTAAAGGGAAGCCAATAAGAAAAGACAGGCGCTCGTTGTCTAACCTTATCGATATCTAAAAGTAAAATGTTAACTGCAACAGTCACAAACAAGTCTGGATTTCCTTTAAGATCTAAATTTTGTCCTAAGTGGAGTAGATCATTCCAGTCTTGGAAAAACAAATAAAACCAACAAACGTGTTACTCCTGCGGATGTGTTTGTGTCTTTTACATATTAATTTTCCCTGCTGACTGAAATAAGTGTAAATTGTAAACTTTATGAATACTTCAAAAACCTGTATGTATGCCTCTTCTTCAAGTTTTGCATACACACTTGTCAAGCTTATGTCAACAGGATTCTGTGTGCTGCAATAGCACATCCTAATGACTTCATGACTGTATCCACTTAGGCAATAAATGTGACCTGGAGGAGGAACGGGAGGTCCCGTTTGAGAAAGCTTGCAGTCTGGCTAAAGAAAGAGGTATACTAGTTGCTTTGGAAACATCTGCAAAGGTAATGCATATAAACACCGCTTAGACTTTGTACTATTGGTTGAAATGTTTTGATTTGAAGCTTTTCCTCTTTTACAGGAAAGTCAGAATGTGGAAGAAGCCTTCTTGATGATGGCCAGGGAGCTGCTGTATCGTAATGGCCTTTATGTCCAGCAGGGTGACGTTGAGAGAGACGGCATGCCTCGGATTCTCCTCAGGGAGAACTCTCGACCAATCGACGTCAGCATAGGCGCCTACATTCCACCAGAGAAAGAGAAGAAGTCATGTTGCTGATGCAGAGAAAGTGTGACTGAAGATACCGAACAACTTGAAGGACATTTTATGTATCAGGACTGTTGAGGAATAAAAGAAAGCATAATGTGGAGCTGAGGCATGGGGAACTGAGAATCTGCTACAAAGCAGATATTAAAGAGTTGGTGAAGAAATATTAATTGTATCTGATCTAAGAGGAATGCTGATGGGGCATCTTGACAAGCAAGATCAGTGACCAGTGTTCAGAGGGAGCTGTAGTCCAACAACCTTTTTTCATAACAACAGTGATGAAAGTGATTCATGATGCCACACTATCTAATTATTACAATTTTAAATTCAAATGTTATAAATTTACATCTTAGGAGCACTTACTGGCCTCAGCCATGTTGTCTTTAACACAATAAAAGCAGTGTGCTAAGCGTTTAGGGTTTCTTTAAAGGGCAATTTTGTTAGAATGATGTTGTAATGCTTTTACAACTTCTGTATTTTACCCATGTGCTGTCTCTATGACAGGTTTTGATCTTCTCTTCCTACACTGTGGATCTAAAACAACTTGCCATACACAAAAACACTGTGAACTATATATGTATCCGAATTTATTTCATGACACAGCTGCACAAATAATAATGCCAATAATAATAATAATGATGTTTTTTTTTTTTTTTCGAGTAGCCCAGCCTGTTCTGAACTTAAAATGAGGCAGGACAAAGTCTGACCTCTGAGGACAATGGATCATTTGACGTTTCCAACCCATTTCTAATAGAAACGTGAGGCCTACTGAAGTGACATTGTCTGAACACTAGATGGTGCTGTGCTGCAACACATGATTATAAATAGACCACCTTATTGTCATTTTCTGGAAAAGACAAACTGTACTATTACAGTATGGTTATTACACAAAAAAGATGTTATTAGTTGTTGAAACAATCATTGTGTGTGCATCATCCGGCCTCAAAACAGATATTGTGTCTTGTTGAAGCGCTCCAACCTCTCAAAATATTTGCTATATTTTGTTAAGTTTCATTCACACACCCCAACCACCCCCCACCTCGTTACCTTACGCCATGAAATTGTCATGCATCAGTATGGGCTGGAAAAAAATATGTGCTCTATACAGCAAGCAATTAATGATTCATATCGGGCTTGGCTATAAAATCATTTATTTTCTTGCTTTTGATTAATGTACTTGCTAAAAATGGAAAAATTCATTTTTTGAAAATTATCCTTTCCCGGAAGTAGGGTAAGTATTTGAATTAAGAGTCCAAATGACACAAAAATTATAGTAGACTTAATGTTTCTGTAGTCATTCCTGCTCAATATCAGACCACTTTAATAAATGTTCTACTGGTCAGTCTCAGTAGGGCTTAAGACAAGTTCTCAGCAATGTCCTCGTAGAAGAAGTTGAGTCAATGTCTGCTTCCTGTCATTTCTTGTGTTTGTACAGTACGCTCCAATTAAATGTGTCTACCTACACATTGTGTTATAAATCATTCCTGTTTCTTAGTAAAACAAATAATCAGAAAAAAATAGACCCATGTTTATTTCCAAAAAACAGACATTAATGTGGAAAAGACCAAATGGTAACAAACACACCAAAAAAAAGGTACATATCCTGATCCCAAAGTTAGTGTAATTGAAAAAAGAGCCCACCTTCCAATTGTTTGGCAAGAATGTCAGGGTTTTGCAATTAAATTTCCTGAATTGAGAATGTTCTTAGAGAAGATAAATAGAAAATTAAGTCTTCTTGTCCATCACTTCAAAAACATAGCAACATGACAATGAAACAAATAAAGGTTAAAGAAAAAGTTAAAGAAAAGTTTTCCTTTACTTAAACAGGATGGGAATTGTTGGTTTTGAATGGCTTTACCCCAATATTGTACTTCACATTACATTTTCTTAAACATTTAATCACTGAATCTATCTTTATTAGTCTATGTTGACCTCTGACCTGCATGTCGATTGTCATGTGTAAATTTATCTCAAAGTCTAACCACACCAAATTCATTCTAGCTCAGCCTGATGATCTCAAATGCATTGTGCTCCTTCTCCTTTATGGGCTGGGGCAGAAGCTGTCCTTGTCCCTCGCCCATCTCCCCCATTACCTCCTGTGCTTCATTCTCTGACCCTTCTTGTGCTCCCTGCTCTGTTTCATTCTCCTCCATATATTTATCCACAGGACATTCCCCGTTATAGGTTTTGACGTAGTCTTCCACTCGCCAGCCCCTGAACTCCTGCGGCTCTGAGCAGATCAGGCCAGTGTACGAGACACTGGGGTGGTGCTTGAGCCAGTAGACTAAGTAGTGGATGTTGTAGTCGCAGATCCATGGGTTGTTGTCCAGCATTAGCCTCCGTAGGAAGTACAGGTCTTCCAGTACGCTGTACTGGAAGTACTGAAGGCTGTTGTTGGACAGATCGAGCTCACGGAGGTGCAGCAGGCCTGCAAAAGCAGCTGGGAGAGGAAATATGCAATGAAAGTTAGCTTAATTCACAAAGAACCAAAAATAGTTTCATTAAAAGCTAACTATCACCAACACTCAAATATTTAACTTTAGCAACATCTTGCATCAAAATGTGTAGCAGTAGTAGTGCACCTTGGAAAAGATAAATTTACTATCAGCTGCCCATGCACTCAGCAAATGTTTTAATGTGGTGCAAAGAGGCATTTTACACTGGTGCACTGGTTGCTACAATTGATGTCAAGTGGTGTCAGATGATTTTGTCTCTTTAAAAGTGGAAAGACAGTCAGCATAAGGAGATGTTACATGTAAGCAGAAATGAACTCTTAGGATGAAGTTTGTGTTCAGTAAAATTGCCATCGTACATGCTGGTTTGGGGGCCCTAAGCAGCTCCTTTGTTGGGCTTTTCTGGTGAAGCTCAGAACTTTGAGTTAATGCTTGTTTGTGTCAAACGCTACCAGTCAAGATAGTTTTGAGAATCTGATGGTTTTTGGAGGCTTCCCTAGAGAGGTGTTTCAGATAAGTTTCACTGGAGCATGGCTTTGTGGCAGACTTGAGACTAACTGAAAGATCATTCTTATCTCATGACTTATTTGGGACGTCTTCAGAGAAACTCCAAATAAAGTAGGGGAAGTAGCTAGAGAGAGTGACATCTAAAAGGCCATTTATGCTTAACGTTAAACATGCAGACCCATATGGACATGACCTTTTGTTCATCTTCTGCTTTGGTTTTGTGTGTATTTCAGTCCACCATCAGGGAGCTTGTGGGTAAAATGTGAAAAATGGAGCAATAACTCAAGTAATGGGGGCAGTGTGCTATAGTATAGCTCATTTAAGATCACTGAAAGGAACAAAAGGCTATTTTCCATTACTTGTAGAAATTATTCTAGATTGAACAGTGCATGAAATGGCCAGAGCTCTGTGACCAATGTCAAAAGTAATACTTCCTGAAGGATTACAAGTAAGTTGTGCTTCCCTGACTAGTCACAATAAACACTAAGCACATGAAAAAGACCAGCTGACATGAACAGAATAACAGACAGTGACTTTAAGTAGGGCTAATGAATGCTTTGAGAGCTACCAGTCTTGTCACTGGTTTATTTCTCTAAACTTGCACTCATGAGAGCATGCGCAAGTGTTTAGAGTGGGAGTAATGGGATGAAACTGTTTCTTGCTGTCCACCAGCCTCCGGCCCTACTTTTATCTTTACAGAGCGGAAGACAGGAAGAGGAGGAGGCGAGAACAAAATGGGAGGAGAGGACTGAACAATTTTGCCACAAAGTTGTGGCAAAATTAAAAACATCACTGAAATTGCAAGAAGAGTATAAGGAAAGCAAACACTTTTATTTGTGCTAAGGTGTGAGATATTTTGGGTTTGTTCATTCATTTGGGTTTACAGCACAGACAAACAAAGGTGTTGCAGAGAGAGAAAGAAGGATGAGGGGTGTCCTCCACCTCTTTATTTTATCTCATGACTCATGGGACTGGTGCTCCCAAATCAGTTACTGTTTTGGTTGTTGGAGCCACCATGACCGGAGGAAAACTTTCCTGGTGTTTTCCCAGAGGGTAAAATTACCAGTTCTTATCACATAATGTTCTCCCAGTCATTAGCAACTACATTTTCCAAAATGCCAACATTACTCTCTCTCTGAACTCCTACATTTTGTCTGTGACAGATCTTGCAGTGAGACCTAATCTTAGTTTGGTAAACTGTTTTCATGTGTGAGAGCTCTTAACTGCCATGTTTTATCCAGAAAAAAGTAAAACAAAGCTAAAACTGATTGTTTTCTCTTTAAACCAAAACTTCCCAGTGCCATGTTTTGCCAAAGAAAACTTTGGATGAATATCAGGGCACTCACTTGTAACAATCCAAAAGCCATTGTGCTGGATTTTCACTCATCCTTTTTCCCCAATCATTTGGTCATCCTCCACAAGAAAGCATAAATAAACAACTTCTTAAAAATTCACTCCAAATGTGAACACGATTAGCAGGTTTTGGAAGGATTGCAACCATATGTCTCAGAGTCTTACAAGCCCTTAGAATTATATGGAGCTTCTTTTTTTGGTTAACAAATAGTTTTAATTAGACTGGGGCAAGCCACCATAGATTGTGGACATGTGTCAATGGATAATAAGGAAAATGGCAGACTTTTGCAGGAGGATTTCTCTCCTGGGCAGGAGGATTTGAAGCAGGATATCATTAGCTTCTTTATGTACAGCGCTTTGAGTGCCTTGATGGATTTCATAATTTAACAAGACTAAACCCTTAATTTTCTACTACAAACAAGGCTTAGGATATTGTTTTGGGACTTGAGGAACCAAGCAATCAAAATTTAAATCTAAATTAGAAATTAGACCACAACTGCCATAGTCTGTAAACTCTTCTATTTTTTTACTTGTTCATCATGTTTTGATCTTTCTTCCAATCCTTTGAACATTTGTTCTAGAGTTTGATTGCTTTATCTACATTTATTTGGTCATTATCTCTCTCAGTCTATTTAGTTCTTGGGCTTATTTTGCCTAGTTCCAAGTCTTGATGAGCAACTTTAGTATCTACTGGGTTTAACTTATTTAGTTTTAGCATTTTGAATAAGTCCGGGTTATAATATTTGCCTACACGTCATTTAATTTGGTTCTTTTATTTTTACAACCCTATTTGCAATCCCTATTTCTTTGAAGCTATGGTTAGCATCATAGAAAGCCTCTAAATCTCCAAATAACCAAACTTCTTCATATTTTAGAGAGCTTGTTTCCAAAAAGAGCACTTCACTAAGACTTTTCGTTTACTTCAAATTATTGATCTGAAAAGTCTCTTAATTAACCGACTGTTCATACCAGACAGACACTTCTAAAACAGCACTACATCTGTTCCAGCTGTTTTGTATGAGGGGTCAAAGTAACAAAAATTAACTTGAAATGAATTGAAGGTGTGAAATGCTGAACATGGTAAAATTGAGTGCTGTAAAAACCAACATGATTAAAATTGCCACTGCAAAATTAGAATCCGGGAATTTGGAGGTTATTAAAATGATAACATGGCAAATATTAATGTTATAAATTTTAAGGTTGCGCGTCTTCATTCACTGCTTTGATTTGAGCGCCTCCACTTTTACCACTCTAGTTTTATCATTTATCGCATTCACAGTGTAATTTTCGTTACTTCTGTTAGATCGAAATACAGCAGCAGCCCCGGCGCGACAGCAGAGTACTTGTAGTCCATAGCCATTTGCATGCATTTTTAATAGTACGGCAGTGATTTGCTGGAAGTTCTTTGAGTGGCATACAGCGCTCTCAAAAATTGCCAACATGAGTGGGATGCTGTAGGATTATTTTCAGGCTATGTTTGGTGACTATCTGTCAAAGGAAACAAATCAACCAAATTAAGGACTTAACTCAAATAATCACTGATGCACACCATAGGTTTGTGGTTTAGGCAGTAGCCTATTATTCAAAAGAGTCCAGTATACAAACAAAAGTATATCTTTCTAAAGATTTATTTCAAGGAAAAAGACAATGAAAAATGTGGGTTCCACCGTTCCACCCAGTAGTTAAACCCAGTGGTAGGTTCAACATGGGAATCAGGCACCTTCTCCGAAACAGGGAGGGAACACTGCTCAGCCAGCTGACAGCCGTCAAAGCGAGCTGGCGCTGAGAAACGCAGAACCTATTTTTTTTTCAATTAAATGGAATCTTAATAAACCAAGTAGATATTTGGGTTTAATAAACCTACATTCTCGCCTAAAAAAATTTATTTCAGGTCACAGAAAGCATATTATTCACATATTCACGATTTTTGCCACCATCGTCTGCCATTGCTGCCCAAGCTCGACCAATCCGCTTTGACTTGCAATGAATCATGGGAAATTGTGTTTCATTCACTACAAAACACCGCTGCCGCGCCGGGGCTGCTGCCATATTTCTACTGGAAGTAACAAAAATTACACTGTGAACGTGCTGAATGTTAAAACTGAAGTGGTAAAAATGGAGGCGCTAAAATCAAGGCATTGAATGAAAACAGGCAACGTTAAATTTGATAACCTTAAAATTTATGACATTAATATTTACCATGTTATCATTTTAATGACCTCCAAATTCACAGATTCTAATTTTCACAGAGGTGATATTAATCATGTTTTGTTTTTTTACTGCACTCAATTATACCATGTTCAGTATTTCACACCTTCAATTGATTACAAGCTATTTTTTGTTACTTTGACCCCTCATAATTTTGTAGACGAGTGTCATCTTGTCAGCTCTCCTGTGGCGCTCATGACTGATGTGTTACCTGTGTCTATGTGTTGCAGGTTGTTGCTGCTAAGGTTGAGCAGCTTGAGTTCTTTGGACAGCAGGAATTGTTTGGGCCTGAGATGCTTGACGATGTTATTGGACATGTCCAAACCCACCATTTCCAACGGCAATTCCGGCGGAATATGATTCAGACCTGTGAAGGGAAACAACAAAAGAAATGTTGCAGGAGAAAAGGTGTAGATAAGTGTGTAAAAAGTCAAACTTCACATTTGCAAAAAGATTTACATTGATAGTGCAAATGGAACCATAGATTCCTGTTGATAGATTTATAGCTCCAAAACAGATGCGCAAAACACATGAGGTCGGAACAGAGCATAAAAGAAGAGTTGGAAACTCAATCAGTCTGGATCTTATATGTTTTCAAGATGTTTTGTGGGTTGTGTGTGACCTTTTTATGCATTCAAGATGGATCATGTACAACATTGCTGGACCTGTTTTTTCCCTCATTGCTCCAGCTTCACATACTCACATGTGTTTCTGAAAGCTTGCAATGCCCCATTTTAATTTTGCAAATGCTTTATCTTCCTTGTATTGTTAGAAGTGTTAGAATCTAAATTATATAGGGTAATTACAAAGCTACAAATAAAAAGGTGAACATTTAACATGCTCTGACAATAAATGTCATGTTGTAAAGATAACTGCATATGTGCTTGAATACTTTTTGCCAAAAATGACATTTTAATGGTTTATGAATTTTCTTTGTGGCTCCTACAGACAACAGGCTTCATTGACCTGTCAGTAGGAGAAGAAACATGAACAGTGTTAAAACTGGACGTAACATATGCTGCAGCAATCAAGATGATTTGTTTAGAACTAAGAAGGTGGCCTAAACTTTTATTTCATGATTTATCTCTGAAGCAAAATGGTTGCAGATGAGAGAAAAGATACAATGCATTGCAGAGGTATTGAACATGAACATTTTGTCTCTTTACAAGCACCAGCTACAAAATGTATCATTTGGGACTGTATATGATAGACCAACAAAAAGTAGTGGCATGTGTGGCATTTGTATCCAACTTGAGTCAATATACTTTGTAGAAACTCCTTTCACTGCAATCACAACGGCAGGCTTTTTTAGGTCTTTACTTTGGCTGGGTCATTCGAACACGTTTATGTTAGAGTATGGAATTATAGCTCAGGCTGTATGTTTAGGGTCGTTGTCCTGCTGGAAAGTTAACATTATGCCACAGTCAGTAGTATATTGTAGCCTACAACAGATTTTCGGACGCATAACCTCTAACCAGCTTCACTGGTCTTCCTGAAAAAAAAAAAAAAAAACATTCCTGCCGCATGATTCTGCCACCACCATTGTGGTTTTGAGGACCATTGGATCATTTTGGTTCAGTTTTTTGTGTTCTGTCAGATGAAATCCAAATAAAACACACTGATGTTTATGCTTGAAATGCTGCAAAATGTGAAAAGGTTTAAGGGGCATGAGTTCTTTAGCAAAGTTTTGTGCATATTATTGTTGTTCAATTTTGATCTACATTTTATTTGAATAAAAAATATTGAAATCTCTTTTGCATGGTGTTATTTATGGAGATTTCGTCTTCATATTAACTTACACAGAGTTTATACTTTGCTAAAAGGAATGCTTATGGACACCTTAATAGAGCAGATGTTGCAGTCTTTATTTATCCGCTTTATTACAACAGATGTTGCAGCCAGTTATTTTAAACCTGTTACAACAAATCACTTCTAGTTTAACAGAGAAGAATCACACGCACAAAGCAAGGCACCCATATATTCAGCCTGAGGAACCCTACAGTCAGGAAATGAACTGATTATTCTTCTCTGGTGCTGATAGATGTGCAGCTGGCAAACACATGAACAATGATGGGAACAGACTTCGAAGACTGAGTGGCTTCATGTTACAAGTTATCGATCCAGCTTAGAGAGAATACTTCCCCTGAGAGGTCCAATGAGAATCCCAGCCTCCGTTTAGGTGTACATTTGTCTCCAGCTTTGTCTAAACTTTCAAAAAAAAAAGCTGGCATTCAATTCCAAAATTGCATTCCCAGGCTCTGTTCACAGACTGTAACCTTAAGCCAAAACCTACATTTTTCTGTCTAACACCGTGAAACACTAATACATCTGTAGTCCCCTGTGTTTTGGAATATTCTTCAACATGTTGCATCATGAAGGAACACAAGACTAAAGTTTGAATACTAATTCAGGAAAATTAGGCCCATCAGCTATTACAATACTTCAACTCTTAAGTTGCACGACTTAAACTGATCTGTCCGATAATCTTTAATGCGGCAAATGTTTCGGTTTTAAAGTGTTAAGCTCAAAGCTTTTGACATCTGTTAAAAGAATCCCTCACCGTGTTAAACACAGCTGAATGAATGAATGACCACATAAGAGGGGAAGAGAGATAACATGTAAGGAGAAGTAATTGTCAGTCATTCAAAACCGGGCCCGGACTCTGTTAAAGTTGTTACTCCGCAGAATATCTGTTCTGCTTTTGGCACCAAAAAGAAAAAGACTTCTTGGATGAAAAAAACATGTACATTTTTTTTTTGTGAAAATGTTTCAGCCTGTGAAAGCTCATTTGTAATATTAGCTTGTGTGTTATATTTATACGTAAATGTAAGAAAACATGATTTAAAAAACTCATTTTAGCAATAGGAGCTTGGTTAAAAGTGGAGCTTCCACTCTGAGGATAGCATGTTACAAAAATCAAGCATGATATCTGAATGTATCCAGGGTTGTGCAAACATACGGCACATAAACCTTTAAAAGGTTTGTTTTCTGCCACACACGCAAAAACATTTTGGACTCAGGTCAAAAATGCAGTCCTGGTCTCATTTGACTAAAACTTACTTATTATGGTTGACTTTTTTTACTAATTAGTTGACTTTTGTGAGCTATTAGTAACAGTCAGTCAGTCAGTCATTTTCTACCGCTTATTCCATAGTGGGTGAGCTATTAGTAACAGTGGATGTTATTTAGGGTTTATCTGTCATGATTCAGTTTGTGAAATACCCAAATGCAGAGACTGACTGTGGTAAAACACAACAATGCGGAGAACCTACAGGGAACAATTGCAGAGAGATCAGGTCATGGAGCACAGGCAGTGTGGCGGGTAGAGTAACTAAGAGAGTAACGGGCAGTCTAATGGAAGAATACAGCAATTAATAATGAAAAAACCATGAGCTGAAATTCTGAGGGAGGGGTGGAAAATGACAAAGTAATCAGAAGAGCTAATCAGTGGACATGTGGACCAACTGTGGCAGAATGAAGGCAGGGAGACTGAGGAAGACTAATTAACACAGATAGAGCTAAACTGAGAGAATAAACTAGAATACACAGAGAACAGAGCTGTCAGGATCTGGGTTTGTGTTTGTGTTTTTGTGCTTGCTACATGTGCTTATTCTCAGGTGGTGCTGGAGCTCTCAGGTGTGCTGGGTGACAGGTGCGACTTATTCCACTGATTGCCAGGAGGAGTACTTAAGCAGGAGGCTGCCAGCACTTCAATGTGAGAGTGTTTTGCCACAGTGGTACAAAATCTAGCTACACCCCAAGTTATGCTGCGTACTTTGACCTCGTTTAACTTTGTTTTTTGCTCCTCTGAAGATTTTGAAAGCCTAAGCTTTGGATCTACGTATGTCACTGAGTTTTCTGGACTATGTTTCTGAAAGTTACTCTGGATGATCAAGCCTGTCTTCTTTCTGAGGATTCCTATCCTGTGATCTACCTTCGTTTGGATTCGCATCAAGCTGGCAACTGCCTGTCCTCTTCGTCTCCTGAGCCAAGCCATAAGCGTACCCTGTCCACCCTCCAACGTAAGCCACCGTACATCGAACTTGTTTATTGTAACCTGAGCTCCACACAGAACAGCAACAAGTGAACTCTCTACAGATCTACCTGCTTAAGACCTGGTCCTGACTCTCATTCCCCCTGGCGACCTGACCATCATAACTCAGTAAGCTGATCTCAGTATCAAGATAACTATTTGCTCTTAGTTTCGTTTTTTTTCTTCCGTCACCGTACTCATCCATTCTCTTCACTTCTCTCCTTACAGTGAGATATTTCGTCCATTCTGTTCCTGACTACATCTTCAATAAACAATCTCTATTTTACTTCCTCCTCCTTCGTGTTCTCTGTATGTGGGTCCGAGCTATTTCAGACATAATGACAAGAACACCAGAAATAAGTAAGAAACTAAACCTAAATGAAAGAAATAATACGGCATGACTTTTCTGACATTAAAAAACACAAATGAATGATCTACATACAGCAGGACTATGTAGAACATTAACAAAATGATACACTCAATAAAAGAGAACTGGGTGTCTGTTACCTTAACTTAAGTCTAACATGTAGCTTCTACTTAATAAAATTGTGTTTGAACATATTTAAAACATGTAATTTTAGCTTAAAATTCAACAATGTAAAATTTACTAGGATAATCTGTTAAAACAACTTAATTCTATTGGGTTAAGATTAAATATAATTTCTGCTTACACCTCCGAAACAGTAGGTGAGAGTAATGTATATTGTTGACTGCTTTCTCAAAAGCCACTTGAGCTTTTACGGCCACCTGATCAGAATCCAGTTTTAAGAAATGTTCATAGGTGTTTTTTCTAAACAGCCGTAATGCAGAGACTGTTGGATGCTGAAGTTTTAGCCTGCATGCTGTATAGCGTTGATGTGTTACTCTTGTTGTTTATGTGTTAGTTTTTTTTAGTTTTTCTTTTTTAGACCATTCTGCAGAGAAACCATGAGTGAGGAAGGTAGTTAGCATGAAGAGTTTTTGTGTTCATACTGTTTTTTTAAGAATAAAATAAATTGCCACCAAATGGTGTGTTTCTGCTGAACAGCAGAAATCCATATTTTTGTCAGCAGTTAATGAAGAGCTTGTTCTCAAGTGTGTTTGAAATTTAGTACAAAGTGTACACTGTACTATTCTTTAAAAGCAGCTGAAACTATCCTATTAAAGTAACTCATAAGGATAACATAGACATTTAAACAGCTTGAGGACATTATGTTATCTCATAACTTTTACACTTACACATCTACTTGGATTGAACCTTGGTAATTATGTTACAGTAACACAAATGCCTCATGTTCAGCCAACATAATTACATTTAGGTCAGTAAACAAAATTGTTTCTTGCTAAAAGAATGCATTTTATTTATGTGAAAATTATTTCCATAATTTCCAATCAACAACTTTTTTTGTTATGTAAAAAACACAAACACAAATCAAAATCAAGAAATAGACATCTGTGGTTGTGACATCAGAGTAATGTGAGTACAAATGCATGTCGCACTTTGTGAAACAAAACTGTAAAAAAAACAAATCGCACTACTTTGTGTTTATCTTACACAACCTAAAATTGATATTGACATTTTTGTAATGTGCCATGGAAAAGTTCAAGAAAAGTTCAAGGCACTGAATAAATCAGTACTTGCATGATGTATTAGTGATGGAAACTATTGCAATGACATTTATATCTCAAAGGAATGTCAAAATGTACAGGATCATATGGAGGAAAGTGAAACTCTCTAGCATGAATCCTAACCTCGTTTTCCTCCCCCATGCATGATAAAAGGTTTTTAAGTGGATTTATTATTGCATTTACAAAATGTTAGACACGCTAAGGAAGCAGTAGGTGTTGTAACACATTTCATGCTATCCAGCTGGAAAAGGAAGTCATTATTTTTACAGCGCTGAGATGAACCTTCATGATTCTTCAGTGTACCTGAAAGGGGATTTTTCGGGTTTGGATATAGGAATCCCTACGTTCGCTATTCACTTTAGCTAAAATTTTTTAAGCTCACATTCTAAATCTTTAGCTTATTTTCACAGGACAAAATGCAGAAAAATATTAACATGTTATTCTACACATTCATTATTAGGGAAAAATCACCTAGGATTTTCACAAGGACAACTTTTTATTGCCTGTTTCTCTTCAAAATGGGAAAGACAAGGTAAGACACAAGAACACAGCATTCAAGTAAGACAGATGTGTGTTGATCTTCACAAATCAGAAAATGGGTAGAAGAAACTAACTACTTGCCTTAACTTGTTTGAAATACAGTCCAATCTAGTCAAAACTACATTTAACACAATACTGCCTGAATTCATTCCCTGCTATTTTTGTGTATTTACTGTAAAACAGATTCTACATTAAGTAGAAATTGGTCATCTGAATATAGCTAATGAAAAATCTGAAGTTAGATATTTAGTAAGGAAATTAACAAATTGAGGCATACTTAGGCAGAATTAAGTAACTTTTTTTCAAATATGATTGATGTATAGAATATTCATTAACGGACATTAGTGGTACATATATGCCATCCGGACTGTATGGTGGTTTGAGGTGAATTTGTGAGAAACATTTTCAAAAGGATTAAAATAGCCAAGACAGACTTTTTGGGGTCACGAAGCCACCAAATCAGCCTTTAAAAGCATTGTAAACCAAGTTTTGTGGAGGCCTCCAAGGAAAAGACTTTTTAGTGCTGCCATCACAAATGTTAACATGTGACGTTTGGTAAACTATACTCAGACATTGCGCTTTGGTCATTTTAAACAAAAATAAACCATGTAGACTACAAAGACTCCAGTTGGGCTTGGTTTTAAAACAAAGGGTGAACATGTGGAAAAGCACCTCACGTCCAATGTGAAAGAAAATTGGTTCTGATTGGATCTTAAAAAACATAACTTATAACTGCAGAAATGGCTCATCAGAGACAAAATCAACTTTCTTTAATGACCATCTCAGTCCTCAGACCTAATTATAGACAATCTGTGTAGTAAGCTGAGGAGAAGACATCATAAAACATGACCTTTTAAAAGTTTGGATTTTTCTTTTTATTCAGTTTGTGGTACTGCAAAAAAAAAAAGAGTTTCTTTAATGGTTTTTGCACTTCTTTACATGGATGCCAAAGATTGTGGAGGACGCAGTTGCCTAGTGTCAGGATGTAACATTTTGGACTTTGTTTTTGGTTTCGTTTACTTTTAGCTAGATGTTTCTTGTTTGTGTTTTGTATTCATGTTATTTGTGGTTTTCTGACAGTTTTGGTTTTCTTCTGCCCCAGTGTGTTCTCCTCTCACTCCTAGTTCCGTTCGCGTTGCTTTCCTGTTCATTTTCTTACAATGGTTTCATTATTATTATTATTTATAGTTCTCTGGTTCCCTTGCCCTCTCTTATTTATTATTTTCTTTTCTGTTACTCCTCTCGTCATTGGTTTTCCTCTTTTAGTTATTTATTACTCGGTTTTAGTTCCCTTTATTCTCCAGTCCCTCCTTTATAGGTTAGCTTTAGTTATTGTTTACTTTTATTCTAGTCCTCGTTTCCTCTGCTTCATTCTCAGTTTGTTCTATCAGTGTTGGTTTAGGTTTGTTTACTTTTGTAGTCAGGGTTTCCTTATGGTTTCTGTTTTGCTAAGTTCTTAGGTTGTTGTGTTCCCTCCAGTTTCTCAGTTTCCTTCAGTTCATGTTTATTCTTGATCCTAATGCTTTAATTTATCTTGATCTATAGTTTCATTTAGGTCTGCTCACTGTCTTGTCTTTTAGTCCCTTTCCTCATGCTTTAGTTTTATGAGGTTCACCTGTTCCTTCTGCCTCCCTGCCTCTTGTCACATCTGTTCCCTGTTCCTTTGATTACCTGCCCTTTGTATTCCCTTTGTATATTAGTTAGTCTGGTTTATGTGTTCTTTGCTGGTTCCTCATTCACACTCGCTACCCTCGTCCATGCCATGTTCCTGCAGTGTCTGTACATTTTTGGATTCCGGCTCTGGGTTTGTACCTGCGGTGATTTATTACGTTCTTACTCTTCAAATAAAGTTGAGCATTTATTTAAGATGCTGTTTCCAAGCTCTGGTCTGCACTTTGGTCCACCCCAAAACCCTACCGTGACACCTAGAAGCATAATCCAACTGAATTTAGTGGTAAATATGTATTTTGACCTGAATAAATAAATCAATGATATAAGAGAAAAAAGCTTTATCTGACTTGTGTTTCTTTGTTGGACATGTACAGTTTAGACATAAGACAATATTGTGTAGACTGTATAATACTATCGCATACAGTCTCCAAGTCCTTTGTTTGAGAAAGTTTGCCTTAAATACACCCCTTATTTACTCTAACCACAGAATTTAAGTCTACAGTGAGAACCATGTGAAATCAACTGTGGTTTACCTCAAAGGAACAGCCTCCAAACCAGAAGGGAGACAGGAAGACAGAAATGGAACTAAAATACAGTTTTAAAATAGAGAGATCTGTGTCCCTTGGCTTTTACTTGGGTTTTCTATTAATCCCCTGCTTCTTGACGGTTAAAAATAAAAACTTTTCGGGGAAAATTGGTTTGAATTAACTTTCACATGGGCCTCTTACCAGCTTCAAGGCATGAAACCAAGCGTTTATTAAGTTATGACTGTAAACAATTATATTTTATGTATCAGGGGGTTTCTATTGTTTAAAGTGCTTTGAATAAGATGTCAGAAAAAGTGGGTGGAGTTTTCTGAGTGGGCAATAATAAAGTAACACAGTGAGGCCCCTCCCAGATTTGTTGCTGCCTGCTGCAGGTCATTAGGCTAAAAGAAGGCTATACAAATTTTCTCTTACTTACAAAAAGGCAAATTCAGCTTTTTTGAAATATATCCTGTAAAAAACATGGACAGCCATGTTCCCAAAACTAAGGAACCACCATAATGACTGCTGAGGCATTCATCATTTCTCATACTGTGAGACTCTAATGCCCTTCTTTGCCTATTACTAAGTACTAAAATTACATTCACTTAAATCTGAACTAGACAAGGGTAGCAATATTTATGGAGGCACAGATAAAATTAGACTGAGATGTTGCTCAGTCTACATGAGATCATGGTGCTTCTTATAACCATGACATGGGGTTTTGATAAATACTTTGTTATTAGGTGAAATAAAAAAAAAACATGACAAGACGTACCTCATATAATGCTAATTTTTCAATGTTATATCATATCATGACACACTAAAATTATCTGTGGGAGTAGAGGTTGGAAATAAGACAAGCAATGCAAGGAAATGTATGTATATAATTAGTTTCTGATGTAACCTGCATTAGTGACAGAGGACCATGAAAAAAATGTTGGAGTGCAATTTACAGGATCAAAATATACAAGTCATTTTAGTCCTTTTTTGGAAAGAAAGGAAGTCATGAATGTAATGCATAGCAACTACAGTATGTTATGAAAAATCTGGATATTTCTCTGCTTTAATATAATGCGGCAGGATTGAAATGGAAGCAGGATGGAGACTTATTACCGGGTATCAAAGAAAGAACAAGGTGGTGAGATCGATGGTATAATGATGCTGTGAGGAAAACAGAGGATCTTTGCAGTGGGTAAGATAAAGAGGTGATTCAGAAGCCTCACTGTGGAGAATAAAATAATTAGGAAAGTATGTGAATAGCTTCCCCGAGCATGTACACAACACAGATGATGCATTGTGTGGTTTTGGCCTGTGAAGATTTGATCTCCCTGAAGGGTATAAACTCTCCTTTTATAGATAAATATGGAATCAGAGACAGAGTCTAACAGTTTTCAGTTGAATTTAATTATACATCTGCACATGTTCAGAAATTATCTCAGCCCCTGTTACAATTAATGGGTGTCCTAAAGTGTAAATGTGTCATCGTTTTACCACGCTTCTTGACCCACATGCAGAAACCTTCAGGAATCAAATGAAGTTTTAAGAGATTTATTCAGAAGGGATATGACATGAATGAGGAATTCAGGGCGGCTCCGGCGGAACGTCCTCTGAGGAGGGAAAGCAGAACGGTGAGTATTATTTCAGAGTGAGGAGGGGACGTTTGAGTGATGAAGGCTTACTGTTGCTGGCAGGAAGGGAGTCCGGGAGGGGTGGTCAGTTCTTGGATGGAAGGTCCATGTTTCCAAAAGGTAAGCAGTTCGTTGGAGGGCGGACAGGTTTGGCAGCTCAGCGTCTAGAACCCGGTGATGGTAAGCCTGCAATCCAAATGGGGAACTTCAGAAGGAGAGTGAGAACAGGTTGCACAGGAACCACCAGAAGGATCAAGGAAGGCACCTTAAAAAGGAACAGACCTAGGTCACAAGAAGATCTCAGAGAGCTTGTTAACCAAGACCAGGATACAGGGCTTGAGGTACCACAAATGACGACACTCAAGCGTCAAATGCTTAGCAACCCTCTCCTTAAGAAGCTGCCATAACGAGCCTAACGACTCACGGGTGTGAGAGGCAGCGCGCAGCTCCACCCTCCAACTGAACCTGCTGAAAAAAAAAACAAAGTGGAACGGATACACAGTCAGATCCTGACATTGCCCCTCCCTCAACCTCCCTCAGAGGTAGACGAACCTCATTGGGAAGCCTCAAAATCCCGGATGAGGGATTTGTTGAGAATGAAGGACCCAGGGATCCAGGAGCGTTCTTCCGGGCCATACCCCTTTCAGTCGACCATATACTGCCATCCCCGGCCGCGGCGACGGGACCCTAGGATACGTCGGACAGCATAGGCAGGGTGCCCTTCCACGTCCCGGGCGGGCGGTGGGGGCTTGGAAGGAGGGCACAGAGTGCTGGAACGGACATGTTTTACATGGGAGACATGGAATGTGGAGTGAATATGTTGGTGTGGCGGGAGCCGGAGGCGGACTTCGGTGGGACTGAGTACTGTTTCAATGACGTAGGGACCAATGAATCTGGGGGAGAGCTTGCCGGACGCTGGTTTCAGCGGAATGTGACGGGTGGAGAGCCATACCTGTTGTCCAGGGGAGTAATGGGGGGCTTGAACTCTTCTCCGGTCGGCTAGGCGGCAATTAGTGGCTGCGGAGCAATGAAGCGTTGCGGTGGTAAGTTGCCAAAAGCGCTTGCAGCATCTGATGTAATGTGGAACCGAGGTGACTGAGGCATTATTCTCATCAGCTGTAAACAGAAGGGGCTGGTACCCCAGTGAGGCTTGAAAGGGGTGAACCCAGTAGTAGCTGACACATGTGAGGTATGAGCGTACTCAATCCAAGGAAGGTGGGTACTCCAATCCCAGGGAGCTGATGAAGTCACACAACTAAGAGCGGCCTCGAGCTCCTGGTTCATTTGGTCCGTCTGACCATTGGATTGGGGGTGGAAACCAGAGGAGAGACTGACAGAGGCATTCAAGGCTGAGCAAAACTGTTTCCATATCTGGGCAGTGAACTGCGGTCCCCGGTCGGAGACAATGTCCTGTGGAATGCCGTGGAGACCGAAAACATGTGTAATGAGGATCTGGGCAGTTTGAAGCGCTGTGGGCAGTTTTCTGAGGGCGACAAGATGGCAGGCTTTAGAAAAACGATCAATAATCGTAACAATGGTGGTCATACCTCTTGACTTTGGCAGGCCGGTCACAAAGTCTAGGGCGATGTGGGACCAGGGCCTCTTGGGGATAGGAAGGGGTTGTAATAACCCTGATGGAGGCTGAGTCCCAGTCTTGTTTCTGGCACAGATGGAACAAGCAAGTATGAATGCCCTGACATCATGGTGAAGAGATGGCCACCAGAATCGGCAGGTAACGAGGGCAATGGTGCGGCTTACTCCTGGGTGGCAGGTAAATTTGGCGGTATGGAACCAATGAATAAGTTTAGCACGATAGAGGATGGAACGTAGGTACAATTAGGTGGTCCCGTACCGGGGTCAGGTTCTGATTACAGGGCCTGTTTGACCCAATCTTCAACCTCCCATGTTAGGCTTCCAACAATGCAGTGAGGCGGTAGGATGGGTTCAGCCGGTTCGAGGAGTATAACCGGGACAAGGAGTCTGGTTTGGTTTTTTTTTTTTTTAAGATGTTTTTGGCACTAGTGGCCTTTATTTTTGTATTTTTCTTTGACAGTAGGCAGACAGGAAAGAGGGGTAGAGAGAGGGGGAGACATTCGGCAAATGTCGCCAGGTCCGGGACTCAAACCCGGGACAGCCGCTTCGAGGACTAGCCTCTGCACATGGTTGCGCGCTTTCGCCCCTACACCATCAGCACCCCGCCCAGGTTTGGTATTTTCTGAACCTGGGTGATAAGTTATGTTGAAATTGAAACGTGAGAAGAACAATGACCACCTAGACTGCCTGGAGTTAAGACATTTGGCTGATTGCAGATATGAAAGGTTTTTATGGTCGGTAAAGATCTGTACTGGGGTTTCTGACCCCTCAAGTAAGTGGCACCATTCCTCCAAGGTTAACTTTATAGCCAATAACTCCCGATCCCCCACGTCATAATTGCGTTCAGTGGGAATAAGACGATGGGAAAAAAAGGCACAGGGGTGAAGCTTGTGGTCAGGACTGGAGCGCTGCAAAAGTACTGCCCCCACTCCAGAGTCTGAAGCATCAACTTCTAAAAAGAACTGTTTGGATGGCTGAAGCTGGGTCAAAATGGGGGGCCGTGGAATAATGTGTCTTGAGCTCAAGAAAGGCTGCTTGAGCTGCGGGGGTCCAGGAGTAGGCGGGTTTGGTGGACGTTAGGGCGGTCAAAGGTGCGGCAACCTGACTAATTTCTTATAAACCTCTGGTAGAAGTTGGCAAATCCCAGAAAACGTTGTAGCTGCTTACGGTTCTCCAGAACCGGCCAATTTACAACTGCCTTGATTCTTTCGGGTTCAGCTCTCACCTGTCCGTCCTCGAAGATGTAGCCCAGGAAAGGCACCGACTTGAGGTGGAAGCCACACTTCTCTGCCTTCACGTACAGTCTGTTCTCTAAGAGACGTTGGAGAACTAGACAGACGTGTGTACGATATTCATGTAAAGTCTTAGAAAAAGTCTAAATATCATCCAAATAAACAAAAACTAAAATATCCAGGAAGTCACGAAGAACGTCGTTTACTAATGCCTGAAACACAGCAGGCGCATTAGGGAGCCCAAAAGGCATTACAAGATACTCAAAATGGCCGAGTGGAGTGCAGAAGGCAGTTTTCCACTCGTCCCCTTGTCTGATACGAACAAGATGATATGCATTCCAGAGGTCAAGTTTGGTAAAAATGGTAGATCCCTGTACTGGCTCGAAACCAGATGAAATTAAGGGAAGTGGATATTTATTTTTTATGGTGATGTTATTCAAGCCTCTGAAGTCAATACAAGGTCGGAGTGAACCGTCTTTTTTTGAAAAAAAGAAAAACCCTGTTCCTAAGGGTGACGAGGAGGGACGAATGATTCCTGCAGCCAATGACTCGTTTATGTATTTTGCCATGGCCTCCCACTCAGGCTTGGAGAGATTGTATAGCCAACTGGAGAGTAGCGGGGTCCCAGGGAGCAGTTCGATAGCACAGTCGTAGGGTCCATGGGGAGGAAGTGAAAGTGCCCGACTCTTGCTGAATACCCCCTTCAAATCTAGGTATTCTTCTGGAACTCCAGCCAGATCGGAAGAGTCTACCCCTTCTCATTTATAGGCTGGGTACATTGAGGGACTGCAGACTGGAGGCAGGAAGAGAGACTAGGAGAGGACCAGAAGTCAGAGAGTGTGATCCAATTAATTTGAGGACTGTGTCTCTGCAGCCAACTGAAACCTAGGACGACGGGGGTAGCCAGGGTGGAAAAGATGTTGAACTCAATTCTTTCACGGTGATTTCCAGAAATGATGATCTCCAGTGGAACGGTACGATGGGTTATGGGAGGAAGAGACTGACCCCCAGAGCTGACACCTTGATAGGAGAGGGGAGAGGAACAGTTTTAATGCCATGAGAAAAAACAAACGCTGAATCCATAATGTGTTGTTCACACCCAGAGTCAATGAGAGCAGAGATATTAACAGTCCTTTCGTTTATCCTGATGGTGGCAGGGATTGTAGGACGGGATTTCTCACCTGACTGATTTTGGTCTGCCGGGGCTCCCGTAACTACCGGCGGACCAGATCTTTTGGCCGCACGGGACAGTTGGCAATAAAGTGTCCCTTACTGCTGCACTATAAACAATCTTTTTGATCAAATCTTTTCTGCCGTTCTTCAGGGGTTAAGCGGGTACGTCCCAACTGCATGGGTTCCGGTCCAGTTGACTATGGTGATCCCCCACTGAGAGGGTTACGAGGAAAAGGGTTAAGATTTTCAGAGCCAGGTAATGGGAGGGAACCCCTTCTGTTCTTGTCTCCACTCCTCTCCCTCAGACGGTTATCCAGTTTAATTGCCAGGATGATTAAATCATCCAGTGACTCAGGGTCATCTCTTAATATCAATACATCTTTCAAGGTTTCATTTAGAGAGTGAATAAAAGCCCCTTTAAGAGCGCTAGGATTCCAGCCAGAACCTGCAACCAGAGTACAAAACTCAATAGAAAACTCTGAGACAGACTGTTGCCCTTGTTTCAACTTCCAGATTTTTCTGGAAATTTCATCTTCACCCCATTGATGGTCAAAAGCGAGCTTCAGTTCACTAACAAACTCCTGAAACGAACAACCAAAATGGGGATATTTATGAAAACGAGACTCAGCCCACTTCAAAGCCTTTCCTCTGGACAAACCTATCATATAAGCAATTTTGGCATCATCTCTGGGGAAGGAGTGAGGAGAGCGGTTGAAAACAAGTGTGCACTGTAAGAGGAAAGCTCCGCACCTACCTACCTCTCCTGAAAACAACTCAGGAATAGGTGGAGTGACGTCACGAATGGTCGGAGGAGACGGCATGGGCGGATCCAGAGCACTAGGTGGCGCTGTGGAAGGAGGAGTAGCAGAGGGGTTAGCTTGCAGGTTGTTTAGCATAGCAGCAATCTGTTCCATGTTGAGAGTAATCTGGTTGTGTTGTTCAACTAAAGTCCAGAGGACGTTTTCATGAGCGAGCAATTGGGATTTCTGCTCATCTAATGTGGACCTGAAAGTTACTGCTGGATCAGCCTGGCCTGAGAGTTCTGTCATTGTTTTACCAAGCTTCTTGACCCACATGCAGAAACTTTCAGGAGACAAATTAAGTTTTAAGAGATTTATTCAGAAGGGATATGACATGAATGAGGAATTCAGGGCGGGTCCGGCGGAACGTCCTCTGAGGGGGGAAAGCAGAACGGTGAGTATTGTTTCAGAGTGAGGAGGGGAAGATTGAGTGATGAAGGCTTACTGTTGTTGGCAGGAATGGAGTCCGGGAGGGGTGGTCAGTTCTTGGATGGAAGGTCCGTGTTTCCAAAAGGTAAGCAGTTTGTTGGAGGGCGGACAGGTTTGGCAGCTCAGCGTCTAGAATCCGGTGATGGTAAGCCTGCGATCCAAACGGGGAACTTCAGAAGGAGAGTGAGAACAGGTTGCACAGGAACCACCAGAAGGATCCAGGAAGGCACCTTAAAAAGGAACAGAGCAAGGTCACAATAAGATCTCAGAGAGCTTGTGAAGCAAGACCAGGATACAGGGCTTGAGGTACCACAAAGGACGACACTCAGGTGTCGAATGCTCAGCAACCCTCTCCTTAAGAAGCTGCCATAACGAGCCTAACGACTCACAGGTGTGAGAGGCAGCACGCAGCTCCACCCTCCAACTGAACCCGCTGAAAAAAAAAACAAAGTAGAAGGGACACACAGACAAATCTTGACAAAATGCTGAATTTTGGACTTTTTTGGCAGCTTTTACAAATCTCATCCAAATGCAAAAAACATTGTAACAGTATATTAAATACTTAAACTAAACCCTTTTTTAAATCCGTTTTTGTTTTACCAAAACATTTAGGGAAAAGGAAAACAATGACATCAGAGCTTACTTTGAGCATTCCCTCTACTAAGTTTTCTCAATTTAGGACTCTTTTCTATTAGTATCTACTTGGCTTGAATTGAGTTGGCTTTAATCAGTTTATAGGGTTTCACTTAGGTACTGGTACTTAGAACCAGCTCCATTTATAGCATCCAATGGCTGAGGTTCTAAACGAGCCGAGTCAAGCTGAACATGCAACGTCGAAAGACAGCTGGTCGCTGATTAGTTAGAGGGTAGTATCATTGGTAAAGTCACAAGATTGACTCCTTTACAGAAAGCGAACCCAAGATTTTTTTTAAATGCAGTAGTGCCTGAGCGTATTCCGAGCTTAAGGGAAAATAGCGACACTGAAATCAACACTGTGGTGCAAAGATGAGGTGCAGACATTTTTGTGCTTGGTGGCTGATGAAAAAATGGTGGTTGCATACAAATCATGTCACGTTACTTTTTGGGTCACCTTGCTATGATAGCCCCACCCACCCTGAGGTGGTGCTCCCCTATAATGGAAAATGACTTGAACCGTGTAGCGTTGAATAAAGGTGAGTCGAATTCAGACGAGCAGGAACTATTGGAAAAGAGCCTTGTCAAAACTGAAAGCCAGTGATACAAATGGTTATTGATTTTTCTATGTCTGGGAAGATTTTTTCTAAATATGATGCCATGAAACAAACGTGCAGTGTATGTTTTTAATATGGGCGCTATGGCTTACCACCCTGAGCACCATTCAATCCAGGGCTAGCATGAGAGTAAAAAAAAATAAATTAACAAAAAGGTATGCCAGTTTTATGCAACTGGAGAGTATGAGGGATTGCTGCAAAGTCCACTGTCTCTACATGCTCATCCAGGAGGAGTGAATGCTACAAGTCTCTGACTCGATGCAATCTGCTGGGTTTCCTTAGACAGAAAAACTTTTTATCCAATTTGAATAAATAACTGAATCTGACTGCACTGTTCAATGGTTAGGATTAATTGGAATGTATGTACCTGACTTTTGTGAAGTGCCTTCAGACAACATGTGTTGTGAATTGGTGCTATGTAAATAAACTGAATTGAATTGAATTGAGAGTAATTACACTACGGTTAGAATCTAATTCATATATTCATATGTAGCTCTAAATAAAGGGCTTTTTCACCATTTTCTATAGAGCCTGGACAACATTTGACCATCTCCGTTTTAAAATATAAAATGCAATATTTATATGTACACACAAAAAAAGTATATTAAATTTCTTTGTCATTAGGACCACTTTGGATTGATAAAAGGACAAGAACCTCAATATATAGACTGGTCACACCTGGAATTCATTGCGACACCAAGGGGGGAGCAAGTCCAGTCCTACAGAGAGCTGCTACCCTGCAGGTTTTAGATGCATCCCTGCTCCAACAGACCTGAATCAAATGAATGTCTTGTTAGCAGGCCTCTGTGGAACTGAATGCCATGTTGAAGCCATTTGAAGTAGATGTGTTGGAGAAGGGATGCATCTAAAAGTTGCAGGAAAACTGTTCTACACTGAACACAGTTTATTTTACACACAGATTTGATTGATGAAACATTTCTTCTGTATTTGTTGTATAAACATGAACATTGGTTGTAGAAAGACATT
This sequence comes from Girardinichthys multiradiatus, assembly GCF_021462225.1. Classification (NCBI taxonomy): domain Eukaryota; kingdom Metazoa; phylum Chordata; class Actinopteri; order Cyprinodontiformes; family Goodeidae; genus Girardinichthys; species Girardinichthys multiradiatus. The sequence goes on from NC_061809.1 coordinate 14,436,618, forward strand.
TTTGGTTCTCATCCAAGAACCATCACTGTGTTGAAAAAGTTCACAATAGACAGGAAAGAGTGAAAGGCATAAGATAAATAACACAAACAAAGCTAAGACTGTTTTAGAACAAATCACTCTTACAGTTTGAAGTGTCATTAGTTGGGACATTTGTCATGATTCACCTGTGTTTGAGTTTTGAGTTATTGTTGGTTTCCCTGCTTATGTTCTCTTGTAGTGGTTATTTCAGTTCATTGATATTGGAATAGATTCATGGTTCATTCTTGTGTTTAGATATTTATTTTACTTCCCTGGATTCCTCTATGTTGAATATCTTTGTAGTTCTCCTGTTGTTTGTGTTCTTAAGTTCATCATATTGTTTATATATTTATTGTATTCCTGTACATTTAGAGTTTTGTTAGATTTCCTCCAGTATTGCTGTGTTCCTACTCATGTGTGTTAATTAGCCTCTCCCTTCAGTTGCTCTGCATTTCCCTACCACCAGCTGCTACATATTCCACCTGATTAGATAATTTAGTTATTTGGTCATTTTTCCTCCCTGCATCTGTATTAATACTCTGTACTGTTTTAATACTCCCTTGCTGCATGTCTGTAAACCTGCCTGTGTTCCATGTCTGCCGTCACCTGTAAGTCTACCATTTTATATTATTAAAAAACTAATCTACTCACCATGGGGCTCCCACATCCTTGTCTGCACATTGGTTCACCAACACACAAGCACTCCCTGACAACATTATTGCCACCATTAGATTGGCATATGTACATTTACGTATGTCAAGTGTATTGGGTGATGGGTACAAAAGTTTGTTGTTTTGTATGTTACTTTTCCGGTGACATCAGTTAATAATGTGGCCAACTGGGAATGAAAGCTCAATGCTTTATACACAATGTACAAGTGCCTTCAAGTGGTCAGATAGTAAGTAGTTAAATCAATCTGAAAGCAATTATTTAAAATGTTCCGCGTAGCGAGTAACTTAAACTTTATCAGTGCAGACAGAGTGCTGCATAGTGCGGCATGAGATGAACAAATGTTAATTCAGGGTTGTTACAGCAATATGTGAGCAGTTTTTAAATCAGTTCTTTTGCAGTGATAAAGAAATTCAGCAAATATGGGGTGTATAAGTTTCTCAACATTTCCCCCTCAACTAAGATAAATTATTAGCAGCCTTGCTTAATGACTCTGGTGATTAGATAGCATAGGTAGCATACATTATCAGTGGTGTAGAAAGATTTTGCTGGAGCGTAAGTTTCCTAAAGCAGGGAATCTTCCTATGCCATAGAGACACAACACAATAGTGTAACAAAGATTTGGGGAATATAAATATGCTGAAACTCAAAAGATGTGTTTATGTTGTAGTAAAAAAAAACTATATCTAAACACGTCAGCATTTTTGGTTCCACTGCTTAAGATTTGGGCAAGAACCAAGCAAAATACTGCTCATTATGGAAAGCGCATCTTCATAGAAAAAGACCCAGGTGATACAACATTTAAAAACAGCTTCTCCAAACAGTTTAAATCTTCCCCAAGTTAAATGTTATGCATATACCAATTCACCATCTGCTGCTGTGAACAGGGGATATTTTGAAAGTACAGAGATCAAATTGACCCGCAGCCATCTGCTTCATTCCCAAAGTGGCAAGCACTCCTATGAACCAAACTTAATAAAAGCAAACACATCTCTGCTGTCTGACTGTAGTCAAAACAGAAGACTGTGAATTTATCTTATGTGCTCAACTTCATTGGACAAACAAACATGACTCTACTAAAGTGTGCATATTTATGTGAGGTTCTGCTGAGGTTGTCCTATTTTATGTTTTGGTTTGCATATGACTAACATTCAAAAAGTACCCAGGTTTAATTCATTGAGCCCAGTTTTGTTTTAGCTGGGATTCATGCATGAACAAAATGTTATGCTTATGCCTGCCTTTTTTTTTTTAGCACACACCAACTTATCATGTGTACCCAAAGTAGCACAGACAAAGGACACCCAGAATTTATCTCACCTTTGTGTTTGCAGTCCAGTAGAAGTCTGGGATATTTGAGATGGCAAATGGACACAGCATCTGTCTTTACTATTGGACGCCCTATTTGGGGTTCTTTAACATCGTCTGGCCTGTTGTCTTCAGCGCACAGCAAATCCGCTTTTAGCTTTTTGAGCTTCTGGCCCTTCAGAGAGCGAGGCTCGGCACACCTGGCGTAGTTACCTAGGTTGCGATTGCTGGGCACCTGCAGGGTCGTGACCAGGCTGTCCAGTGAGCAGCGGCAAATCCAGGGGTTGTCGAAAATCCGGAGGTAGGTGAGGAGGGGTAGGGGGAGGAGGACCTCCTCTGACGCTGTTCTGATGCGGTTGTGTTGGAGGAGGAGGGTGGTGAGCTGAGAGAGACCACTAAATGCATCATCTTCTATCAATGAGATGGCATTTTGCTGAAGATCCAGGCTCTTCAACTGGGTGAACCGGTCGAACATGTTAGCCCTTAAAACCTGAAACAGGAAATGTCAATAATTGGTTATTGTGGAACTATATGTAGAGAAAATAAGCCAAACCCTTACACATCTGTGATGAGAATGATAGTTTAATTTGCACTGGATCGACAGGACCTTTTATTCATCATCAACTGTTTTAATGTGCTCTGCAAGTCCAGGTATTCAGTTACCAAGGTTTGTGTTAAATTAGCTTGTTGTTAGAAATATGTCTTTTGATGGTTTGCATGTTAGTTGAATGACTAAAATGATAAAACTTACATGGTCACAGACATTAAAATTACATTCAGCAATGGTGGGTCCATCAACAAACTGGACCTTAAACATCACGAATAGGATGTCATCAAAGTTCATGTACATGTAAAAGTAATATAGTGTATATCCATCAAATAATTTTCCACTCATTTATTTTCCTTTTGAGATGGACTTTACAGCAGCTCACTAAAAGTTCAAACTCAGTTGAAACTCAATTCATTTTTCAGAGATATTAAATGAATTGGGTTTTATATTTCAGTGTTTTTTAGTAACAATTTTTCTGAGAGTTGCAATGCTACTACATTGGTATCAATTATTGCTTTCATTCCTAATTAGTAACAATAAGTAGTACAAAATAATTTATCCTTCAATGGCTCTACAGCAAACCTAAGCAGTCACTTGAAATGTAATCTTATTTAACCTTAGTGCTTGGTTGAAAGAATAAAATAATATGTTTGAACAGCATGCTGATAGGTATAGATCATTACCTTCAGCAGTAGTGAATTCCCTCTAATCAATATTTAAACCAGCATTTTCTACCAAATTATTCCAGTTTAAAAAAAGCAAAAACACAAAACCTAGCCAAAGTTTTTGCCATGGCCTTCACTATTGATGGCAATGCTATTCTGAATACAAGAACAGTACTATGTTTTTGTATTACTGACATTTCTATGTTTTTTCTGTTCCATATCTTGTTCACATGTAATACATACTTGTAAACCAATTTTCTTCCGTTTTAATTGGTTTTATTGTGTTTATTGTGTATTCTTTTATTGTTCTTATGTCATATTTATAAATGTCTCTTCTATTTAATGTATGTTTATAGTTTATAGCCAGTCGGTTGTGGCAGATGGCCGTTCTCACTGAGACTGGTTCTGCTGGAGGTTTCTTCCTATTAAAAGGGAGTTTTTCCTCTCCGGTGTCGCTACATGCATGCCCAGTATGAGGGATTGCTGCAAAGTCAACGCCAGTGACTGTCTACTGTCTCTACATGCTCATCCAGGAGGAGTGAATGCTGCAAGTCACTGACTGGATGCAATCTGCTGGGTTTCCTTAGATAGAAAAACTTTTTATCCAATTTGAATAAATAACTGAATCTGACTGCACTGTTCAATGATTAGGATTAATTGCAATGTATGTACCTGACTTTTGTGAAGTGCCTTGAGACAACATGTGTTGTGAATTGGCGCTATATAAATAAACTAAACTGAAACTGAAACTTATGTGCTGCACTTTGTTTCAGCTGTGGTTGTTTTCAATGCACTTTATAAATAAATTTGGCATGGTATGGTATGATATGGAATGGTACGTGTTAATGCCCTTGTTTTAATATTATTGAATTTTTTTAATATTTTTGAAGTTTTTTTTGTTGTTTGGGATGTGATCAGTTAATGCACACATTAGAGTAGACAAACAACATTGATTGTGCAATTCTTAAATTACTGTCCTATATTACTTGCAGTAATTTACAAAGTTATGACCCACAACACAATGACAGAGTTCTATGAATTTTATGCCTTTAACAAACCAAAGAGTCATCATTTAGGTAAAACTACAGGTTTGCATTATGAGAAACTACAGTACTCTGCTTTTTTCCCCCACTACCTGTGAAACACACATTATTCACAAAATTGCGGAGAACATTCACTGCAATTCCTCATGAAGTTTTAAGATCCTAATCTAACTGAAAAGCATGTCTGATAAATCATCCATCTATTATCCTTGAAGCTGTTTTTGCCTCTGTTTTTCTATTGTTTAGGTAATTTTGAGCTCAATTTTCCTTTAGAGGTGACCTATTATACTTCCTTTTAAACATTTGGGATAGGTCTATGGGCTACAAAAAACATGTTCATTACATTTTTCGCACAAAATCAATCTCAGATAATGAGATTTCACCTCCTCAGTTACCCCTTTTTTTAGCTCCTTTCAGAATGAGCTGTTTTAGGGCTCTGTCACTTTTATGCAAATTAGCTGTATCTGGCCACGGCCAGCACTTAGTAATCGTGAAAATGAAGCTGAACGTATAAGACACAACAATAAGTACTTACATTTCTGTCATCTGCAGATTTTTCACAGTAGGCACTGAATTTTTCTTCTGTCTAAGCCATTCTGCAAATCCTGACGTGTACTGATGTGAGTTCTCAAAGCAGTCCGTGGTGAAGTGATTCTCGCAAACTAGTATTGTCTTCGGTAATGTGACTGGAACATTGCCCTCAAAAATAAAATGAAGCCAGAATCTCTGTTATCCGACAGTGGGATAATGTGCATGGACACAAGTGGGTCTTTCCAGCCAACAACAGAATATTTGCCTTTGAGGGTAGCCATAAGGTAAAACCAGCCGCCGAGATGTGATCCTCTACTGAAAATCAAGTGGGTGGAGCTCCGTTTCAGTTGCTAGTCAGGGGCAAACAGTGTGTTTTCTTGAAAAAATAAAACATTCATTCATAGCCAAAACAAGGCTGAATGTTTTGGGTTTTTTTTTTCGTTTGGACTGTTTGTAGAAGCATTAGAGAAGTATAAAAACAATCACAAATTGAATTTTGCATAATAGGTCTCCTTCAACCAAAATTGAAGGTAATTCTCATCACCCAGGTGATTATTGTTGGGATATTTTAGGTTTTATTGTTAAATATATTAACATATATTTGTTTTATCATTGATTTGTGTAATCCTGCTTGTGTAAATATGTTCCAGTCAGGTTTTTCTCACAGTAAATTTTTCACAATTGAAGCTGAAAACTGGCTCTACATACCTGAATCTTATTTCTTGCCAGCAGAAGGTGGTGAATGTCTTTGGGCCAGTTCTGCCTCACAAATGTCAGCTGCCTATCCTGGCAGTCTAGATACTTCTCTCCTGACTCCATGTACTCTTTGCATTCCTGAGTTTGACGCCTCATAACACCGGCCCTTCCTCTGCCTCGCACACGGCCCCAGCTGCCCCTCTCTGTGGCTTTCGACCAGGGGCCTCGCCGAGGTTCAGCTGACCGAAGGAGCAGTAAGAGAAGGATGATGGTGAGGAGACGCATGATGGGGAAGGACAGAAGGGTTCTCTGTGACTGGTTCGATGTATTGGAGATTTTGAAGGGACACAGGAGGCCAGTCAAAGCTGTACATATTGAGACAGACACAGTGGTGAAGAAGAGGAGAATGTAACTGAAAAGGTAAAATATTATTACAGTTGCATTTGTACCTGTTTGAATCAAAAGAGCTCACACAATGACACACTTAAACAAATCAATGGATTCTTTACAGAACATGAGCATATTGTTAACGGAGGCCAAAAAAATATAGTGTTTTAATAAGAATGCAAATTCATAAGCTAAGAGACAAAGTTTTACAATAAATGATGCAGTAAAAGCATCTGACAATGAAATATTTCAAACGTTAACCCCAGTATAATGACAAACTTACATTTGAACAATTTTAGTAATGAAATGAAATACATCCTGTTATTACTGAATTTAGGATGCCTTGAACGTGATTTTTCTGGATATTTTGAGAGAGACGATAATGATTAAAACCTTGTTTTTACATATATGAAGGAAATTACACTGTTTCATTTCTTGCCAAGTGAGGTATGACGAGATGAGAGTCACATTTAATCTGCCCTAAATACTTTTTTTCCACATGTCCTGTCTTGGCACTTCAGGCATACCATATTAAAGAAGATGGTTGCCTACATGAGCCAGGGCAGATTTACCCACAAAAAGGATATCTCAAGATGCAATCATAACTGAATGATTGACTTTATTAAATCAAGACTGAATTCAGCATCAAAGCTGGCAAAGTTGGCATGAATGCATGTAAGCATGTCTAAAGTGCATTAAAGATAGAGTTGTGGCTGGGGTGTGTGAGACCCCACTGCTTGCTTAGAGCAGAGTCTCCCCCAACCCAACCCGAAAAACCTTAACTGTCTGTAATGTATTAGAACTGAGGTGCAGGATGGGGCCAAAAAGATTGAAGGATTTGGGTCAAGATTACACTGCATGGACCTCCCCCCATACATGCAAGGTCCATCATTCTACACCTCAAGACCCTTTTGATTTGTGGTATTGCACATGTTAGGGAGGAGGGGATGGGCACCAAGTTGCTGGCACAAGTCACCCTGGGGGGCAGGCTCCCCAACTGGTCCCTGCTAGTCCTTCCCATGCCTACAACAGTACAGCATTGATTGAGGCCAGGGACCCTCTGGAGATCCCCAAAGATGTGCTCTATTTACACTACTTTAGCCTCTCGATTTTAAAGACTGATATAGGAGAAGAAAATTATCTGTCTTTTTATATTGCAAATTAAGCTTATACAGCAAAAATGTTGGAGGTGTTTCTATGTAATTTTCAAAGGTGAAAAGACAAGGCCCCTTAAGGGTGGCCCGAACACAGACACACATGCTTGGGTTGACTCAGTCCAACTTTACCAAAGCCACAGTCCTCCTACTGTCTCACTCAGTGGAACAAGACTGTCAATGCAGATGGTTTGGTTCCATTGAGAATAACAGACTGGATATGTAAGTTACACAAAAACAGCTGAGAATGTGTCAGATTGCACTTTTCCATTTCACTGAGGATTGCCCATCTGTTCAACTGCATCAATCACCTCAGAGGTTGCAGACTTCAACGTTAAACTTCTTTTTATCATAACATGCAACAATTCCTCTAAATCCAACAACTTTATTTTAGTCTCCATAAGGTGATTATTTCTAGTTTTCATTCTGCTTATTTATAAGATGTACCCCTATGCTGCTGTGAGTTTGACTATAATAAAGCTTATATGACATAATATAAAACAAATTGAAACTTTTGATAGTACAACCTTCAGACTAGACAGAATAAAAGTGTGCAGTCAAGACTTCGGGTTAAATCCTGGTTTAAGTAACCGACTCTCAGTCAGTGACCTCTGCTCTCGTGGTAGAGCATAGTATTTATTGTTAGTGAGAAGTCGATGGGAAAATGATTTGTCAAAGCATTCAAGCCAAATGTAAAAGAAAAAAAATCACCGGCCTCACATTGGCGTGTCCCCGAAGGCCCTTGTAAAAACATTAAATTCTTGTTCCACTGACACCTCTTATACTTGTAATTGTAGACTTGTTTGGTGATTTATGAGGCGCATATAGCCATCTTTAGGCCAGATTTCAAAATGAGAAACTGGTGTTATGGATGGGTCACAACCCTAGAACCAAAGAGCTGAAGCACTCATCAGCCTGTTTTCTATGAAAGAGTTAAAACATTTTTGATGCTTTTTCAAACATTTTCATTTGGAATCAGAAAAATAATCTTCTAAATGTGGATTAAAAGGGACTTGCCAAAAACCTACTTCCAGCTTACATCATTTATTTTGGAAGTTTTATGTCCAACATGGTAAGGATAACTTTTACCATCCCTATTCTGTGTAGAGATCTAAAACCTAGATATGCTATACTTTGTAATCTAAACAAATGTATTCTCATGTGCATTCTACAATATTTAATGTATATCTCTGCTTTGATGGTAAAACAATTTTGACGCACTCACTGATGATTTAATACATCCCAGCTACATGAGTAGCAAACCAGCCCATAGCATGACATGTCCTACTTAAAACTGTACATCGGGCGCTTTGCTTTTTACTCATCTTTACCAAAGCATCCAATAGATGTAGAGAGGGCACTGTGTAGTGGTGTAAAGGAACTGTTCAGTCTTTTATAGTGTGCAAAAGTAGCCACTTTGCTCATTCAAGGTCATGGTGGTAACGCATCCAGGAGGAAAATATAAACATTCTTGCCTTCTTGTTTGTTTACAGACCAGAAGGAATTCATAGTTTTGCCAATGAGTTCTAGGTCTTCCCCGAGGTGTGTTTCCATTGGGGTGGGCTGGGAAAACCTTTAAAGGAAGGTATCCAGGACACATCCTATTCAGATGGACCAGTAACTCGAAACCCACGCTTCCCTCTTTCACAGAACAGACTAGAGCAGCACTATTAGTCCTGCAGAAAAAAACTCTCATCCATCTATTAATTTCTCATTACATCTTACTGTTTCTCCCATCATGCAACGCTGTTTAATGACAATGATGATTTTGAAAAGGAAGAAAACGCAGTTTTAAGCAATGTTTTAAGGAGAAAAGAAAAAAAAAGATTTTAGACATTTACATATATAAGATTTTCTGCACTAAAATAAGAGAATATTATTCCACAATTACCACTAATTCTCTCCTCTTAATGCAAGACAAATATTCCTCAACAATATCAGAATGTTGCATAACCTGCCATATGTTCTGTTTAATTTCCTGCCATTTTTTTTCTTCACATCCTTAACATTATTGAACTGTAACTAAAAAATTAGGGCTGTGGTTGGTCCTTTTCTACAGCTGCTGAGGAGGAAAAGTCCATCTCTTTTCTGAGGACCATAGCCACAGTCTGTCTACAGTATCCTGTGCCCATAATAAATCTACACAGTCCAAACCAATCCCTGTGGTTCACCATGACCTTGTGGCTATGCCAAATCTTAGTCTATACCATCTTAGTCTAGTATTAAATCCCACCCAAGATACCAAATGATCAGCTTATGCCAACCCAAAGCGTGCTCAGTTTGAAAATGGTCTCCCTTATCGTAAACATTTACCAGAAACCCTCACGGTTGTGATGAGGTATTTGCTCAGGGACTGTTTTTGTTGTCAATGCCAACTCCCCTGAGCATGAGTGACGTTTGGTCTGGACCTAAAATGTGGTAGCAACGTGTCTCTCAACTTGGATGAGGTAAAAATAAAACTGTGGGAAGATTGAAAAGTCTTTGTAGAACAGACCAAAAGGCTGGAAAAGGAAAAGCTTCTGTGTATCACGTTTAATTCTTAACAACAGCTTATTATTGTACTGGAGTCAAATTCCTTGTTTGTCTGTACATACTTGGCAATAAAGCTGATTCTTAATCTGATTCTTATTCTGATTATTTATGTAGACTCTTGTGGAGACAGGTATGTTGCTGGGAAAGTGAACAATGAACACAAAGTTGAGAAAACTGAAATGTTAACATAAAAGGTGCTTAGTGTGTTACGTTTTTGGTTGTCTTAGTGAGCCAAAATGAGTAATTTTCATCACCAGACTAAAGGATACAGTACAATTTGTACTCTAACACCATCACATACTACAACAGGCAGTGAGTGATATGGTTTTCCAGATTTCTCTGCATTAAGCGCCATCCATCTTTCCATCAACTCTGACCAATTTCCCTGTACTTGCTAAAGGAAAGAGTCCCCACAACATGATGCTGGCACCACTATGTCATACATTGGGGATGTTGTTTGCAGGGTGATATGCAGTATTAGGTTTTTTTTCCACATATATTGTACATTGTAAATTGTAAATTTGTATATTCTGTAATGCAGAATATTGCATTGTACATTGTATATTGTACATTGTAAATTGTAAATTTGTATATTCTGTAATGCAAAAACAGAACAAAAGAGCAAAGTGTACCGGAGTCAAATTCGTTGTTTGTATGCACGAACTTGGCAATAAAGCTGATTCTGATTCTGATAAAAAAATTTCTATGTAGGCCTTAATTTAACATTTTTTTCTTATCTGACCAGAGCAGTTTTTTGCAAGTTTGCTTTTATTTCTACCAAATGTTTATTTCTTGTTTTGCAGCATCTTTGCACCATTGTTCCCAAATACTCTAGTTAGTTGCCATTGTTTTATATTGTTTCTTTTGAAAGGCTTATATACAGATTTGTAAAAAAAAATATATATATATATGGTTGCTATTCAAAGGAAACCTTTAAAGAAACTGTTAGGGTTGCTAGTTAATCCTTATCTACAAGGCATACTCCTTAGCAAGATTGATATTGAGAACCCAAATTAACATACAAAATAAAATTCAATAAAGATTCAAGCAATGGTTATTGAAAGGTTTTTAACAGCTAATTTTCTAGTTTCCTCTATCTGGTAGCTGTGCTGCAGTGCTATTGCTAGTTTGTCAGTCAGCAGAAACATGAAGTGGATTTTGAGTTTCAGCCATTTTATTTTTTTATATTGATTACAATGACTGTATGGGAACTAACCGATTGCCTTTGATTGAAGTACAGTGCAGGTAAGAGATTATAATCAAAATTTTGTTAGCATGTAAAGATTTTGGTTCCACAAGGTGTGAAGTTCAGATCTACACTGATATTCTGTCCTCTGCTTTTCATATTACATGATCTAGCCAAGACATACATGATGTTACTTTTTTGTGCACATACCAAGTTACAGGCCAAGAAATTCAAAGAGGCTCCAACCATGATTTCCAAGTAAAGGGAAGTTGCTTGTGGGAACTGTGAAGCTTTTATATGTAGAAGTTCTCCGACATGCAAAAAAGAGAAAAGTTTCTTGCCTCGATCAAAGATGCACGCACATCAAATCTGCCAGTTATTCACTCAAACTATTAATTGTAGAAATGCAGACAGATAATTGGAAAGCAACACAAAATTGTCAGAAGTCAAGTAAGTACATCTGCCAGAAAGCCTGCAGGCAAGATCAGCTTCCTTTAATATTTATGGGGGAAACATCCCCCATGTGTGTGCATGCACACTGTGTTGCAAAAATATTATACCTTAATTACTTTAGCATATTATGGATCATCACAATAACAAACTTCTATGTATTTTGAGATTTTATGTCATAGGAAAATGATCTAATCTTTTATCTAAACCATTCCATTGTAACTCTGCCTGTATGTTTAAAGTTGTTTTCCAACTGGAAGACAAACATCCACCCAAGTCACAAATCTTTTGCTGCCTGTAATTTTTCCTTGTTTAGCTCAGTCTATCTTCACATCAACTCTTAATAGGTTTCCTCTCCCTGCTGAAGAAAGACATTCCAATAGCATGATGCTGCCACCACCATGTTTCACTGTGTGGATGGTGTGTCTCATCTGATCAGAGCACCTTCTTCCGCATGTTTGTGGATTGTTTCTGTGCCCCATACATGATTCATTTCTGACACCCCCTTGCCTAACATTTCAGTTTAGACAGACAGCCAGGTCTTGGTAGGTTTGCTGTTGCGCCATACTATTTCCTGCTTTAAACTTCTTAACATTTTCACCTCTGTCCTGCCTGGTGTGTTTCTTGAGCTTTGTGATGTTGTTTGAGCCTTCACAGAACAGCTGCGTTTATACTGAGATCAAACCATACAAAGGTGGACTCTATTTTGCTGCACTGGATTTAATTTAGGGGTATCAGAACAAACAGGGCCAAACCCAAATGCAACAGTTCCCAGTTTTTTCTTTTACAAAACATTCTCCCATTTCACTTATATGCACTACTTTCTGTTCATCTTGTTTGTGGTTGAATGGGGTATGGATACATTTTCAAGGCAGTGGATGTTAAAGACAAGCAATTTTAACAAGTAGACAGGAAGAAGTGAACACATAAAATATAACATTTTGGGAAACAAATTTGTATTTCTGGTTGAGACGGTAGAGACAAAACATGTTCTGTGTATTAAGGGCTTGCAGGAGAGTGGGCTGTTACATCCCTGAGAGTCTAATTGAAACCAGAAAAGTTCACCTCCTCAACAAAGAAAAAAAGCTTGGAAACCAAAAATGACACTTGGGTTTTCAGGCGAGGTTCAGCAGGGTCGAGCATGCAAAAACAAACAGTGCAGGATGGACTTGTCTGGTGAAAACATGCCAAAGTGCTTGGCTCTGCATGAACTCAGATTTCCATTTTTCTGGCACCCACAAGCTTCAAATCCTACCTCATGGATATCAGTGTAGATTGTTAGTAATGTGCATGTATTGGTCAGTCATTTAAACACTTTAAAACATATTTATCACTATCATTCCACCAAAAATCCAAACCTTCATTCAAGCTGCCTCAACAGAGTCTAGGAGATAAAGAAGGCTGTGATGAGATGTCAACCAGACAAAATGTCTTCCCCACCACACAGCTATGTCGACTGCTTTGGATCAATGAAAGACATCTACGTGGTAAACACAAACTAAAAAGTCTTCTAAACAAAGCTGAAACAGCTGAAAACCCAGTGAAAGGGGATCCTGTTTTTTACAATCACAGTAAAGTTGCAAGTTAAGCAAGTTTGACCCCCCCCCCCTGTTCTTTGGTGCAGAATTCCAAAGTGAAACCACATGGTGCTCCAGTTCTATGCTGCATGAGCTTGGGATTTATCTAAAAAATTACAAGGCAGCATGTATCTCTACAGTGTGCTGCAAATGCATATGACCATGCTGTAAAATATTGAGCAGTGTTGGATGGTTGTTCACAGCTTTATCCAAATGCTAAAATTCAAAAACACATGGCTAAATGCTTTTATTATAATTATTTTATTTTCGTAACAGCATAGTACACATACAATGAACATAAGTCGTCTGGAGAGCGCTCCCATCCAGAAATGCTTGACAGTATGAAAGGTTTCCAAGTGGAAAAATTGTATCAATGACAAATGAAGTTCTTGGCTCTATCCGTCATGGCAGTGGAAATGGACTACCTTCAAGTTGGGTAACAAAATAAACAAGCTTGGCAAATCTATTACAAATTTAAATGTGAGAAGGAAACTTAGGTCAGAAGTTTGTCTAGTAGGATGGGAAGATGGGAAAACGTGTCTTTTATATGTACATTTGGGTTTGCTAATGTTTTTCCAAAAGACTTGAAAGCAATAGCTGATACTGAAATTTCTACTTACATGCATGCATTGTTCACACATTATAGAACATTTAACTCCTACCACAAAACATTTGCTAACATTTCTTCACTATAATAAGTTAAGATAAAAATATATTGCTGTGGCTTCTTTGTGTTATTTGAGGCATGTTACTCAACACAAGCTGTATTCTGTGCAGCTGACAGTTTTTTTTTTATCATGCATGTTGAATCATCACTGAGCAACAATTTTAAGATTAGCAGCCTTCAGCCTTTCAGCTGTATAACCTCTACAGCACACACTCCAGATGCATTTTTGTGGAGCATTAAAGTTTCAGTCCTACCCGTGCAGGGTGAGAATCTGGCCCGGGTTCGTCTATTAGAACCTGCAGATCTCCGGTTGGTCCCGTGTCCCAGACTCCTAATCCTGTCATGAGTGCTGCATCAAAGCCAAGAATATCGGCCTGGGCTGCCGAAGGAACTTGGAATGAGGGACAAAGAGTAGCTCCCTCTCTCTCTTCCTTTTCACCCACTCTGCTGGATCACACTGTGAGCAGTAGAGTAAAATAGGTCCTCATAGAAGCCACGAGGCTGTGTCTCATTTAACATTACACACACACACACACACACACACACACACACACACACACACTCCTAACCCACATGTGGGAGGGCTACAACCCTTTATTGGTCCCCTCTGTTTAACCGATGAACTCGCTGCGGGATGTGTTGCTAACTGACCTGACTGAGGAAAAGACAAATAAAGACAGAGCAGCAAAATTCAATCACACAAACACCCTTCTGCCTACCTGTCTATCTGCTTTTTGTGCTGGAAATCTGCTGGAAATCTTCATATACTTGCTAAACGTCGACCCAGTTAGTTTCCCAATAACTGATAATGAACTAAACCCAAGATAAGATCTGACTGTATGGACACAGGCAACACTTGGGGTTAAATGAGGTTTAAAATGCACCATCCACTACATGATGCATAGTGGTGGCAGCATCATGCTCTGGGGATGCTTTAGATGAAAAAATAAGAAACAGTGGAGATTAGTTTCAGTCTTAATGTGCAAAGATGGTAGAGACATACATTAAACTGTTAAAACTATTCATTTTCCTTTCAGTTCACTCTTGTGTTCTACTTTGTGTTTGTTAGTCACATGAAATCCCAAAAAATTACTTTTTTGGTTGTAATGTGAAAAAAGCGAAAATGTGTAAGGGGTTTGAAGACTACTGCTAGTTTAACAAAGCAATGTACCTAATGTTACTTAATATGGTTAGAATAGGCATTAATGATAAAACAGAGCTTTGTCAGATTATAAAAGGTTGAAATATGTAACAGTCAGATGGATTTTTATAGAATTGTTTGGTAATTCTCTCCCATCATGAAAATCACTTTAAATTGCTTGCTTTGACATTGGACTTTGACCAACATTTATACAACTTCGATGTTTCTGCAGTTTTTTTTAACACATTTTTGTAATTGAAATGTCTTCTGTAAATTTTACAGTTTATCATTGAAAAATCTAAGGTTTTACTTTACATGCTATTACATTACATATATGATCAAAAACTAGATCTTAAGTCATGATGTAATAGTTTCTATCTCATTTTCATCTCATGATGCAGCTACAACTGTAGAATTAATAAAATATCAACACTATGTAACAAACACATGAAATACCTTTATGTTGCTTGGACTTTGTTGCTTAGAGCCAGTGGTACTGAACTTGCAATTTGGAGACAAGTGATTTATAACCTTCTATGGATACTAAATTTCTACCCACTGGAAATTTAAGATCTAGTAGATCAAGTAGAAAGTAGAATAGAGTCAGCTCAATATAAGTATGTGTTAGCATGGGGATAAAATTAGCTATTAGCATAAAGCACACCTTGCTTAATATGGCTGCAATATCTTATATCTGCTTTAGGTTTCAGCAGTCGGTTAGCAGCCGAGTTTATTCCCATGAAATCAATTTTTTTTTTTCTGACTTTAGCTTGTTACATTCCTTCATTTCATAAATAAGAGCCCATGTCAAAGCAATAAGATGATGACTAAACTATGTCAACCATTCATATTTTACATGAATGAGTGGTTAACTTTAGAACAAAATACCTAAGGAGTAGTGTAGCAACTACTAAGGAGTGTTCTGTTCTGTTTTATATTATAGGGGAGAGTAAACCCTGATAATCACCATGTCGTTTTTTTTTCTGTACTCTGCACCATCACAAAGAGCAGCAGCTCCATATTGGGATCACTACTGAGCTGAGTCTTAAAGTTGTTTGCTACCAAATATACCAGAACAACTGTTTTCAGTGGGCAAGATAAGCCCAGATAAAGGCTTGGGAAAAGATCTAACTTGTGTTTTGCTGGATTCAATTTCAAACAGATGCATATACCTTACACAGAAGTGTCCAAAGCATGCCTGGCTGTTTGATGGTTCTTTGCCAGGGATGAGAGAGCCAATTGGGAACTGTGCTGTCACATTGGGGTTTGCATGCATTGTTAAAAAGTCTGTATTACTGAATTAGATTGTTAAAGTGGAAAATACACCTTGCAGCAATATTAACAATATTGATAAGGTGCAAGTCTATTTAAGTTAGTTCAAATGTGTTTTGATACCTAATTGCAGGTTTAAAAATCTATTTTAAGGAAATCCTGTAGGTATACAAGGCAAAACTAGCTTAATGCCTTTTACCACAAGTTGCGATGTTACAGAACAACCTGGGAGGTTGAAAATCAATTCAAAAGTCAACACAAATCATTCTAATTGCAGAGTGGTTAACAGTTGTGTCATGTAAACATAAAATCAACCTCCTAATTAGGATATAGCTGAAGTTCCATCATGCTCAGTAAGCCTGACTGGAATTTTCTAAGATATAATAGTATACTTTCATATTGCTACGCATCCAGCTGTATGTCATATTCTATTATGATCAATTACCCAAATGACCATAAAGTCAATAAATATTTAGTTGACCATGAAAAGCAAATGTATTTTAAAAGTTTCTTTCAGATCTGCAGTAAATGATTGAGGGGATTATTTACAAAGCCTGGTTATATAAATCAGCATTTTTAATTTGCTAAATACAAAAATAAAAGTCGTAAGACTGATTTTACCAGGCTCTGGATCCTGACTGACACTATAAATTTCCAGGCTTGCTTTTGCACTATTTTTGAGAAACTTCCAATTAACATTTCTTCAATATTACCCTCAATAGGGAGTAAATACCTCAATTTTGAAATATAGTTATCTGCGCTCCATGGAAAAAAGGTTTCAAAACGTACAGCAGCAATAATTGCCACCCCAGCAAAAAAAGACAAACATATCACGTTATAATGATTGCTTCCAGAATTGGATCACTGTGATGGCTTTACTCCTAAGTTCTCTATTTTATAATCCCTATTTTAGCTGCTGTGAATAGTTCATCCTGTGCTCACATTGAATCTAATGTGAGGTATAATATTTCCTAATTGAGCAACAAAACAACACAATGCAATGTATTTTTTGTGGCAGTTTAATTTGATTGGTATGTCCTGCGCTACTTTCGGAATAGGGCTCCAACCTGGGAAGAAATAAAAACACATCAAAAGTGCATGTATAAGCTGGATGCAGGGAGAGTGTGAGTTCTCCAGGCTACACACATTTTATTTGTGACATCGTCAAAGATAATTCCTGCGTCCTTTGTAGTGATGAGCAGCAAGGAGGATCTGTAGGAGCAGGATGAGGAGGAAAAGTGCAAGCATAGGTTTGATTCTTTTAAATGCACTTACCAAGAGACATGCACAGAGCACAGTGGTCCTTATCTGGTGTGTTACTATAAAACTTAAAATGGGGTTAAGAATCAACTTTAGTAAATTAAAACATTTACCGAAGTATAAAGAGGTGCCTGACACTCTACAATGACTTTGTGGAGATGATTGTGACTGAATGGACCTAAATCATCTTCTTTTATTCTGAAAAAGAAGTTGCCAATTGGACACTGCTCCTTGTTACATAACAGGGATTTCTTAACTTTAATATTGTTTTTTTATTGCTTTTTTTCTTGTCTTCAACAGCTTTTAACATTTACACGCCTTTGTGGCCCCCCGTACTAGTTAAACCCATATTGCACAGATACAACTCTTGTTAATAACAAGATAGAATCTAGTATTTGTAAGCCTGTAAACTTAAATAGTTTTTCTTCAAAGTCCTAATCCTTTCCATTAGGCTCTCTCAGTGTACTACACTGACTCACTCCACACTCAGAAGGCAATTGATCACTTCAAGGATGAGAGGCATTAATCTCACTTGACTTTTAGGAATCACGTCATCTGCTCTGCAGTTTTACTCTCTCTACTTTGGTTCTTAATATCAATTTTGAAGTGTTAAATCTCAACCTGTCCTCATATTTCAGTCTTTGACTGCTTCCACTCCACTCCTACTAGTAATTTATATATTTTTGTTATGCTCCTAATATTTATTGTCTTCCTCTCACTCCTTTTTCTCCCCTACTGCCAAAGGCCAAAAGAAAGGCACAATGGAGGAAACTAAAACATTAGGATATACACTGCCTTTCACATTTTGTCAAATTACCACCAAAACGTTAATGTATTTTATTGCGATTATTTTCATACACTAAGAGAGAAGAGTGCAAAATTACCATGTAGAAAGATAATTCAATTGTTTTTACAATTACAAATTGTAAACGTTTGGCATGCATTTCTATTTAGCCACATTAACTCAATACATTGTAATACTTGTTGAAGTATTTTCTTGCCAAAACCCTTTCAGTGTAGTCTGGCTCTATGTTTCTAGCCGTTGTCCTTTTGGAAACTCCAGTCTCAAGTCTTTTGCAGCTTTAAGAGATTTTTTGCCAGAGATTTTATCCCCCTACACCGCTCCACCCATCATCCATGAATAGCTTCCCTGTCCCTGCTGAAGTATCCCACAACATGATACTGCCACCACCATGTTTCACCATGGGATAGAATTTTGCATAAAAGCCAGAAAGCTCAATTTTGATCTTATCTGAAAGAGTACCTTCTACATGTTTGTCACAGGGCAACTGGCACTTCTTGTGGTGTGAACTTTATTAACTGGTTGTCACATTGGATTTTATTTAGGGCTATCAGAGTATAGGTGGCTGATTATGTATGCCATACTTTTCAGATATTTCTATATAAATAGTTTTGGAAATCATGTAACATTTTACTTCAGCTTCACAAATAAACACTGCTTTATGAGGGTCTATCACATAAAGTCACAACAAAATACTAAATAGTTAACAGGGTACGATAGTATTCAATATTTTTGCAAGGCAATGTAGCATTGGCGTGGTTGTACACAACATGTAATGTTGGCTAAAAACAGATAAGAGATAAAGAAAAAAGTGTACGTTTGTATCTGTTGGATCAGTTCTGTATCAAATAATAAACCCGCTGTCTGCAGAAAGTTGTTTCTCCGGATGTCACAGTGGATTAAAAAATAACATGTATTGACAAAGAAGTGGAAAGACTGAGCCCCAAGGAATGACGAGAAGAAGAAAGAGAATATCATGCCAAATAATACATTAGCATTTCTCCCTGTGGTTTGGCGTACAGACATGAAAGATACATAACCTCACTTTGGCTTTGTTTCGATTTTTACAAAGCAGCAGAGGGTACAAAATGAAATATTGAACGCACTTTTAACAATACAACACATTACCAAATTATTCATTGTATTTGTGGTGGATGCATCCTTCAACCAATCAGTGTGTAAAAACACTCAATCCTTCCAATTAGATATAAGTCCTATATAAGCTTGCTTTTAGTTATGCTAAAAGATTGATATCATAAACTGCCTGAAGCAATAATAATGATGCTTTAATTATATTTTGAGGGATTAGTAAACCTGCTGCAATGGAGGTCTTTACAGTGCACAGCTTTTAATTGCGATTTTGCAGAGGGAGTGCAAAGAGGCCAGCCATAGCCGTTTTGCATATTCCATCTTTGGTACTTGTAAAATTGAAGCTGTGTTAATGTCTTTCTTTTTTAAATTGTTTTCAGTTTTTTTCTAAATAGGTGAAAACAACCTCTTGAATTTGCAGAACTCTGCATTGCCCAGCAAAAACATTAATGTTCCTTTTTACAAAGAAAAGAGAGAAGCTAATTCAACCAATGTGAGAGTTTCCTGGCCACCAAAGTACCTGGAAATCAAGTTGCAGACTGCATCTTTGGCAATCTGTTCATAGATGCTGAATTGTTTTGTGTTTTTTTCAGTTCTGCTAAATGAGTAAGAAAACTCTCAAAACTCAAAAATCCCTGCAGACAAATCCTAAAGTCCTTAAGATTCATACCTGTTCTCTCTTTGGGACATACAATATGAGGTCACAAAGAATTTATTCTTCGCCAGAATTTTTCCTGCCAGGAAAACATTGATTCATTAAAGCTGAATGTTTACAGGACCCAAAAGAAAAAAACTGAAATATAATACTGTAAAAACCCGTTGCACAAAATGTTCGGCTTTTTCTGTAACATGGGAAAGCCTATGTTAACAAGCCTTTATTAGAAACGAGAAAAAACTAGTGTGTCATAACATTTTGGCCACCCACGTCTTTGTAAGTTTTCCTAGTTCTGACAACCAAATTGGCCTGGAATCAGACAGGAAAACCGGGATTCTAGCTGAGAATTAATCTTTTTTTCATTTGTGCATGCCACCCATAGCCAAGTGCCATTGTTATAAGATGTCAGTGGTCATAATGTTGTGGTTAATCAGAATATGTATGACTTGTTATTAACACTATCTCTCAATAAATATCAGGACTTCTTTACTTATTTAAATGTGCAAAATTTGCATTTAAATGTTTAGTACGGTTGCCCAGAGGGGTCAACAAAATCCAAAAGCCATAACACAATACGTCAACAAAAGGCGCAACACAACACTTGAAACAAAAGTCACAATGGAAGTTATATTACAGCGGAAGTTATATTAAAATGCGCGCTGGTGGCAGTGGTACTGCACCATTTCATATAGGAAGGAGAAGAAGCAGAATAAGAGGAAGAAGAAGGGCGAAAGACTACAATCTGAGGAGTGGAAAAGTAAGTAAAACATTGATATTGTTTAGTTAATGTAGTTATGCGCTGTCATAAAGATGAATGTGTTTACTGTGCTGAGTTTAGGGGTTAACAAGGTGCTCCACTGCAGGCTACATTAATGCAGAGATTTGGAGATGTCAGGAAGAAATAGTACCACTATGAAACACAAGACAGCATAGGTGCAAATTAAGAAAATAAGAATAAAATAAACTCATATTGAATGGTTGCAGTTTAGTTGGCAACAGGGCTCTATGACAATGACTCCTAACCCTAACCCCATGACTCGAGTTTCACTTTCCGAAATGAGTGACAAGAAGTTTTTCACAATACTCATAATACATTTTTTTAAGATATATCTCTACTGCAGTGGCTAGTCTCTTTTTAAAGTGATCCAACATAGGAATAGTGGTGAAGATTTTTCAATATGTGCCAAAAATTAGAGGCAGTCTGACTTTGGTTGAGTTCAAATGATATACGATAAACTATCAGATACATAGAAACTTTATGAGCTTTATTAATTTAAAGGTATGCATCTTTGCAAGCCATTGAAACACAAGGCAAAAACACAATGGTGAGAAAGGGATATTAGAATATATTGTTTGTTGGGAATACTTCGAAGAAAGTCCCACAATTTGTTACTTCTTGTCTCAGTTTCTTGGAAATGAAGGACCTTTTACGAAGCTTGTTTGCATCTGTTTCAAATTTATGTAATTGGACCAAAGCTGTCATCTCTGTCTGGTCAGGAATACACACATTACCTCTAACATGGCTGTATTGTATGTCCTTGCCATCACATAGGGCCATGTTTAACACCATTTGATGTTTATAGCATTTGACCTGAAGGGTGAAAAAACAAAGAGCACATACAGAAAAGTAGGCAGTCATAAATGTCAGCCATGGCTGGTTGTAGTCTTTTTCTTTATTGTACACAGTTTTATTAGTCTGGTCTGGGCAGTGTGGGTTAAATATCCAAAACTGAATTGTGATCACCAGTTTCCATGCAGTATGAACATGTAACGTGACCTATTTTTCGAAGTGGGTGCTTCACTTTGGTGTAATTGAGAAGCCATATAAGGATCCTGTTTATGTGATTTGTTTTTTTAATATCTACAAATTATTCACAGCTGCAGAATAGGAAACATGGAACTACTTTATGTTCAGTATATAAAATATGTTATAATGAAGTAGTTTTCACTCTGCATGTAGCCAGACTGTAAAGGAGTGAATGCTTTTATCAAACCAAGCTAAAGGCTTCAGCTCTTTCTTCTAAGGGTAAAATAAACCCATCAGAGCAAAAGATGGCTTCTATTCTGCACCCTTTGATTTTTTTCCAAGCAAACCATCCCCAACCCTCTCATTTAACCCACATCCCATGCTTTTGTTGCTCCCTTTTCTTCCCTTTGCTGCTTTTTGCTTTCACCTAAAGTTTCTGTCTGTACACCCAATAAGACATTGTACACAGATCTTTGTCTTAACTTTGGCTTTTTTCAATGAGGTTTTTCTTTCTGTTGGGCATGTGATGAAAGTCTATGATTTGAATATATTAGGACATATGGATACTTAATCTGTTTTAACAATGCTGAAAAATTCATGTAATACAAGCGAACAATAAAAGGTGGACACTCCAACATTCAAATTCAATTCAAATTCAGAAATACTTTATTAGTGCCAAAGGGAAATAAAATGTTGTTGTAAATTATATTATCCAGGTTTCTTCAAAGAGTCTGTATAGATGGTGATGGCTGGTCTATCAGCCTGTGAGGAAGTCTAAGAGGTCTCAAACAAACTTCAAATCAGCCACTGTATGGAAAATACTCAGCAGTGGACCAGTAACTGCCAAATACCTTGGTCTGGCTGTCCAAATAAGCTTACCCTAAAAGCAGACCACAAGATGTCAAAGCAAATGTCTAAAATGTCAACAGGGGACCCACATCAGGCTGTTCATACTGTTGATATGAAAATGCATGCACATAAAATCAGAAAGTGAATGCACAAGTTAAAATTCAGTTGGAGGTTTGCCAGGGCCAGACTGAAATTTGCCAATGAGAACATAGACAGGATCTGCCAAAGGTCCTTGTCAAGCTCACCATCACAGAATCCACCATGAATTATCTCATGTTTCAGAGGGTGCTTAAGGAAATTATGAGACCATCTATAAAGTAATTATAGCCACCAAGGGCTTGCTGAAAATTAAGAAATGGAAATTCCTGCCCAGATCTTACTGTGATGCGGTGGGGTGACTTGTATATAACTTTATAAACATCTGAGAGCTGAAGTTAGGAATGGGGTAAATGTTCCTCAGTCCGATATCCAAGACTGGTAAATGACTGGGTAATAGTAACTATTAGTTGGTGTTGTGTCCTAACCTTTTCCTCAGTTAGAATAAGCATTGTTGCTGATAAAAATGTGAATGTTTCTTAATAAATAATTTAATATTTAATGGCTTGTCTTATTTTCTCATATGACTGTTAACTATTAAGCTCAAAAGGGAAATTATATGTTGATATAGTATAAAACAAGTAAAAATAAAAATGTAAAAATAAAATTTTATTGAAAACGTGTTGGAAAGGAGTGAGTAGGAAAAACATTAAGCACTTGTGCTTATAACCGAAGAATGTTACATTTAGCATTAGTGATGGCTAACACAGCAGTAAACTCTGGTAGACAATATAGACAGAACTCACAGGTAACAGTGAGATTCAAGAGGCAATCCTTTACAGTGACACATTCAGGATTTCAATGTTTGTTAATAAACACTGTAATTCCCCCTGCTTTACTCTTACCGCTCCGTCTGCGGTCTATCTGCCCAAACAGTCTGCTTATACCTGAATGCTGGAAAATGTTTCCGCTGTCTTGTTTCACTAAATCACAATCCAAGGAAAAGAAAGGTTTCAAACCTTTTGCACTCTACTTTTCATTGTTACACACACTTTAATTTTAACAGTTTTCCCTGCGAAAACTGCTTCTTCCTGACAACTACACTTTTACTAAATGTTTTAATGCTGTTTCATTGATATAATGTATGTTAAACTATATAATAAAAGATAATAAAATTTTTCTAAGCATTCATCAAATAAATACAGATTGTTGTGGGTGTAAATTTTTTTTTAATTCTCTGCTATTTTTGCATAATACAAAGATAATCGTTGGGGACAAATGTACAGCTTTATTTGCCTTTTAGGACATAAAGACATGGAAACTTGCACAACGTTGCAGCATTGTGCCTCACTTCCAATAAAGGATAGTAAAAAGGTGACTTTCTTAGTGAATTTTCTCTTGTTTTGTAGAACTTGAATCGCTTGTTGCTTATGGTCTGGCTTGCAGTTGTGAGCTAAATATTTTTGTAAAGTAAAGTGTAAAGTGTAATGTTAAAACTTAATATACACAAAGAAACGGGCGTGGACACCTTTATTTGTAGTGAACTGTTGTTTAGATTTTATAGTACAGTACTGTTTGGACACAACCTGCTTCACA
Source organism: Girardinichthys multiradiatus (assembly GCF_021462225.1). Taxonomy (NCBI): domain Eukaryota; kingdom Metazoa; phylum Chordata; class Actinopteri; order Cyprinodontiformes; family Goodeidae; genus Girardinichthys; species Girardinichthys multiradiatus. The sequence continues at coordinate 14,460,495 of NC_061809.1, forward strand.
AATTTTGTTGTGTAGTAAACAAACCATTCTGCTTTTCAACAACAAGTACTTCTGCTTGGGGTGTCTTTGAATTTCCTTTGGATTTATAGAGCGCTGTGTCTGCATTAGTGCATAACAATGTGAATGTTGCAGTGAAGCATGTTTGTGATCTTTAATATAGTGAAATTTTAATTACAACTAAGTTCCCCTGGGAACACCTGCGTCACAGTTTATTTGACATGCAAGTGATTGTTTTGCCTCTCTGGGTGAATACTGGTTTTAGTGAATTTCTGCTTCTGAAATACTGACATAAATGACAAATTGTTGGTTAATTAAACGTAAAGCACAACACTGTTATGGAAACAAAATAAAAAAATTATAAATTGGTTTTGGGATTAATAAAACCATAATACACTATACAGAGTTCTTTAGATTTCTCTGATATAATGTGGTAAAAAAAAATACCATACTTTTAACTTCTATCTTAATAGCTTTACCCAGAAAAACTAGGATTAGGAATATGACGAAAGGTTCTTATAAATCTAACCATATGTTTCATAATGGATTCCTGAGATTATTAGTTTACATATTACTGCCTTGGTGTACAAACAAAGATTTGTACAAAAACCACATGCACTATACTTCAAAGGACATAATGACCCATGAGAGAAGGAACACAGCACCTAGCTTAAAGGCTAACAATCACACAATGATGGAAAATGCTTGGCAAGCTATATTAGCAACCTACAAAATATAACAATACATTATATTACATTATACAATTTCATCTAGCTAATGGTAAAATTAGCTAATAGGAGAGGTTGAAAGAAGTTAACCTATGTCCTTACAAATATTGAAATTGCCCACTATCAATAACTGTTTTCCCATTTAAGTTAAAGCTTGTTTCAAGTCAATTGTAAAGATTTGCCAGGCTTTAAACAGTTTGAAGATAGTGGTAAGTGCAATTTTTCCAAACCACTTCAATACCATTATCCTCAAGCATAAACTATGTTTCCTAGCGCTCTCATATGTGTTAACACTTTTGGTTTAATTGGTGTTGTTCTGCCCAGCTGAATACAGAATACATTTTACAAAAGCATAAAATATTGAATAACTAGATCCTTTCTGTTATTATATGAATCAAGTGTCCCTATACTTGATATACATCACATACTTGTTTAGGTAATGTTTAGGTAATGTTTAGGTAATGCCAGTATATGTGGAAACATAAAATAAAACAGTGTTACTTACCTGCGTGAAATCCTTTTATGTGGGCTTTAATTAGTTTGCAATAAAATCTGTGGTTTGGTTTTGTTACAAATTTCCTCCTGTACATAATGCTTTTATAATTTTACTTTGAATGCCAATCCAGAAATGTTTCTGGTTTCTTGGTGTGAATGCATGCATGAAGGTCACAGCTTTTACATTCCCAACCCCTTCCCCCAACTTCATTGTGGTTCGAAGGTCGCAAAGGGAGCCAGTCGCTGACACTGGAGCTGCATACCTTTACCCTGCCCTCAACATCTACTCCTCGCCCAGTTTCATGCAATACATGCGTTAACTTGTTGACACAGCAAATAATCATTTTTTGCTGTGACTGAAGGGGAATTTGGGATTTAGTGTCAGGGCATAAACAATGGACCATGGCGGGGGGCAGTTTGCTGCTATAAATGTGGGATCTGTGAATCATGAATTAGACAAAATGGAGTCTGTCTGGTCTCAATTGATTAAAAAAAAGTTAGGGCCATTTATGAAGCCATTTGCTCAGATTGTATGATGTGCTAATAGCTTGTCATTGCAAAGGTACAAGGGAAAAGAATGACTTGGTAGTTCTCTGAACAAGCTCACGGGGAGACAAGCAGGGCCTTCTTTATGTAATCATTTTTGCCATCACTTCGATATTTAAGCTTACTGCTCTCTAGGTTTACAAGTAAAATGGTCCCTTGACAATTAGACGTATTGTATCACCACAGCTCTGTATTCCCTCTCTCACTCAGTATGAGCTTTGTTCCCTGTAATTTTGGTTTTGCTGCAATGGCTACACCCTGAGGACGGAACAGTAAAACCTCCTTTTCCACAGAAAAAAAGCACAAACACATTAAAAAGTTGTTGATGCAGCGTATCATTTCATACAATTTAACTGTGCCTTATTGAAGATGAACCACCAACCATGGAAAATTATAGTGTGTCTCTGTGGTTTGTCCTTTTGGCAAAATAGTGAAACAGAGGAAAATATCGGAATATTTTGAGTCTGCTTCTTTTTGAATGCAGGACTGAAAGTTTGAAAAGATAAGAGAAGGCTTTCTGCATATTCAATGCACAAGAGTATATATAAAAGATAAATAAACACATGTAAACATAGACAACATAAAATAAGATAGAAAATACAAGCAAAGCAAACATGAAATATGGCATAAAAAGTGATATAAGTGCTTTATATTTACAACTCAAGTTACTTTTAGTCTTTTATACTGTTTAGTTACATTATGTGACAGTATTAGGGTAAGGAGCATTCGATCTAGCCTAAAATAAATAAAAAAATAGATGATCTTGGAATCTTTTGATTTGGAATATGAAAATGCTGCAATATCAATAGTTTCTATGGAATAAAAAGCGTATTGATTCACAAGAAGAACATTCCTAAAACTCACTCTTTATAGTTTTTTACCTATAGAACAATATTTCATAGTGAGTTTTTATAGTTTTGTTGCTACATAAAAATGTATCCCTTCAACAAGCTTATATAAGTGCAACAAGCTTCTATAAGTGCCTATGGTTTTTTGCATAAAAAATGTCAAAAAACAGTTTATCATAAAACTTTTGTTTATGCCTATCTGTACAGTGGTTCTCGAAATTGCACATTCTTGTTAAAATACCAGCTTTTTGTGATGTAAACAATAAGGCCTATATAAATAAATTTAAAACTTTTTCCAAAATTAATTATCCTACATAACTGAACTGACAAACAAACAAATCTGTTAGAGTAAAAAATGTAAAAATGAAACAATATCTGCAATAACCCAGTTGCATAAGTGTGATTCCGTCTTTATGAGTTTCTGCCATCAGTCACAGTGAATACGACGAACTGGAAGTAAACGCCAGTATTCCTCATAGGATTTCCTTGACATTTGCATCCCAACTCTCTGTTAGTAAATAATAGAAGTCACACATGCACTCATTGTGGTAACACATATTTCCACAGCCTCATTTTCCAAGATAGCCTTGGAATGCGGCCACTTAACATGCAATGGCAAAGCATTGCACAGTTGTGGAGCTGCGTCAGCAAAAACTCTAATACTTTTGAGTTTGCATTGTGTCTTAAAACGTGTAAAATCTTCTACATACAGGAGAAGCAGTTAAAACAGCAGTTAAGACAGACAAAATAGCATTGTGGCAGCATGTACAATGAAAAAAGAAGATGACCAACAATGGAGCCTTGTGGTACCCCACTCAGAGGTGGAGATAAAACATTGATGGTGATACAAAATGTCAGCCACTGCTTCAGCCAACACATGAAGATGTCAAGCTCAAATTTCTTGCATGATCTTCCTTAAAAGGTATAAAAAAAGATTCTGGTGATGTCTGTGACAACTTTGACTAGTACAAATATGCAATTTTAAGGGATATTGATGTCATGTCTATGGAAGCAAATGTGTCCCAATATTCAAATAAAAACGGATTAGCAGAAATGCTTTTTCATTTTCAAAATGAAGCTGCATTGTTTGACTCATAAATAAAATTTTAAATAAATCATCCGAACTACATTTTCATTTTCTTCTTCAAGACTGCTTATTGTATAACACAACTAAAATGAAAACTAAGAGGAAAATGCTTTTTCATTTTCATGCCCGAGCCCGCAAAAAGGGTTCCATAAATCAGTTTGACTTTGCAATTCCAAGCGGCGCGGGAGAGTGACGTCAGTGGCAACTCTTCTTCTCCTGCCCCAGACCACACCATTACGCATCTTGTATGTTAGGTGGCGGAGGCGAGGAGGAAAGCCCAATCATTTTTTCCATGATTGGGCTTATCTGCAAGCCTTATCTTCCTCATACCATCCTTGTGTTTGCGGCTGATTTTGTGAGAAGCATGTGTCTGCAGACTCGAAGACCGCAGTTTCTGACCTGCAGTTCTAGATCTCTTCTCTTCTGCCACAGCGCCATCTATTTCCTTGTCCGAGTCAACATCTTCTGCAAAATGTAATTTGTATTTTTTAACTTAACAAAGATCATGCAAGACTAAACATCAATTCAGATGGATAGATAGATAGATAGATAGATAGATAGATAGATAGATAGATAGATAGATAGATAGATAGATAGATAGATAGATAGATAGATAGATAGATAGATAGATAGATAGATAGATAGATAGATAGATAGATAGATAGATAGATAGATAGATAGATAGATAGATAGATAGATAGATAGATAGATAGATAGATAGATAGATAGATAGATAGATAGATAGATAGATAGATAGATAGATAGATAGATAGATAGATAGATAGATAGATAGATAGATAGATAGATAGATAGATAGATAGATAGATAGATAGATAGATAGATAGATAGATAGATAGATAGATAGATAGATAGATAGATAGATAGATAGATAGATAGATAGATAGATAGATAGATAGATAGATAGATAGATAGATAGATAGATAGATTGATTTGCTCCGTTGGTATTCTCTCCATGACCTTCATGAGGTTCACCTGAAATGGTTTTCCAAAGAGTCTTAATGGAATATCTCAGAGGTTCATTGAGAGATGGCCAGAGGATAATATTTCAGTAAATATTTATGTTACTATGTATGTTTTAAACTATTTTAATTGATATCACTCTGTTAAATATATTTTGAAAATGTATTTTAGAAAAATATTAACTTAGACTAACTAGGCTCTCTCTTTTTCAGTTGCATATAACTGTCCAGAACGGAAAAACCTTTCCCATATTGGACAGGTGCAGGACGTGCTGCACAAACCTTCACTGTCAACTTTATTTAATCCCACACAGTTGGGTCTGAACAGCAGCTGGGCATACACAAATAAGCAGACCAGGGATTGTTAAAGTTCAGTTTTAAGCTAGTGTATTAAGTTTTTTTTTTTAGTGTATAGGTTTTGAGACACCCAGCAACCTTCATTTGCATTTTACATTTTGCTTTTAAAAAGGATAAAAGAGGACAAGGATAAGAAGGAAACCTGATGGCTGCAGGAATAAAGGATCTTCAAAATCTCTCTGTCCTGCATCGAACAGAGGAGCCATCCACCACTTTGTTCCGATCTATTAAGGTACCATGAAGCAGATGACTTGAAATTGCTCAATTTCTCCATCACCACCCTCTGAATCCATCAGGGACACATGTCTGGAGTCATGTTTGAATTTCATGAAGTCATGATGTTATTATATTACAAAGTTCATCAGGGTTTTTGTATTAGCTCTGGATGTGACTACATGCAATAGATGTACATACATGTATTATAATAGATCTATACATATGGGTGTATACATGTATTATTAAAATGGTTTGCTGAATTTCTTATATTTCTCAGGACTTGACTTTCCTGCTATCAGCTGAAGCACTAGAATGTTTTTATGTATACATTATTACATAATACATATTTCTGTGTAAGCATAAAGCATGAATTACTATTTAGTAGTTTAATGTAATAAACTTTCAAACTGTTTGGTATCCAGGTGCACTAAATCTCTAAACTATTAAAATTTGCGCTTTAAATAGCTTTAACAGCTGTTGCTGAAAAAGACCTCAAAAATTTAAATCAGAAGTAGCCTATTGATAAGGGAAATCCTTTATATTTATTTGTGTGTCAAATTTTGTCATATTTTTATTTCAGTGACAAAAACAAGCGGTCTAGAACTGCGGGTCTGAACGTGCAGGACTGAAACTGCGGTTTCTGGTCTGCAGAGACATACTAATAAATTGTGTTGCCGTTCCAGGGCAGCTGCGGCTTCCCTTAAAGCTCTGGTACAGATTAGGACATGGTGATTTCCTACTGTCTCTGAACACAATCTTCACGCTCTCATCTCGTCTCGGGAGCAATGCACACCACTCCATAACACGCAAGTTGCGTAAAGGTTGCGGTCTGGGGCAGAGAGAAGAAGAGTTGCCACTGACGTCACTCTCCTGCGCCGCTTGGAATTGCGAAGTCAAACTGATTTATGGAACCCTTTTTGCGGGCACGGGCATGAAAATGAAAAAGCATTTTCCTCTTAGTTTTCATTTTAGTTGTGTCACACAATAAGCAGTCTTGAAGAAGGAAATTAAAATGCAGTTCAGATGATTTATTTTTAATTTTATGAGTCAAAAAATGCAGCTTCATTTTGAAAATGAAAAAGCATTTCTATTAATCCATTTTAATTTGAATATTGGGACACATTTGCTTCCATACATGTCTTGTGTAAAAGGTATGAGCGATAACTAATGACATATCAGCTTCACTACCCAATAACGTCTAATTAAAGAACAAAAGGTAGGGATACTGGTGATAAAAGAAAACATGTTAAGCCTTAATCCTAAATATTTCTACTGGTGAATGTAGTGTTATAAGGGATATGTCTGTCTCCTGGCTGTTAGGATCAAAGAAAAAGGAAGCCAGGATTCCTCCCTGATTCGATGGAGAGCACACACTCATACTAACAGAATGAAAATGTATGCATATAAGAGATTGTCCTCAAGCTTTGATGAACAGATGGATTTAATTGTTTCCATCCTGTCCTTACAGCATGAGAAGATCCAACTTTCTTTCTTTCTTTCTTTCTTTCTTTCTTTCTTTCTTTCTTTCTTTCTTTCTTTCTTTCTTTCTTTCTTTCTTTCTTCATTGCTTTCTAATGGTGTTCCAGTTTTACTGATAAACTAATGCCTGAATCATTACTTTTTAATACTCTACACAACAGCAACATAATTTTTTTGTTTTTAAGGAAAGCATTTTGATATATTACATGATTTATATAATTTTGTGTGTTTCATCTTTTTAAGACAAAACGCCTCAGAGTGGCATGAGTTAAGGAGGAGAGATTGCAATCCTTGGAAACTACTAACACTGCCGGCCATTATTTGCTCTTCTCATCTCATAGTCATACAATCTGTATACGCGTGTGTTAATGTAGACCAAATGCAATTTAGGACATTTATGTAACTTCTTCACTGAAAATATGAACATGCTGTGAAAATGTATTTGCCCCTTGCAGATTTCTTCTTTCTGATTTTTTGTCACATGTAAATGTTTCATTTCATTAAATAAAATATAAGCGATAACAAAGATCCGCTGAGTAAACACATAATGTAGTTTTGTAAGGATAATTTGATTTATTACGGGGGAAAAAAAACTGTCAAAACCAACCTGGCCCTATGTGAAAAAAGTATTGCCCCCTAAGCCTAATAATTGGCAGTGCCACAGTTAGCGGCAAGTGCCATCAAACAATTGCAATAAATGACAATGACTTTTTTACATCACTAGCAAAGATCTTTGTTCCTCTTTCCTTTGCAAGATTGTTTGCATTCATCAGTATCAGATAGTTTTCAAGCATAAAATGCCTGTTTAAGGTTATACCACAACATCTCACTTGGATTTAAGTCCAGACTTTGACTAGGCCAGTACATAACCTTAATTTTTTTTTTGGGGTGGGGGGGTTTGGTGGGCTAGCCTCAAGGCAAGGTTCTTCATTGTTCCACGTTTCCTGCCTTTGTTGATAATGGCTCTCACTGTGGAGTCCCAAAACCTTAGAAATGTCTTTGTAGCCTTATCCGGACTGATACATGCCATTCACTTTCTCATTTGTTCTCGAATTCTTTTGATCATGGCATGATGTGTTGTTTTTCCGACTACTTTATGTCAGACACGTTCTATATTTAGAATTTACGGAGATTATCTTTGTCTTAAAATTTGTTTAATGATCTGATCTATCCAATTTTAAAGACTTCCTTGTAGTTTATGTATGTTAGTGGGGAAAGGCAAATTAGATACAGGACTTATGATCATGTCCTCTGTGGAAACAAAAAGCTGTTTGCAATTTTCCCCCAATCCCCTGGGACGTTCACGGAGGCCAGGCAAAAACTTCACTGGCGAGTCATGTTGGGCCACATACCAGAAATCAATTATTCGACAGCCTAACTCACACGTTTTCAAACTTTAGACAAAGATGTTCTGTAAAGCACTACATTAAGATGTATAATGACATAGCAAACAATGCAAAGAATTTCTCTACATTCCATTTGTTAGCAGAATAAACTATAATGTGAGCAGCATGGAAATCCAGAACACAGTGATATTGTAGACCATTAACGTGCAGAAGAGCAGTGTCCCCTAGAAATTGAAGTGGGAGCATTTTTGTGAATCAATACTAGTATGAGCACACACTTTATTTATGAGTACAAATCTTTGACGCATGGTTCAAGGACCTTGCAAAAGTATTTTATACTGCGGGTAATAGTACTTGAGAGATGGCTGGAGCAAAATATCAGTATCTGTGGTCTGATATCAAATTATCATATTAAAAGTAATCTCAAACATGAATACAGCTTGTAACAAAGTAGTGGCACCTGCTCTGTAACCATGCCTTTTCATCCCAACTACCTTTCTTTTTGTACCGATAAACAAACATTTTCTGCCCATATACTTAACCATGTTTCATTATCTGGGTAGTAAAGTAGTTTTCACAAATTGTTGATTAAAAAAACTTAGTCATGATTCAGCTCAATTTCATATTATTTTCTGAAGATAAAATATATCCTATTCTGTTGATGGTGGCTCCACTCCTAGTGTAGGTGAATCAACTCCAATTATTTGTGAAATACGCGACCAAAGATGAAACCCATATACTTAATAAAATAAGTGATCTGCAGGTGGATTATTTTTTGGAGTGACATATGTTCCTTTCCTTAAAGAAGAGGAGTAAATTATGAAAAATAACTTTAAATTATTAATTGCAAACATTGGTATGAAATCTCTCCAAGGTGGGGGTAAAGTGATCAAGGGTCAATCAAAACATCCAGAGGCCTATGGAGTCATTTTGTACCCCAAAACTTATAGAATGACCATAACTGCATAGGAACGAAATGGCAAATGGGCAAAACTACCTATTGGAAGCCATGACCTAGCTGCCATTAGTGGTACTGCAAGTAAAGGCACTTTTGCTTTGTCTATTTATAATGAATCCATATCAGACCCTGATATAAAAGGCTTTAAAAACTGGACTTAATTTAATAGACTTAACAAAGATAAGACTTTATCCCAAATCCATCATATTGCCAAAATGTTCATGGCTGTTTTTACACACACGGGGCTCCAGCTGATATTCCTCCAAGAATTAAATACAGTGTTGTGATTATGAATCTGAGAATTTTATTTAATATTAATATTTTAATAGTTTATCAAATAATATTTCGGTCTGTTAAGGGTTGTCCTGTGAATACCAGCCCAGTAAGGCAATGGTATTAGGACAAAATAGAAAGGTGTGAGACAAGCTCTGACATTATTGAACAAAACTCTGCACATGAATGGAATGAATTCACACAATTTCTTAAAATACAAGAATTTAACAAAAATAAGTCAACTCAAAGTCAAACATATTTCAATCAACAAACTCTTTACTATGCTAAAACAATCCAACTAAACTACCAAGCAGAATTAAAGAATAATGAAGACTAATGGGTTATGTACAATATAAACAAGTTGATTAGAGATGGTTAAAACCATGACCAAAAGAGTGATGCAACATTACCATGCAATGTTATTTATGTTTGAGAACCAAGGATTATCATGAAGAATCTGGAAGTTAAGTTAAGTTAGTCTTGGAACCAACTTAGGCAATAATCAGCATACCTTTAGACAACCATTCACAATGCAAGATCAGATAAAATATTATTTTATTAAAATAATGTTTTAAAGAATGATGTGCTGAATAAAACCAACCTTCTGGATGACTAATTCTCAACAGTGTCTCATTAGCTGCCTTTGTTTATTAAAATAATATTTAAAGAAATATTATTAAGGAAATGGTAAAATATTTAAGAAAATATTTTGGAAAAGAGCCGAATCTTTCTGGAGAAATGGGGCTTAATGGTGTTTACTTAGTTATCAGATTAAGTAAAATAATGTTTAGGGACTATTATTTACTTTCTGGGTAAATATTCTTTAGCAGCAAGCACGTGTTCTTAGCTTTTTACCAGTGAAGCTTACAAAAGAAGCTGATAGCTTAGCACCAGAATCAAACACACACCTTTAAAAATACCGTCAATAAAAGGGTTAAAATGCATAAGCGCGGACGGCGCGTTATGGCTGACCTTCTGTGTTTAAAATCACCCTTTAAATAAAGTTTGTCTTAACTTTAAAAACACACAAACACAGAACACAAAGCTGAGCATGTGTGCTGCAGATAGCCTGCTAGCACTAAGATAGCGGAGTTCAACACAAACAGAACTAAACTTCATAAAATGAAAAACGTTTAGATCATTTCATCCTAAATATCTCTCTGCCCAAACCCTAACCTCATTTGAATTGTGTTGAGGAGGAGTTGTCTGGGCGACGACGACGTTTGAAGAAAGCTCCGTGAACAAAGTTTTAGCTTCCAGCTCACCTCCGTAACTGTGGATGAAAGACGGCTCGTTCTGTCCACCAACCAACTGCACATTACCGTAACCACGATGATGCGGGGCCGTTGTCCTTCCTTCAGACTCGGCTTGTAGAGACAGCGTCTCTGCAGGGGATTCTCTGGAACACAGTTTACTTCTGCAGGCCTCAGAGAGAAAGTCAAGCAATGTTTATACCTTAATTACCCCTTTTTATGAATACACAAACAGTACACAAACAGTGATTCACTCGTACTTAACTTGTGCATATGATCGCGTGATCTTATAACACCCTTGGATCCAGTTTGAAGAGTTTATGTCTTTTTGCCAGCAAAGAGACATTCGCGCTCTGGGTCTCTCTGTCCAGGTCCCTGTGTGACCCATGTAGAAGAGGCAGGATGTAGCAAGAGCGGTGCTTTTATTTGGACAGTGATGTCATAGGAAGTCCGCAGTTACCCCGTTTCTTGGCTGTGCCGGAAGTAGGTTAATGCAATTTAATTTGAAAGTTCCAGGAAAGTCTGTACTGGCCTTTCACGTTGTAACCATGGCTGTGGTCCCAACAACAGGAAACACTGATTCAGCCATCCAGTACATATGTTTTTTGTTTCTCAGAAAGAACTGTATGAGTCAGAGGAGTTCATGCTGAAGGGGGTCTTTCAGCCTGGAGTTAGCCAGCAGACACATGCTGACACAATGCTCTGGATTCTCTGTGGGGATCCTGTGGTGACTCCGAGAAATTACATCAGACATGGATGTTGCCAAAAGCAGTTCGGTTTTTCAATTATTTATTTTGCAGGTAGCCTTCTAAGTTCATGTTTGACTGTGCTAAATATGTATACAGATTGTTAAGAGATCTTTGAGCCAACAAAGAGTGAGATATAGATTAAAATAACATTGTTCCTGCTTAATTGTTAAACAGCTTAAATAGGTAAAACCATCTCCATTTTATCAAATTGTTATAACTCATTTTTGTTTAGAATTTGATTGGTTCATAAGGGCCATAAAATTAAATTTTTAGGAGATCCTGGTTCCAAACGTTGTGTTTTTTAGGACTTTAAGGCTTAAATTTGTGTTTATAGCCTGCTTCCCCACACTTTCCTCAGAATGAAAATGCATTTAACAAGACTGAAAGTGACACAAGATTTCCTGCAAAATGTCCTACAGTCTGTGAAATGCTTGTGGAAACAGTTCAACAGTAAAGCAGATCCAGTCGCATCGCCTTATCAGTACATTTAATGCTTTCTCTGCAAAACTTGCATGCAATAATAACCATCAGTAGTCTTTGAATGTGTCTTTTTTCAGTTTCCTAGTAGAAAAAGTACCAAAAAACCCATGAATATTGTTGGCAGTTTTAATCACAGCTGCCCGACACAATATGCATCATCAACATCTGTTGAAGATCGTTAAACTTCACAGCAGTTCCCCTTAACTGTGGCAAAAAGAGCCGTGAGTCACCAGACAACAATTATGGTTAGACATGGTGGAAAACGCATTTAGTCGGCAGACGGTTTGACACTTTATGACCCTTTTAGGGCTAAACCACTAATTCAAATTGTGGAACATTCATTGTTTTTGTGCATAATGTAAAAAAAAAAAAAGTCTGTCAGTATAAAAAGCCAGCTGCAATTATTGTACAGCAGTATTTGCCCAAAATATCTTAATTCTAGGATATGATTACTTTTTTCCCCGAAGTAGTCATACTCAGCACACAAGATAGACCATATAGTCATCACAAAATCTGGCAAAAAGGAGGCTGGCAGGACCCACAGGTTAAAACAGTCACACATTACAACCGGCAAACTTTGATCTATTTTATTTGACATGGCAGTTGACATGTTTTATTAATTAAAATCTAAAAAGTGTGGAGGGCATTTGTTTTCACTGTGTTTTTAATCATTTGTTCTCAGTATAAACAAACCTGTTTTGTGAAGGCCTTAGAGTTTTGTAGATAAACATTAAAAAACAAACAGCATCATAAGGACAAGAACAAATCAATCATGTTAAGGAAAGAGGTGTGAAGATGTTTAAAGCAGGGATAGATTACTTAACATTATCCTAAACATTCAATATATCATCAGCACTGCTCAGTCTATCATCCCTAAAAGGAAAGAGTTTGAGACATTTGCAGATCTATCAAAACATGGCTGTCCATCTGAACTGGCAGGTCAGGCAAGGAAGAGGCTTATACTAACTCTGGAAGAGCTGGAGAGACCCACAGATCAGGTGGAGGATTTTTTTGACAGCAATTTGGTATGCACAGTGACAAATCATGCCTGTGAGTATGAACTGAAGAAGAAACGTCTTCATCGTTTAAACTCAGAACAAGTCCTGTTTATAGTTTGGGACAAGGTGTATAGGGGACATAGCAAATATGTGACAGAAGGTGCTCTGGTCAGATAAGACCAAAATAAAATTTTCTGACCTACAAGGAAAACCTTTTATCTGACAGAAAACTGAAACTGCACATAACCCTGAACACATTATCTATACTGTACTACCACTGGTAGTGTCAGCATCATGCTGTGGGGACTTAAAATTGGTTCAGAGCTAATGGGAAGATGGAAGGAGCAAAATACATTGCAATTCCAAAAGCCTGTTAGAGGATGCAAAAGAGTAGGGATTGGGGTAGGAGGTTCACCTTCCAGTAGGACAACAACACTAAACATACAGGGGTTGGACAATGAAAATGAAACACCTGTCATTTTAGTGTGGGAGGTTTCATGGCTGAATAGGACCAGCCTGGTAGCCAGTCTTCATTGATTGCACATTGCACCAGTAAGAGCACAGTGTGAAGGTTCAATTAGCAGGGTAAGAGCACAGTTTTGCACAAAATATTGAAATGCACACAACATTATGGGTGACATACCAGAGTTCAAAAGAGGACAAATTGTTTGTGCACATCTTGCTGACGCATCTGTGACCAAGACAGCAAGTCTTTGTGATGTATCAAGAGCCACGGTATCCAGGGTAATGTCAGCATACCACCAAGAAGGACGAACCACATCCAACAGGATTAACTGTGGATGCAAGAGGAAGCTGTTTGAAAGGGATGTTCGGGTGCTAACCCGGATTGTATCCAAAAAACATAAAACCACGGCTGCCCAAATCACGGCAGAATTAAATGTGCACCTCAACTCTCCTGTTTCCACCAGAACTGTCCGTCGGGAGCTCCACAGGGTCAATATACACGGCCGGGCTCTTATAGCCAAACCTTTGGTCACTCATGCCAATGCCAAACGTCGGTTTCAATGGTGCAAGGAGCACAAATCTTGGGCTGTGGACAATGTGAAACATGTATTGTTCTCTGATGAGTCCACCTTTACTGTTTCCCCCACATCCGGGAGAGTTACGGTGTGGAGAAGCCCCAAAGAAGCGTACCACCCAGACTGTTGCATGCCCAGAGTGAAGCATGGGGGTGGATCAGTGATGGTTTGGGCTGCCATATCATGGCATTCCCTTGGCCCAATACTTGTGCATTGTATCCTGAAGGCGGTGCCGTGTATCAGGATGACAATGCACCAATACACACAGCAAGACTGGTGAAAGATTGGTTTGATGAACATGAAAGGGAAGTTGAACATCTCCCATGGCCTGCACAGTCACCAGTTCTAAATATTATTGAGCCACTTTGGGGTGTTTTGGAGGAGCGAGTCAGGAAACGTTTTCCTCCACCAGTATCACGTAGTGACCTGGCCACTATCCTGCAAGAAGAATGGCTTAAAATGCCTCTGACCACTGTGCAGGACTTGTATATGTCATTCCCAAGACGAATTGATGCTGTATTGGCCGCAAAAGGAGGCCCTACACCATACTAATAAATTATTGTGGTCTAAAACCAGGTGTTTCAGTTTCATTGTCCAACCCTTGTACAACCTGGGTTACAATGAGTGGTTTAGATCAAACATAGGATTAGAAAAACAATAACCCAAGCCTGCTCTAAGAAGGGAGTCTCACTGTGTGTAAGTAAACCTTTTTGTTATCTTAAGATACTGTATGACATAAAATCTCAGTGAAAATGAGACTTTTTGTTGTAACATGACAAAATGTGAAAATATCAGAGTATGAGTAGTCAGTCAGTCAGTCATTTTCTACCGCTTAGAGTATGAGTAGATGAGGAGAATTTTCAGTGTACATTTGGAAAACATGGATTCCTCTAAAATATCCACACCCTTAACACTTTGTGATTTATTGAAGCTTAACAAGAATTATACAACTAGAAATATATTTAAAATATTTAGCTGGTCACTTTTTTTTTAATTTCTTCTCTTATTTACTTACGTTGCCTAATGTTGTGTCTCAAGAAGCTCTGTTAGCTTGTGGAGCCTAAATCAACTGCAAAACCCCTAACCATGAATCATTTTGGCAAAATCAACACCCCACAGTCAAAAAGATTCTTAACAGACTTCACTTAGTTCCTCAGACATAACCTTGGAAGTGAGAGCTATCTTGCCAAAGTCTTTCCTGTTCTAGTTAAATACAGGCTCAGCTGTATTACCTTTCCCCCCTCAATGCAGTCTGTAGTGTGTGAAACTTGCGCTGTATTAAGTGAGAGTTCAGAAAGACTCAAACAATGAGAAAGCTGTTCTGAGCTGCATGTCTACTAGTGCTGGGATGACATATCCCAGCAGCTGTTGCATAAAGTGAATGATGAGCCCTTCCAGCTCTCAGGGAGCACTGTGGGGGGAAAAAAACTGAAAGAAAACAGCAGTGTTCGTCATCGTCAATTCACCTTGGACTGAGATAAGTTGAATCAGTGATTAAGCATTTGGTCATTTGATATTTTTCATAGCCTTCTTTGATGTAAAGGCCAAAACACGACTTGAGTAGGTTACATGCCTTGTAAGTATAGGTACTCGCTGCCATCTTCTGGACAATCACTGCAAATGGAAAAAGGGAACGAAATTATACAAAATGACCGTAAAATCTTTTAAATTCGCATATATTATCTCTATATATAGATAGATGTATCGATTTAGAAAGGTTTAGAATAACTTAATTGTAGCTGATTGTTTGATTAATTAATTAATTAGTTTTGTTTTTGACTGCACAAAATGGTACTTCTATTGACATCTATCTATTTATCTATCTAGGGAAAAAATGTCCGCCGTCATATCGAAAACTTTCGTTCAGCAATGTTCAGCGTCACGTGTGACGTCGTTGTTATGGTAACTCACAACACACCAGTCAGGGGAGAGGGAGAAATCAGTGTTGAGACGAACATTTAAACTCTACTAAATTTAACCACAGAATAACACAATCCATTGGTCCCGGACGCGGCCGTCAGCTATGGAAGACATCTCTGCTTGTTCTGCTTTTCAGGTCTTGGATGAGGTAAAACTGTCGAATATTGGTTACCTGGTCATTAAACATGGAATGTGGTAGTAGAATATAATAGAACAGAATGTAGAACACAATGTTATGATATTTAAGACAGACACTTATTCTAAACTTGTGTGCAGTCATGAGAAAAAGAAATCAGGACGTGATAAAAGTTCTCGTTACCAGCTTCTGAAATGATTTAATCCTGACCTCAAGTGTACAAAAACTCACAGCAGATTCTATGTTATTTATACTTCTTAAACAGAAAATAGGCAAAATAGAGAAGTTATATGTGAAAAACGGAGTCTATCTTCACTGTTTCTATGAGACTTAAGAAGGAACCTGGTGAAAGCCAGGTGCAACTGATTGGCAGCCAGGCTGCCAATCAGTTGCACCTGATTACCTGATCATCATCAATGTGACCAACTTTCTGAAAGCAGGAGTTTTGGCTTGTTGTTGGTCCGGATCTTACACAATGTCAATGCGGAACAAAAGTCAATCTGGTAAGAGCCTATTAATCTACAGTGAAAATTATTATTTATACATTGAAAGCATTTAGAACGGCTCATAATTTTGCCAGGATTGGATGTCCCAGCAAATTTACTAACAGGTCAGATTGTGCAGTGCTTAGATAAAATGCAAAAAAAAAAAAAAAACAGGAGCTCCATTTCAGACTCTACATGCCTTAGTTAGCATGCTAATTGTAAACATTTATGACAGTAGAACTAAGAAAAGACTCAGCAAGTGGTTTTTTTTGGGGGTTTTTTTTCTAGAGGGTTTCTAAACAGAAGCTTATTTTATCTGAAAATAATATGGCGGCACAAGTTTACGTTTGAAAAAGTGCCTCTGAATGAGTCGCGTGATTTCAAGAACATTGGCATTTTGACATAAAGGATAAGTAATGAAGTTGACCAAGAAGGTTTCTGTATAACAAAGTGCCCTAGAGTTGAGTATGAGATCATAAGCTTGACTGAAATTTTGGTCTCAAACATGGCAAGAAATGTATAACTAAATGCAACTGAGGTGTTGCAACGGTCCAGTCAATGTCCAGAAATGCTATGGTGGGACCTTATGAGAACTCTGCACAGAGAAACCTTAATGACCTGAAAAAATTTTGAAAATAACACTGGACCAAAATACCTTATACAATCAGGAGAAATATTGCCTCATACACACTTCAATTTATTGCTTTTATATTCACACATTTGTTTTATAAATAATGGACTTGGTGGTAATTAATAGAACTTTAGGTGAGATTTTAATAGAACCTTGTACAGACCAGATGCATAAAACCAAATACTTTATTTTTGTCATCAGTGTTTATTTGATTTCCAGCCATTCTTGTCGTATCAAAATCTCAAAAACGATGATCTACTAGACACCGTGAAACTTTTTTTTAAAATTATTATTATAAAAATTGTAAATTTGTTTTTGCCGTGAAAGATTAACATGAATAGAAAAGATCAATATGGTAGATGCACAAAGGTCCAAATACACATGTATTTGCTTAAAATGATCACAATTATGCACAGTCAACAGTAAATAGACTTTTCACTGAATAATCAACAGTATATATTATATAAAAGCTCTGATACATCACAAAGTAAAATAAATACTGTACACATCCTCAAACAACCATTTCTTTGTCCATCTTCTTTCAATGTTTATAAAATGGACTACATGGTGCTATACAGGTTTTCAAAACACTAGATGGAAGTATTGCACACATGGTTGAGAATCTCACAAAGTTTGAAACGTGTATGATTAAGAGCTGTGCAATAATACACCAAGAGATAATGATGGAAAATTATTGAAACTGCTTACTATCAAGAACAATTTATTATAGGATCAGTAATCTAAACTGTACTGCATATAAGTAGAACTATAGGGATACCTGTCTTCCACAGGGAATTTCATAATGTTTAGGATAATGATGCATTACCATGCTGCCAAAGTGTAATTAAACATTCCCAGCAGGAAGTCTTTCTTAAGTAATTTCAAACACAAAGCTCCATCATCAGCTCCCTCACTTGAGTGGTCATTGTTAATTATGAAATCATTTACAGCAGAGAAAATGATAGCTCATTAGTTTTTACTACTGGTTTGTGCTGTGCTGTGCTGTGTCTCAGCAGGGATTATAGCAGGATGAAAGTGGGAGAAATGTCAGGGACTGCTGAAAAATTATCCACACTAATGTCCCGTGGCATATTACGGTACCCGTAAGGAGGCTGGCCTTTACACTGCACTTTTTTAATAGTCTGTCATTGTTCACAGATGATTTTCTTTTATTATTATTGTCATATTAATCTAACATTTCAAAGGCCACACTCGCATCTGTAAAAATGGGATGGCATAATATATTTCACAATTATTTTTGTTAAAGCTGCAGTCAAACTTTCTCTAAAACTTGGAGTCTTTTTTTGTGTACATGTAAGCATGTGTGAATAGCTACAGGAAAATGTATGGGGCTTTATGTTCCATTATTTTGGGGTGGTTGGTGGGTGTTTCTTCCTCTTGGGTAAAGAAATATGCCTGTCTTCCTAAGGAGCATAGCTTTTGGGCCGTATCATCATCTTGACAGTCTTAAAGGCCTGCCTGTAGTTGGTGGGGTAGTACTCTGTTGTCATGTTGTGCCACGTTCCCCAGAAGATTCCGTTCCTGACACCCTTGTACCTCTTGTGGTAGTACTTCCCGTTGAGATTGGCTGACATGCAGGCATCAAACCACCAGCCAGAGCTATAGTAGGCACCACAGTTTCCAGAGGGATACATGTCATTGTCACGGTCAGGGGTGGAGAAGAACTTCTGATCATGGTTGAAGTGCTTGTTGAAACTGATGGCATTCCCAGCTGTTCCACTGTAACAGAATATTGGTATATACACTTCTAGTGTAAGGTTTACATGCACTCACTGAGCTCATGAATGTGTTATTAATTTTGTGTCTCATCAACATGTAGTCAAAATGACGAGTACAGGTTAAGGTATTTACATAAGCCCCTTAAAATACTTGGTTAAATGTTCCTTTACCAAACTGCACCTTGACTATACCGTTTGTGTTGGCAGGAACAAGCTTCTGGTATAATTCTGACTAGATATTTGACAACTCTACATGACAGAATTAGTGGAGTGGGTGGATATAGCAAGCTAACAATAATTACTGAAATTATCACGACCTCAAACTAATCTAAACGTGTGGACTTTTTTAAAAGCTAGACCTTTGCCAGGTCAAATATCCACCCAGGATTATACCTGATGCGTGCTAATGCTGCGAAATATATCTTTAAAAGTCCCCACATTTGTATAACATTTATGC
Organism: Girardinichthys multiradiatus; assembly: GCF_021462225.1. Taxonomy (NCBI): domain Eukaryota; kingdom Metazoa; phylum Chordata; class Actinopteri; order Cyprinodontiformes; family Goodeidae; genus Girardinichthys; species Girardinichthys multiradiatus. The sequence continues at coordinate 14,479,693 of NC_061809.1, forward strand.
CTTAGCTGAGATTTTATATCAGGCTTGTGGATCAGATTTGACAGATAACATACAAACTAATACTCTACCTGTATCCGCTGATGGAGAGTCGGTAACGCAAGTACTCGTTGGCCACATAGAACTGATCATACTTTGCATATTCCCGGACACCCTCAAAGTCCTCCAGCTCTATGCGCATAATCATGTCTTTGGCCTTCGTCAACAGGTGGATATGGTCATTGCCGAGCCAGAACTCACTTCTGCCGGACACAAGATTAGAGGGGGACAAGAGAATAGAAGGAAACCAAAAATCAGGCACAGTTAGAAATTGCAAATATTTATTTGAACAAAATTATCTTATCTCCACACATAGGAGGGGGAAAAGGAAACGCAAGCAATGAGCAGTGTGACACAGAAAAATGGATGAAAGAGGTTATTTTTTTAGTAGGAGGAAGTGCTGGAGCTGGAGGCACGGTTATCAACAAGTTACCATGGTTATTTCTCAGGGGAAAAAAAACAATAGAAGATAAAAAAAAGAATGGCAATATTGATCTAAGGTTGAATAAGAAAAAACAGAAGCCTGGTCTGCTTCTCACTATTACCTCAAAATATCAACAGCCTTGTGTGCTAAGAAATTGATTTTATTCTGAAAAGTTTGCAGCCCGTGGAAAAAAGTAACAGATTTTGCATGGTAACATTATGTGAAAATCAATCAGTGTTAGTTAAAACAGGTGGCAAGCAATCTATGATATTGAGAACAGGTGGGATTAGTTTTTGTTATGGCTTCACAAATCAGGCTGAATACTTTCAAGTTGAGGTTTGAGGGGTGAAATTCTTCAGATGCATTCATTTTGTGTAAAACCTTATCCACTGATGAGACCACAGCACTGTATGTAAATAAGCTGTAGATTCTGAGTACCTGAGAAAATAATTGCATTTAAATGCAGACGGAAAAGTAATGCTGACTCACAGCGAAGGGTGGGTGTGGCAATCATGGCAGACATATTCCGGATGTTGATTGGTAATTTCTTTCAATATGGCAGCTGTTTCAGCAGCTTTTTAATTTATTGACCTAATAATTAGTATTGCAAGCTATTAATTTGTTTTGTGAATACCCTGTTACAAATTGATTGAGTTGAGATGCAGAACCCAGGCACCTTAGACTTGAGATAGATGTGCATTATACAGCTGTAAAACTTTGAGTTGTGTATCCATGCGGGGATGGATAATGTTATCCATCTTCCTGTCATCATACACAAACAAACGCATGCTGCCTCCACCAATAAAACCCATAATGCATAAAAGCTTAAACTATGTAAAATATAAAAGAAATATTGATTTGAGATGGATGGATTGAGTTTTGCAATATGTTTGGCAAAATATTCAAACAGGCCCTTTTTGCACATAAGTATTTTTCAAATCATTTGTTTTTAAAACATTAATTTATTTTCACAAAGACTTAATGATTACTATATTTTCAAAATACCATGGTGTTTTCAAGGCTTTTTCCATTTTTTTTTTTTTTACACAAAAACAAAAAATATATGTATCCATGTGCACTGCATGTTTAAAGTAAATATTACCAAAGTTCCAAATTGGAAATATCCGTGAGAAGGTTACATAAAGTTTAAAATCTGAGGGAGAAGCTGTTTTCGATGCATATACATTTCTTTCTTCACATATTCTTTAGTGTTTAAATGCATAAAATGTAAAAAATTCTGTTACCATTAACTATTGTTTGTAGTATTCAACCAGGTCATTAAGTACAACTGGTAAATCCTACAGATTGTTTGACTTGCAACTAGAACATAGTTGGGTTTAATGTTGATCCTAGATCCAACTTTTAACTGAGGAGGTCAGTGGAACATGGCAAGTAGCCATCAGCACTTGAGCCTAATAGCTCCACATAGCAGCTAATTTCCATCAAATTTACTATGAAGTACCCAAAAAAGCATTTCAAGTACCACCAGTGGTACTTCAACAATTTAAGAACCATGGTTTTAAAAAAAATCTAGTTAGTCTGCTCACTCTAGTATGGTTCTATACTGTTGATCAGTGGTGTCAAACTCTTGTCCTCGAGGGCCAGTGTCCTTCAACTTTTACATGTGTTCCAAGCCCAACATGCCTGAATCAAATGTCGGATTTACCTTCTCATGCAAGCAGCTTTTCCTGAGTCCTGCTAATGACCTACCGGTACTTATTTGATACCGGTGTGCTGGACTATAGACACATCCAAAAGTTGCAGAACACCGGCCCTCAAGGACAGGAGTTTGACACCTGTTCTCTAGATGGTGAAATGCAGTTCAGACAATATGAAAAACACACCAAAATGACCCAAAATCATTAGTCTGAAATCAGGCACCAAGTTTCTTACAGTGCTGACACTGATCACACTGGACATTGATTCATACTGACTAGACTTGACAATGAACTGACAGCTGGGCTGTGCCACCCTCAAAACAGTCCCTGGCGGTTTCTCATCACGAGTGCCACGAGATCAGAAGCGTCAACGTTATAGAGACTAGAATCACTTCTTTATTTATGCTGCAGCATAAGATGTTCTGCATTGCAAGAGACTCCTATAAAACCATCGTCTTGACTGAAATATTTCTGAATAATGTCACTGTCAGGGATCGCTTTTTCTGCACTGCCTGCATTCCAATATTAAAAGCGCACTCTAGTGCAACAGTCACCATAAAAGTGGGGAGTCAAGCTTCATAAAACGTTGCATCCTACAAATCGTATAATGCTTCTCAGTTGCAGATTTTATAGATCCTCCATGCTGTTAAACCCAGAAGTTTATAGTCCCTATCTCTGTCAGGTTAAATTAACCTTGATGTATATAGGGTTATTTCTCATTCCATAGTCACAATGCGTATACTATAACACCAAAGTCAGCATGCTGAAGGACTGCACTATAACCTCTTTTGTGACCCTATTTGAGCACCATCTTTTCTTGTGTATGGCATGAGCGATGTGCCTGGCTTTTTAATTGTTTTTTTGTTTTTTTTATACAGCCATACAAAAAAAAAAAAAATACATACCTTAGGTTTCCAAACCCTTTCTTATACTCTGCCCATGTGCGGTTGAAGCTGACAGACCCGTCAAGGCGCTGCTGTATGACAGTCCAGCCCCCACCAAAGGTTTCCATTTCACAGAAAACCTCGAATGTCCCGTTGCGAGGGTCAGGGGTCACTCTGTAAACACCATTCTTCCTCAACTCCAGTACATTGTAGTCCGAGCAGTCCCGAGGGGCTAAGATGACTGTGTGGTTAAAGAAATGCAGAGAGAAAACAAGGGAAGTTGTTTTTTGCTGGATGCTATTATTCTTTACCAAAGCAAAATTGTAATAAAAGCAGTCTGTGTCTATAAAACAACTTAAAAAATATAAATGGTATACTACCAGTCAAACGTTTTAGACACACTTTCTCATTTAATGTTTTTCTTTGCTTATGACCATTTATGTTGTATGTAGATTTTCACTGAAGGCATCAAAAGTGTGAAGGAACATAGATGGAATTGTGTAGCAAACGAAAAATTGTAAAATGCCCTTAAATATGTTTTATATTTCAGATTCCTTAAAGTATTCGCCCTTTGCTGTGATCATTGAAATATTTACCTTTGGCCATCTCTCTATGAACCTCTGGGGAGTTTTTTAAAGACTCTTTGGAAAACCATTTCAGGTTAACATCTCATGAAGCTCATGGAGAGAATGCCAAGAGATCGAAGCAAAGGGTGGCTATTTTGAAATAAAATAAAATATAAAATAAAATATAAAAACGTTTTGTTATTTCAAACTTTTTGTTTGCTATATAATTCTATGTCTGTCCATTCAGTTTTGTTGCTTTTGGTGAGAATCTACAATGTAAATGGTCATAAAAATAAAGAGACCCAATAAGTGAGAAAGTGTATCTAAAACGTTTGATCGGTGTATATTAAAATTCACATGCGACTGTGGCTCAGTAGGGAAGAGTAGTTGTCTTGCAATCAGAAGGTTGTGGGATACCAGCTCCCTCCTGCCATATGTCGATGTGCCCCTGGGCAAGGCACTTAACCTCAAGTTGCCTACCGATCTGCGTATCGTTTATCGGTGTAATGTGTGAGCGTTAGTGAGTGCGATTGGGTGAATCTGGCTCTAGTGTAAAGCGCTTTCAGTGGTCAGTATGACTGGAAAGGCGCTATACAGGTCCTTCTCAAAATATTAGCATATTGTGATAAAGTTCATTATTTTCCATAATGTAATGATGAAAATTTTACATTCATATATTTTAGATTCATTGCAAACTAACTGAAATATTTCAGGTCTTTTATTGTCTTAATACGGATGATTGTGGCATACAGCTCATGAAAACCCAAAATTCCTATCTCACAGAATTAGCATATTTCATCCGACCAATAAAAGAAAAGTGTTTTTAATACAAAAAACGTCAACCTTCAAATAATCATGTACAGTTATGCACTCAATACTTGGTCGGGAATCCTTTGGCAGAAATGACTGCTTCAATGCGGCGTGGCATGGAGGCAATCAGCCTGTGGCACTGCTGAGGTCTTATGGAGGCCCAGGATGCTTCGATAGCGGCCTTTAGCTCATCCAGAGTGTTGGGTCTTGAGTCTTTCAACGTTCTCTTCACAATATCTCACAGATTCTCTATGGGGTTCAGGTCAGGAGAGTTGGCAGGCCAATTGAGCACAGTGATGCCATGGTCAGTAAACCATTTACCAGTGGTTTTGGCACTGTGAGCAGGTGCCAGGTCATGCTGAAAAATAAAATCTTCATCTCCATAAAGCTTTTCAGCAGATGGAAGCATGAAGTGCTCCAAAATCTCCTGATAGCTAGCTGCATTGACCCTGCCCTTGATAAAACACAGTGGACCAACACCAGCAGCTGACACGGCACCCCAGACCATCACTGACTGTGGGTACTTGACACTGGACTTCTGGCATTTTGGCATTTCCTTCTCCCCAGTCTTCCTCCAGACTCTGGCACCTTGATTTCCAAATGACATGCAGAATTTTCTTTCATCCAAAAAAAGTACTCTGGACCACTGAGCAACAGTCCAGTGCTGCTTCTCTGTAGCCCAGGTCAGGCGCTTCTGCCGCTGTTTCTGGTTCAAAAGTGGCTTGACCTGGGGAATGCGGCACCTGTAGCCCATTTCCTACACACGCCTGTGCACGGTGGCTCTGGATGTTTCTAGTCCAGACTCAGTCCACTGCTTCTGCAGGTCCCCCAAGGTCTGGAATCGGCCCTTCTCCACAATTTTCCTCTGGGTCCGGTCACCTCTTCTCGTTGTGCAGCATTTTCTGCCACACTTTTTCCTTCCTACAGACTTTCCACTGAGGTGCCTTGATACAGCACTCTGGGAACTGCCTATTTGTTCAGAAATTTCTTTCTGTGTCTTACCCTCTTGCTTGAGGGTGTCAATAGTGGCCTTCTGGACAGCAGTCAGGTCGGCAGTCTTACCCATGATTGGGGTTTTGAGTGATGAACCAGGCTGGGAGTTTTAAAGGCCTCAGGAATCTTTTGCAGGTGTTTAGAGTTAACTCGTTGATTCAGATGATTAGGTTCATAGCTCGTTTAGAGACCCTTTTAATGATATGCTAATTTTGTGAGATAGGAATTTTGGGTTTTTATGAGCTGTATGCCAAAATCATCCGTATTAAGACAATAAAAGACCTGAAATATTTCAGTTAGTGTGCTATGAATCTAAAATATATGAATGTTAAATTTTCATCATTACATTATAGAAAATAATGAACTTCATCACAATATGCTAATATTTTGAGAAGGACCTGTATAAGTTCAGTCCATTTACCATTTACATGGGAAATCTAAATCTACTTTAATTTCAGAGGAATTTATTAAACAAAGTTCACTATTTTGTTTCACTTGCCTGCACACAAAATGTTCTGAGATGAATTAAACCTAATTTGTTAGATATAGATATTAGAGCTGCAAAATTCATTGAATCTAATTCTTTGTTGCAATATCAAAATGTATAATATCACAATTGCAAAGAATGGCTTAGATGCAATTTTAAGTAGGATATTTTCTTTTCTTTTTTTTTTGATGGCCACACCCAAGTTAGATTTCTGAGTCACCAATACTCAGAAAGAGAGATGGGGAAACTATGATGACAGGAAAGATATTCGAATGAGAAAAATATGTAAGTCACGATCAGTTCAGTCATTGCAATATTCAGCAATAATTTTGCAACTCCATGGTTTCCTTGTATGGTGTAGTAGGTTTGTACTGGTTACCACTATGAAGGTATAATAAGGTTTAAAAAAAACTAATTTTTCATGATACAGTTCTTATGATTTAAAATTTTTCTCATGAGATGCCAAAGAAAAATGTTAAAAGGACCAGACATTTAACAGAGTAGGGCGATCCTGTCCCTCCCCCACTTGTTGCTGCACACAGCCTACTCTAGCCACATGACTAACGGCTGCTTACCTGAGCAGATAGTCAAATTTATTTACCAACCAACATCAGTTTGGTATACTTATGACTCTATAAAGACCATGATGACAACAGGGTATAACATTCTGTATGATAAGCACATAAAAACCATGACTAAATTTAGCAGGTGTCTCTTTATTTGTAAAAGAGACACTGGAGCTCTGGGTAACGTCACTTTCCTATTTTTGCTGTTGCACTTGGTGGATTGTTTGGTGTGTGAAGGCTCTCTCGTTTGATCTGATTTCTCTCTACTGTGATATCTCTTACTTACATAAGCACGTTAAAACACATACTTTCTGTTGCTGTATTTAACGTTGGGGACTCTCCGTGTCTTACACGTTTTTTCTAGTAGTAGTAAGGGGTTGCTAGCTTAGCGTTAGCTTTAGCTCCACCATTGCTACCCGTTCTGCTGTTTCTCTTTCTGACTCTCCTCCTCTCTCCTGCTCTCTGTCAGATGTTCAGTTACTCCTCTGCCTCCTTTAGTGATAATGGTACGTGTAATAAATGTAGCATTTTTGTAGCTTTGGAGGCGAGGGTGTCGGAATTGGAGGCCCGGCTCCGCGCTTTATTAGTTCTCCAAAACTCAGACAACCCAAGGTTCAGACCAGGTAGCAGGGTCGTAGTTCAATACTCCTCTCTGCAGCTTCTGAACTGCTACCCACCCATTACCCTATTAAGACAGTGTCTCGCCCATGGCAAAAATTGATTAGATTAAAAAAATAATCTAAAAGGAGGAAATCAGGAAAATCTCATAAAAATAAACGCAAATCAGACAGAAAAGAAAAATAAAACAATGAAATGTGGCCTACTGAACATTAGAGCTCTCTCTTCAAAGACAATGCTAGTTGGTGACCTGATTTGTGACAATCAGATTGATTTTGCCTCACAGAAACTTGGCTTCAGCAAGAGGATTATGTTATTATAAATCAGTCAACTCCTACTAATTATTTAAATTTTCACATTCCTGGAAATACTGAGCGAGGAGGAGTAGCAACCATCTTTCAGTCCGATCTATTGATTAGTCGCAGACCAATCAAGAGCTACAACTCTTTTGAATATTTAATCCTTAGTTTTCCTCATCCAAATTGCAAAGCACTAAAACCACTTCTGTTTGTTGTTTTGTACCATCCACCACGCCCTTACTCTCAATTTTTAGATCAGTTTTTAGACCTTTTATCTGATTTAGTGTTAAATACAGATAAGGTTATTATAGTGGGGGATTTTAACATTCATGTTGACACTGAAAGTGATAGCATTAAACGCTATATTTAGGCTATCTTAGACTCAATTGGCTTTGCTCAAAGCATTAACAAACCTATCCACCTTTGTCTTCATTCTCTGGACCTTGTATTGACATATGGCATCGAGTGTAAAGACATAACAATATTTTCTCATAACCCTGTCCTGTCTGACCATTATTTAATAACCTTTGAGTTTAATTTAACCGAGTACTCCACACCTGAAAGAAAATTTCATTATAGTAGATCATTATCAGACAATGCTGTAACAACCTTTTAAAGAATCTGTTCCACTTTTAATTTCCTCATTATCATTCTGTTTCTGCCCCTTCACAAATTGATTCTTTTGTTCACAGTGTTTCTTCATCATTGCGTGATGCATTAGACAATGCAGCCCCCTTGAAATAGAAGGTAATTATTCATAGGAGGCTAGCTCCCTGGTTTAATTCAGAGCTGCGTACTTTAAAGCACAATGTTAGAATACTGGAGAGAAAATGGTGCTCTACACACCTAGAGGATTCTTACTTAATCTGGAAAAATAGCCTACTGTTGTATAAAAAGACACTTCGCCAAGCCAGAGCAGCTTATTTATCATCATTAATAGAAGAGAACAAGAATAATCCTAGGTTTCTCTTTAGTACAGTTGCTAAACTTACACAGAGTCATAGCTCTGTTGAGCCATCCATTCCCTTAGCTCTTAGCAGTCATGAATTTATGGGATTCTTCTTAAATAAAATTGATTCTATTAAAAGGAAAATCTTTGACATACTCCCGAAGATGATTACTTCATCCTCAGCAAGTGAGACAACATTGGAAATAACTGCAGAACCTGATTTGTGTTTGGACTGTTTTGATCCTGTGAAGCTTCCTGAGTTATCAGAAATATTAGCTTCATCTAAACCGTCAACTTGTATGTTGGACCCAATCCCAAACAAATTATTTAAGGAAATGTTCCCTCTGATTACCAGCCTCATTTTAGATATGATTAATCTATCTTTAGTAAATGGATATGTACCACAAGCTTTTAAGGTAGCTGTAATTAAACCTTTACTTAAGAAACCTTCGCTTGATCGAGATGACTTGAAAAATTACAGACCTATATCCAATTTTCCATTCTTATCTAAAATTCGTGAGAAAATAGTTGCTAATCAAATGTGTGAGCCTGTACACAGCAATGACTTGTTTGAAGAGTTTCAGTCAGGCTTCAGAGCTCATCATAGCACTGAAAGAGCTCTTTTGAAAGTCACTAATGGTATTCTTATGGCCTCAGATAATGGATCAGGGGAACAGTGTTAGGCTGGTTTAAATCTCATCTGTTTGACAGATTCCAGTTTTGTCATGTAAATGATAAATAATCTTTAAATTCCAGGGTTAATTGTGGAGTACCACAGGGTTCAGTACTCGGGCCCATTCTCTTTACTATATATATGCTTCCAATAGGTCAAATTATCAGGCAGCATAGGATACATTTTCACTGTTACGCTGATGATACTCAGCTTTACTTATCCATAAATCCTGATGAACCCAACCAGTTAGATAGACTACAAGCATGTCTTGAAGATATAAAATCTTGGATGACTTTAAATTTTTGCTTCTAAATTCAGACAAGACAGAAGTTGTCGTCTTTGGACCAAAGTCTTTAAAAAAGAAACTGCTTAGTCAATCACTTAACCTGGATGGCATTAAATTGACCTCCGGTAATAAAGTAAAAAACCTTGATGTTACTTTTGACCAGGACATGTCATTTAAATCCCATATTAAACAGGTTTCTAGGATTTCCTTCTTTCACCTCTGGAACATTGACAAAATGAGAAATATCCTATCCAGGAGTGACGCTGAAAAAACTAGTCCATGCATTTGTTACTTCAAGGCTGGACTATTGTAATGCTTTACTATCAGGATGTCCACAAAATGCAGTTAAAAGCCTTCAGCTGATTCAAAATGCTGCAGCAAGAGTTTTGATGAAAATTAAAAAGAGAGATCACATTTCTCCTATTTTAGCTTCCCTTCATTGGCTCCCTGTTAAATCCAGAATAGAATTTAAAATTCTCCTCCTCACATTTAAAGCCCTTAATGATCTAGCTCCATCATACATCAGAGATCTGATTGTTCCATATGTTCCTAACAGAGCACTTCCTTCTCAGACTGCAGGTTCACTGGTGGTTCCTAGAATCTCTAGAAGTAGAATGGGAGGCAGATCCTTTAGTTATCAGGCTCCTCTCCTGTGGAACCAGCTCCCGGTTTTGGTCCGTGAGGCAGACACCTTGTCTACTTTTAAGGCTAGGCTTAAAACTTTCCTTTTTGATAAAGCTTATAGTTAGAGTGGCTTAGTTTATCAGGGAGGGAGCCTTCCTTCCTCCCTGCTGGTTGGAGTAAGGGGGAGTCAGGTTTAGCCTAAACCGGCTCAGTTATTGCTGAGGTGCAAACACACCCTCCATTTCTGCTACCTGTATGACCCCTTCTCTTTTCCAATGGTTATAATCAGTCTGACAGAGGGAAGTATCCAAATCCTTGTGGTTTTTAGTATAACAATGACCATCAGTGTGACCCTTTGTGGGGTGCCTTGAGACGACATTGTTGTAAATAAGCGCCATTTAACTAAATACTCTGAACTGAAACTATCTCTGTAGTTATGCTGCTATAGCCTTAGGCTGCAGGAGGACATAATGACCACTTTCACCCTCTTCGCTACATTCTCACACTACTCTCCAATTTTGCATTATTTATAGCTTTTAACCTTGTTCTCTCTATTCTCTTCCTAGAAGCTACACCTGGCCTGGCTCTGTGTCTACCTGTGACATCTTTCTGGAGAGGGGCATCGTCCGAGCTTCTGCTGGCAACAACTTAATGCTCACCCTCTACCAATAATCCACATGGCCCTGTCTTTTAGTGTTTAACCCTTTCTCTCTCCTAGACATGGCGATTGACTGAGCTTAACTGTAACAAACTCTATGTGCTCTTTTTCTGACTCTAACCTTGAAAACTGGTTCAGTTTATCTGTTCTTTCTTTCTAGATGAAACGACTAAAGGAGCTACATCCATTAACATTTACATTTCCTTCCCATAGAAAGTACTCCTGGATCAGTGCTTCTTTGTTCTCTTTGTGTCTCTGCTCTGTTCTCTCAAACCCCTAGTCGGTTGTGGCAGATGGCTGCTCACACTGAGCCTGGTTCTGCTGGAGGTTTCTTCCTGTTAAAAGGGAGTTTTTCCTCTCCGCTGTCGTGACATGCATGCTCATTATGAGGGATTGCTGCAAAGTCAATGCCAGTGACTGTCCACTGTCTCTACATGCTCATCTGGGAGGAGTGAATGTTGCAAGTCACTGACTGGTTGCAATCTGCTTGGTTTCCTTAGACAGAAAAACTTTTTATCTAATTTGAATAAATAACTAACTCTGACTGCACTGTTCAGTGGTTAGGATTAATTGGAATGTATGTACCTGACTGTTGTGAAGTGCCTTGAGACAACATGTGTTGTGAATTGGCGCTATATAAATGAAGCTGAATTGAATTGAATTTTAGTCTAATTTATAATTGTTGCATTTCAGTTTTTAAAAATAATTACATTATGTTATAGATTATGGTTCTAAATGTGTAAATAAAGAAACTTAACTGTTGTCAAGATTGTTTGAGAATCTCACACCGGCCAATGCTTAAAATCAGCATTTTTTTCTGACTCCTCACATAATTCCTTAGATACGAAAGGAAATTTTTTTTTTTTGTTTAATCTTAGATATTTCAACATGTTTCTCTAACAAATCAATTACTTGGACCTTGTGTTTCTTTCTTCTGCTATACGTTTTATTCCTGGCGTTCCTTGCCATTTTCTTCTGTGATGCAAAGCAAGTCATGGGCCCAACATCAAAACATGCACTGAAAGGCCTGTGTCGGGCAGTATTTATGAACTGACAATGATGGACATATCAAAACTTGGGAAAGTGTGAAACTGGTATAAAGAAGCATTCCTTCTTCTAAAATCAATTTGACACTAGCAGAGCAGCATGTGGACCCCACATGAGTTTCCATTGTTGATGCTGTTCAGAGAAATGGTGAATTAAAACTGACATAAACCTCGGGAAAGGGGAGGGAAAGTCTAGACTGAATGAGAGTGGTGTAGAAAAACATCATTGTGCCATTTCCAGATACTTATGGACTCATCCAATTTATTTTCTTACTATGTTTCAGAAGACACTTAAGCTGTAAAAAGGTCTGCAGATGGCGATCTCAGGGTGGAGAATGGTTTAAAAGTCGAGTGTGAGGCTAAATTGTATCGTTGTCACAGTAATGGCTCTGTCAACATTTGGCATTTAAAGTATTGACCTGTAAAATCTTACTCTCTTATTCACTTTCAGTGTCTAACTGCAGTTTTTGCACTTCACTACTTCCTCTGTATTTGTCCCCATCCATCAGAAATGACAAATGTCATTGGATGGACAAGCCATTCTGGCACTGAGCTTTAAAATCCTTTTCTTTTCCAGTATTAGTCATTTACTGACGTCTGAAAGACTGTTAGGTGTCTCTGATTAAGTTAAATTAGAGGACGATTGTTTGGAGAATGTCATAGCAAGAGAAAATGGTATTAGCTGTTTCTGCAACATCCAAGAAAAAAACCCAAGGCCCTGTAGAGACTGAGAATGTTTGTTGTAAAAAAAAAAAAATCATTTTTCTACAGCCAAAATGAAAACAATTTCTTGGGCATTGATTTAAAACATGAAATCATACCAGCTTCACATTGTGAAATGTATTAAAATAAGAGTAATAAGAGTTGCTTTTTATCCCATCAAAAAAAATGAAAGGCAACTTAAGAGACTTAAGAGTATTTATCTAATTGAATGCTAAATATGCTTTTGAGCATTCACTACATTAATAAGCAAATTTCTTTGCAGTCTTTCACTTTCATTGAACTGTTTGGCAAGTGAATGTGAGCTGATTAGTCTGACAAACTGACAGACATGCATATTAAAGACATCTCGAACACTAAACTGCTTAAATAGCCATTGCCTGTTTGAATTCAGACCGAATACTTTCCTCATGAAAGGAAACACATAAGGGCAAGTCAGGTAACCTTGTAAAAATGGGGAATGTTTGCGTATTATAAAAGTGCTATCTATCTTCGTTTAGGTTATTGTAAGATCAATTACATTTGTTCAGTTTGGATAGGCTGGAACACATCAAAAAAAAAAAAATTCCCAGCCATTATAATTGTAGAAAAACACATTCATGGAAGGGCCATCTATTTTCATTTTTTATTACTGAGTTAATGTGGCTTGACGCTTGAACTGCTATCACTTTGCCTTAAGCATTACTTCTGGCAGGAAGCATCGGAATTGGCAGCAGAGATGAAAAGAAATGTTTACAAACATTTGTCAAAATGCTTTTACTGCTCTGTTTGTACTATTTGACAGTGAAATTCTACCTGGACTTAAAAGGTTCTGGCATTATTGGTTTATGTTGCGATATATTAAATCGTTTACCAGTGGGGATTAAACGCCCATTCATGACATTTCCTACAAGTGCTGTAGATGTGTATACCTCAGGTCTAGATTTGTTTGGATGAAACTACTGCAGCTTTTCGTGCAAATGTCCATCGAAAGCTAAGGCACACTGATTCTGATCAGGCCCAGTATGGTGGTGTATCTAAAAACAAATTGAACATGGTTTTAAATGTGAAGAAATGTGTAAAATCAACAGCTTGCTAATTCACAAGCATGGCATCGTAGTTATGACTTCATAAAATATGAAATATCTATTGTCATTGCAACATCAGTATACACGATATTATGGCAAAGGATTGTCTGGTCTCCTGGAGTCTCACTGTGGTAGATGCTTGCATACGATAGTGCCCAGGATACTGTAAAGTTTGGAAAGAACCACAATGGCAGTTGAGAGAGTGAGGAAAATGTAGATCTCTATATATAATATGAATCACCCCTAATTGTTGTATCAATTCTCTTTTCCTATTCTTGGTGACGGCCTGGCCAACTTGGGATGAAAGTTCAATGATCCAAACTCATGGTGTCTCAACCTGGTTGAAACCAAGTTGAAAGTAGATGATTATTATATTTCAAAAACAAATAGTTTTATTTTGAAATATTCCTTTTCACTTGCTCAACACTAAAATAAACCCAATATTTTATTGAAATTAAAAAGTTGTCTGATTTAATTATTTTCTGTAAACATCACAGGCTGCCCATTTGGTCTCCCCCACTCTAGTCTATCAGTGCACTGAAGCCATGAAATATAGACGGAGCGTCTTCACAGAAGCATAATAGTGTTTTATATTAAATATGAGATGATTTACATTGAACATTGGTAGCTTTATTTAGAAATTATGGGTTCCATAGCATCACGGATTTCTTCTTTAAGGTGGATTTAAATGAAAATCTACATTAACTCAGATTTCAGTTTTAAGTTAAACATTAGAACATGTTTGGAGTGTTCTCCTAAAATATGTAGAGAAGTAAAAATCTTACAACTTAAGAGTTTGATTTTGAATGTCACTGGAATGCAACCACAATTAAATATTAACATAAAGCCACGTTATGAAAGTGCACACTCATCAAAAGATGTTTACAAATTTTGTTTGTACAGGCTGTTTTATGTCCTCAACATTCTGTATAAAAAAAAAAAAAACTTGGGCTCCTGTAGGTCAAGGCTGCCTTGCTTTCTACTGTTTGTACAACTAACCAAGTTAAGCTCAGACAAGTGGTGTTGACTTGGTGCACCATCCATAACTTGGGCAATGTCAGGAAAGCTGCCTCGACTTCTACCTATATTATTGTTAAGTCTTCCTATGCAGCAAGGTGTAAGAGCATGATTGCCAAAAGAAATGAAGCAAGGGCAGAAACGCAGTGAGGTGAATTGGAATGAAAATTCAACAAGTTTGAAGTTTAATACGCAAGAGAGACAGAAAATGAAGTGGTGAAATTAAGATAGTTGGGCTCTCTAAAGAAAAATAAATGACAGAAGAAAATGAGCCAAGTTTGTAAGAGACATAGGTGAGAAAAGGAGACTCGATTTCTTTCACACCACTGTCCCAGCTAATCTGCTTAGAAATAAGCTCACATCTGTTTTCCACATGAGAGCCCCAATATAGTGTCACATTCATTCATGCAGTATCAAGATATTATTCACTTTGTGGTGTGGATTTCTGCTGTGCTCTCATGCAAGGGAGCTTTTGCATCAATGCAAAAGCTCCCTTGCAGTGGGATGCTTTGGGGGTTTAGCTAGTTTTTGGTTTCTACCAATAGATTTTAGAAAGGCTATAATAAGATTTTACATTTAAAGCTTTTTTGAACTCTTTGTACTAAGAAGCCAAGAATGTTTCTCTGCTTTTTGGAGTTGCTGCACATGAAGGGTATTGGAGGGTCAAGCACCTCAATTAGTTATGTAAGAGCCAATGGAATATTTTTGTTTTTTTTGTCTGGCTTTCATATTGCTTCACACTTGTTTGTCATGATCTCAAGTTGAAAGAATTTACCTTGTTTTAAGTAAAATGCAAATGGAATGCAGTGATGAATATTTCAAATACTAATTCATAAATATCTAATGCAAATTCCTTCATTGAGAGAAGGTTCCTATGTGCTTTGGAAAAGTATGGGAAATGATTTAAGTGTTTTCTGAGTCTAGATTAGTATGGGGAAAAGGTAACAGAGTAAAGAAAATATTTGTATTTCCAGACCGTGTCCCATTGTCTGATCCATCCCTCCATCTTAGTAGTGCAGTAGTGTTAAAGCCTAACCTGTGTTAAAATCCTGGAGCTGGAATAGTTAGGAACTTTGACATAAAGCAGAATCCTTTTTGTACTGTAAAAAAACATATATAGTCTGTGCTTTCACTTCTTATTTCCTTAAAACTAAAGTCCTTAAGGAGAATGTGATTGAGCAGAGCTTGCCTTGTATTTGGTTCCTAGAGTCTCTAGAAGTAGAATGGGAGGCAGATCCTTTAGTTATCAGGCTCCTCTCCTGTGGAACCAGCTCCCAGTTTTAGTCCGTGAGGCAGACTCCCTGTCTACTTTTAAGGCTAGGTTTAAAACTTTCCTTTTTGATAAAGCTTATATTTAGAGTGGCTTAGGTTATCCTGAGCAACGCCAGTGACTGTCCACTGTCTCTACATGCTCATCCAGGAGGAGTGAATGCTGCAAGTCACTGACTGGATGCAATCTGCTGGGTTTCCTTTCCTTAGACAGAAAAACTTTTTTATCCAATTTGAATAAATAACTGAATCTAACTGCACTGTTCAATGATTAGGATTAATTGGAATGTATGTACCTGACTTTTGTGAAGTGCCTTGAGATGACATGTGTTGTGAATTGGCGCTATATAAATAAACTGAACTGAATTGAATTGAATTTGTTTTATCAAGTAATTACAGTGTCCAGTTTGGAATGCTTGGATCGTCACAGTGCCAGAACATTCACCTCCCCACAACCCAAACTGAACAAGAAATGTCAGCGCTGGAGTTTACATCTGTAGTGAGTTCATGAAATGAAAACAAAAAGTGAGGACAGCTCTTAATCCTTCTCAAATGCAGTGCAAAACGTGTGGGAGTAAGGAGGAAAAAAAAAACAAAAACAAGGATAAGAACCTATTAAATGACAAACAGTGCTGGAAATATGCTGTGAAAAATACATCTGAATATGGAAGGGTCTTATACTACAATGAAAAGCACACATATATTACAAGATTAAATTATTTAAATTATTTACATAATCATCCCAGGAATCCAAGAAGAAGACTGCTTACACTGAGGGCTGCTTTGTGCTGCGCACTGGGTAGTACAGCTGGAGCTCAGCTTGTTGACCACTCCGGTGATGTTCTCCACCTGTCTGTCCACCATAGCCTGCACGTTGTCTATGTTGAGCAGGTTTAGCCCCTCCAGTCTACCCTGCAGAGCCGAGATCTGGCTCCTGGCATTGCGCAGGCTGGCGGACATCCTATTCAGTTTCATCTGAGGAAAAGGTCCAAGAGCAGGGGTAGAGAAATGTTTTTTGGCACTGACTACAAAGCAGGTGGATTACTACTGGCACCAGCCTATTTGAATTTCAGAATGGGAACGGTGTCTGGGTGACAACTGGCGGTCTGCCAAAGTGGCTGTTAGACTACACAAGCTCACTGCTCATCCCAAAAATTTACCACCATTTCGGCTGTTGTCTAAGTCTGATTTTCCCATCCATGTTTACAGTACCAGGAATTGTTTCCGGTGAAATGGTGCCTGGAAAGACTTTACAGGTCTTTAAGCATCTGGTCTTTTGACTGGGCAAATTTGAGGTGTCTCCAGTGATTTTATAGCTCATCTTCTGTCCATTTATTTAGATATTTTTCTCTGAGCTTTAAAAAGAGAGCCAATGACATTGGCTTAGTGAATACGAACATAATTTTGATGCAAGTACATGGAATGGTGCATTGCTGTCATTGAAGTGTTTGCATTCCCCTCTAATCTAGGGGTTTGGAGTAAGATTAAGGCTATCTGTAACATGTTAAATTTGTCACAATACACATTTTATTTAAATTGAAGTAAAAAGAATACATTGTAATTTATTTTTATTTTCAAGACATCTGCCTCTTACCTGCATCTCTTGCATACTACTTGGGCTAGGTGTAATTTTCCCAAAATTGGAACGTTGCCCCAGTGTTGTACCATCCAAAATAGCTCTAGAAACCATACCATCTCCCCTCTCCTCTTGACTGGACACCCTCTGAGGATCCAGTGCTGCCTCTTCTCCACCGTCCCTTTGAATATGGATCTGTGCCTGTCCCTGGTCTTCTTGCTGATATCCGAAGACCCCATTGCGCTGTTCCCCATAGCACTCCTTGCACCCGCTTTTCAGCTTGTTCACCACCTCTTTGAGGTTCTGCAGCTCCTTCATGGTCTTTTCCAGAAGCCTGAACTGCTTGGGCAGCTGAATGGTGAGGGGAGGCAAGGTGAGCTGGTAGGGGCATTCTTCGCTGTCTTCTGCCCCAGCTCCAGAGCTCCCACAGTGGCCAGAGGGTCGAAGTTTCACAGGGCAAGAGGTGGAGTGATCAGATTCAGATCCAAGGCTGTAAGGTCCTTTGGCATCCCAACGCTGGTGAGAGTTTGTGGAGTGGTCTGCTGCCCGGATGGTTTGCGGCACCAAGTTGGCCATGAGCAGAAGAGTGGCACAAATGCAGAGCAGTATTGTCCTCATTTTTTGCAAAATTTGTAAAAGAAAAACAAGTCTTCAGGTTAACAAGAGTGGCTGTAAGTGTCTGGAATATCAACTTGCAGTCTGACTGAGTGGAGTTGAGTGAATGTGTAGGTATTTGCCTGCAGATTTGAAGTAAAAACAAAAACTGTGTCCCCAGTATCTCACTGGTTTAAGCGCATTGCTCTATTTGTATCTTTCCGTGTGTTTGTGTGTATGAGTGCAGCCTGCAGGAGGAGGAGAGTGCAGGGGAACTGCTGCTGCCTCAGATAGCTGTGTCATTAATATAAAGACATGGGAGGGAGGGAGAGAGGCAGAGAGAGGGATGGGAGCAAGCGAGTGCTGAGTTTAGGAGGATGGGAGGGGCAGTACTCTTGCGTATTACAAAACAGTTTCCACAGCATTGACAGCACAGAGACAGAGAAAGATTAGAGTGGAGTGTGACATTGGGAAGGAGAGACAGAAAAGAGGTAGACAAGGAAATACAGTGAGAAAAGCTGGGTCCTTTCCTGTCATTCAGGTAATGTTGCCCACTTTCCTTCCTGTGAAGTTAACTCATTTCCTCTAAAAGCAAATGGAATCATTGCATATTAATTATCCACTCAGTGGAAAAATGTACACACAGGCTCAAATATATACATACACTCCTGCTAATGTTTGGTTAATCGTCCTTTAACAGTTTGCACCTCGATCACGTGCTTTTTTTTCAGGCCATCGCCAAGCTTCTGGAATAACTTCGGTTATTTTTTTGTGCTGTTGGTGCTGGTTGTGTTGGTTAGCAGGATGGTTTGGTGGTAGTGGTGGGCCATTCACACCAGGGTGGTAGAAAGCACAGTTGCTTTCATACCTGCAGCTTCCCTTCATTATGAAGTGACGACATACTGGCCTTTTGGACATATCATTCATGTTGTTGTGCCCCCCTCTGGGCCCTCTACGCCCTCTGCCTCTGAAACCAAGCTCTCCTCCGTGACCCTGGCCTCCTCGGTGGAAATGTCCTCCTCTGTGAGGCCCTCCTCTCATTGAGTCATCTCCCCAGTAATTTCCATTCTCCCCTCTACCTTTCACTACCTTCTAGGTGATGCTTTCTTTTTTTTTTTTTTTTTTTTTACACTTTGTGGAAGTGACCGTCTCTAGAATTTCAAGACCTCTTGGTGAACCTTTTCAGACCTTCACTGGACTTTCCCCTCAAATCTCAAGTCTCAATATTAGGTTCTGGTGCACATAATTTATATTTTCAATATAAACTCCAGCTCATTAAGATTATTTATTCAGTTAGCCACAAAATATTGTTTTTATGATATTACTCTTTAGGTCACCAAGTCTCCGTTGCAACCATTGGATGCTATCCACTGTAGTTCTCAAAAGTGTAAACACTCCTGTTTTGTGCTGTCAAAATTGAATGCATGAACAATCATTTCAAAAAAAAAATTCTACACATAATTTAATATTTATTGTGTACAATTAAACTGAAAAACCAACAAATATGTGGATTTTACTAACTCTGACTTTTGAATTGATCTTTTTGACACCAAATACGCCAGGTGGATCAGGCAAAAAATAGAATGAATATTTGGAAAAGCCCCGAGCTCACTTTTAAGCATGATGGAAGATTTGTGATGATGCTTGCATGTTTGTCTTCTGAAGACCATGTAAAGCATGTTGTAATGCATGGCATCATGGACTCTGGAATGCCAAAAAAAAATATGCTGGCCGCTGTCACAAAACTGAAATCCATCCAATCAACTAACCAGATAATGATTCAAACTGCATGTCCAGATCCACACAGAAATTGTGAAAAAATATTTAATTATCAATAATACGAAGCATGTTTTTTTGTTTTTTGTTTTTTTTCTCCAAGGGACACCTTAGTAGAGCTTTAGCAGAGCCAACTAATTAGTAGTCTCATCCATATTGTTCAGAGGCGCCAGTTGCTGATATGATTGCATGTTTTAATTGCTGTGGTGTCACCAGTGATGGGTTTATGAATTGGTTTGTTTGCTGAAACATAAACATTAAAGTCCTGTTAAGCAATGAACAGTAGAATTGTTTTGTATATCAAAATAAGATATAGTCTTCTTTGGTGGTTTTGATTGGAATTGTCATGAATAAAATTACACTTTTAATGGCACAATTATTATGCAACCTTCTTATAGGAATTATAACACAATATCTACAAATTAACTCTGTGGACATAATTACATTTGCTCCACAAAGCATTTCTCTCCCAGGCTGCATGTTGATCTACTTTAAATTTATTTAGCTTAAAATAAAGTTCTCAGCTTGGCACAGTTTTATTTGTTAAAGTAAACGTGTAAACGGTTTGACATCACTGAAATTGTAATGGCATCTTGTTTTTGAATTTTGATAACCATCAACAAGCTATGACCCAAACCTAAATTGAAAAGAAGTGGTGTGGTTTTGTTCCTGACCCTAGAATAATGGACCAGATTTGTACCCTTGCAGAATTGTTGAGGGAGTCTTGAACGTTTGTCTGGTCCACATGTGTTTTATTAATTTGCATAAGGTTTACAACTATCCCTCCAGTCATTTTGTTTGAGTGTTGAAGGAGTAAGGGGTATTGGAGTTGCTTGTTAGGGCTATCTGAGCATTGTACACCTAAAGTACAGGTGCTGATCATAAAATTAGAATATCATGAAAAAATTGATACCTTTCAGTAATTCCATTCAAAAAGTGAAAATTATATTTCAAATGTTAATTCTTTTAATTTTGATGATTATAACTGACAACTAATGAAAACCCCAAATTCAGTATCTCAGAAAATTTGAATATTAAGACCAATACAAAAGAAGGATTTTTAGGAATTCTGGCCAACTGAAAAGTATGAACATGAAAAGCATGACCATGTATAGACCTCAATATTTAGTTGGGGCTCCTTTTTGCCTGGATTACTGCAGCAATGTCGCGTGACATGTTGTCAATCAGTCTGTGGCTCTGCTCAGGTGTTGTGAGAGCCCAGGTTGCTCTGATAGTTGCCTTCAGCTCTTCTGAATTGTTGGGTCTGGCGCATTGCATCTTCCTCTTCACATTACCGCATAGATTTTCTATGGGGTTAAGGTCAGGTGAGTTTGCTGGCCAATTAAGAACAGATATGCCATGATCCTTAAATCAGGTACTGGTAGCTGTGGCACTGTGTGCAGGTGCCAAATCCTGTTGGAAAAAATCTGCAAAGTTGGTCAGCAGCAGGAAGCATGAAGTGCTCTAAAACATCTTGGTAGATGGCTGTGTTGACCTTGGACCTCAGAAAACACAGTGGACCAACACTAGCAGATGTCATGGCACCCCAAACCATCACTGACTCTGGAAACTTTACACTGGACCTCAAGCAATGTGGATTCTGTGCCTCTCCTCTTCCTCCAGGCTCTGGGACCTTGATTTTCAAAGGAAATGCAAAATTGACTTTCATCAGAGAACATAACTTTGGACCACTCGGCAGCAGGCAAGACGCTTCTGATGCTGTCTCTTGTTCAAGAGTGGCTTGACGCAAGGAATGCGACAGCTGAAACCCATGTCTTGCATACATCTGTGCGTGGTGGTTCTTGAAGCACCGACTCCAGCTGCATTCCACTCTTTGTGAATCTCCTCCACATTTTTTATGGGTTTTGTTTCACAATCCTCTCCAGGATGCGGTTATCCCTATTGCTTGTACACTTTTTTCTAGTACATCTTTTCCATCCCTTTGTGAACAGCCAGCCTCTTTAGCAATAACCTTTTTGTGCCTTGCCCTCCTTGTGCAAGGGGTCAATGGTAATCTTTTGGACAACTGTCAAGTCAGCAGTCTTCCCCATGATTGTATAGCCTACAGGACTAGACTGAGACATAATTTAAAAGCCTTTGCAGGTGTTTTGAGTTAATTAACTGATTAGTGTGGCACCAGGTGTGTTCAATATCAAACCTTTTTAAAATATTCTAATTTTCTAAAATGCTGAATTTTGGGTTTTTGTTAGTTTTCAGTTATCAAAATTAAAAGAAATAAACATTTGAAATATGTCAGTCTGTGTGTAACTAATGAATAAATATCTTATACAAGTTTAACTTTTTGAATGCAATTACTGAAATACATTTTTTCATTATATTCAAATTTTATGACCAGCACCTGCAAGTGCTGTCTGCTCATTGTCAGCATACAATTGGGCTTGTCCCCAGTTTGGGTTGGACACCCTCATGGCTGCTTCATGTCACTGATACCGTTTGTGGTGTCATGGACATAATTTCAAAATGTAGTTCTAGAGAGGAAGGTTGTCTTATTTGAGAACTTTGGGGTCTCAGCTTTACCTTTTACAGATGATGTGCTTCTGTTGTCATTTCTAGGCCATGACCTTCCGTGTTTAATAGAGGCCATGGATATCAACCAGAAGAAGGTGGATTGCTTGCTCTGGGATGGGGATGAGGTGCCTCAAGTGGAAGATTGTCAGTATCTTGCTGAGTTGCAGATAAGTAGTAGTAGGAAAGAACGGGAGAAGCTTAAATGGATTGGGGCCTCATCTGCAGCAATGCAGATGCTGCTTTGTTCTGTTATATTAAAGAAAAAGATGAGCCAATAAGTGAAGCTTTTGATTTACTGGTCTATGTTCAAATCCTCAAAGATGACAATGACTTATGGATAAAGCTACTTTAACAATATTTCCAGTATTGCCATGTATGACGGCATTTTGAAAGACCTTTCTGTGTGTCTAAACCGAATGAAATGAAGGTAATTTTGCGGAACATCAATTCAGTTCAGTTTATTTATTTAGCTCCAATTAACAACACATGTTGTCTCAAGGCACTTCACAAAAGTCAGGTACATACATTCCAAATAATCCTAATCATTGAACAGTTCAGTCAGATTCAGTTATTTATTCAAATTGGATTAAAAGTTTTTCTGTCTAAGGAAACCAAGCAGATTGCATCCAGTCAGTGACTTGCAGCATTCACTCCTCCCAGATGAGCATGTAGAGACAGTAGACAGTCACTGGCGTTGACTTTGCAGCAATCCCTCATACTGAGCATGCATGCAGCGACAGTGGAGAGGAAAAACTCCCTTTTAACAGGAAGAAACCTCCAGCAGAACCAGGCTCAGTGTGAGCGGCCATCTGCCACGACTGACTGGGGGCTTGAGAGAACAGAGCAGAGACACAAAGAGAACAAAGAAGCACTGATCCAGGAGTCCTTTCTATGGGAAGGAAAAGTAAATGTTAGTGGATGTAGCTCCTTTAGTCGTTTCATCTAGAAAGAAAGAACAGATAAACTTTGAGCCAGTTTTCAAGGTTAGTCTGAAAGAGAGCACATAGTTAGTCACAGTAAAAGCTCAGTCAACTGCCATGTCTAGGAGAGAGAAAGGGTTAAACACTGAAAGACGAGGCCATGTGGATCATCGGTAGAGGGTGAGCATTAAGTTGTTGCCAGTAGAAGCTTGGACGATGCCCCTCTCCAGAAAGGTGTCACAGGTAGACACAGTAAGGCCAGGTGTAGCTTCTAGGAAGAGAAAAGAGAGAGAACAAAGTTAAAAGCTGAACTAACAGCAAATAAGGCAAAATTGGAGAGTAGTGTGAGAATGTAGCGAAGAGGGTGAAAGTGGTCATTATGTCCTCCAGCAGTCTAAGCCTATAGCAGCACAACTACAGAGATTGCTCAGGATAACCTAAGCCATTCTAACTATAAGCTTTATTAAAAAGGAAGGTTTTAAGCCTAGCCTTAAAAGTAGACAGTTTGTCCATCTAGAGCCCACTGATGGCCATTGTTATACTAAAAACCACAACGATTGGGATACCTCTCTCTGTCAGACCATAACCATTGGAAAAGAGAGGGGGTCATACAGGTAGCAGAAATGGAGGGTGTGTTTGCACCTCAACCATAACCTTTTTTTCTTTTTTTTTTAAGTTAGTGTGATGCTTTGGATGCACTTGCATTCAGCATAGTGTGTGCATACTGAGATCTGTGAGGTGGAATTCAGTGTTATATTGTGACTTTTCCAGGTACATTAGTTTCCTTGAAGTAATAATCTTGTTTTATTTTCAATATTTATGAATAAACTGATTATTTCTGGGTCATTTTGTAATGGCATATCTTCCAACACCATTGAAACAAAAAGCTGATATGTTATACTTTGACAGAGGTATAAGAAAATAGAAGATTGCAAATATAAGACTAAAATTACCTTTTATAGCATAATGGCTGAACTCTGAGAGATAGGGTGAGGAGTTCCATCATCTAAGGAGAACTGGGAGAAAAGTCACTGCTCCTCTGCATTGAAAGGAGTACATTCTCCTATAGTCACCAAGTGAAATGCAATACTATGCCTCATGGCCATCATCTTTATTTATTTTTTCCCTTAGGGTGTAGACTACAAAAAGCCCCCCAATTCTTTTTGATATACATGCCACATACCTACTGAGCTACAGACTTATATTCAGTACTGATTGCATTCTGCTTTTTATGTAGGTGCAGGTAAAATATAAACAATGCTTTTTAGCAATTGTTGATCTTTCAAATCAAAGGGGCGTTGCCACATATAAGCCTCATGCAAAAGCTTCATGACACAGCCAGCTGCCTTTTACTGCAGCAGATCAGTTTTGGCAGGAGCAGAAAAGCGAGCTGCTGAAAGCGCCTCAGGCTGCTTCTCGCAGATAAATGCTCAGGGTACAGCCAGAACGTTTGTTCTTTCATTGATATGATCTGTGCTGCTAAAAACATAAAAACTGTCAATTTTTAGAGTATATGTTAGCTGCTGATTATATATCATTTTTACTACTAACGTTCCACTTCCATACATTTTAAGATGCAAGGTCTCAGTTTTTCTTTGTAGTCTTTTGACCTTTGGTGACTGCATGAAAGAAAAAATCTGAATAAATCATGTTAACATTCTACGTCATTCATCCTTTTCATATCTCTGTCCTTTCAGACCTTGGAGCGTTGCAAGCACTTATAACGACTGACGGGTGAACAATTTATATGGGGTGAATCTAAAGACACAACCATCCATCCTCGCTGTTTAAAGTGCGACAAGATATCTGTCCAAGTGTGTATGTGAGTGTGTATGTGTGTATATTGTGTATATATATATACATGTGTATATATATATATATATATATATACACATATATATATATAT